>NC_090436.1:279783473-280086503 GCF_031143425.1 Pleurodeles waltl
GAAATCAGAGAGTACTGCATTGTGTTCTAACGAACTGCTCGCAGTCAAGTTCTTGGATAGGCGTGATGTATACGTGCTCACTACAATTCATGATGAGAGCACTTCCCCCATCACGGTTTGGGGTCAGAGCGCCAAAGTCCACAAGCCCATCTGTATAAATGATTACAATAAGTACATGGGTGGAATGGACAAGAACGACCAGGTTCTTCAACCATACAATGTGTGTCGTAAAACTCGCACTTGGTACAAGAAACTGTTTACCCACCTGATTCAGATGGCAACATATAAGGCGTATGTTGTTTACCGTCAGATAAGCACAGGAAGACTCATGACTTTCCTTGACTTCCAGTTGTCTGTAATTGAAAGCCTCACTGCTGTTACAGAAACAGCAGCAGCCTCCACCTCATATGTTCTGGAGGATATGGCAAGGCTGCAGGAGCGACACTTTGCTGATTACATTCCTAAAACACCCAAAATGGATCGTCCATGTCATCGCTGTAAAGTGTGCTCGAAGCATGGAAAGCGACAGGAGAGTCGGTATTACTGTCCCCAGTGTCCATCACAACTAGGCCTCTGTATCCCTACTTGCCTTACGTTGTATCATACTAAAGCAAAGTTCTGAAAAATCGACTGAGGTTGAGCTGCCGTTGGGTAAATCTTTTAGTGGCAGTGCATGGATACTGAACATCCATGGGCCACTGCTTCGTTAGGCAAGGAGCCTCAGAATTGTACTTCATCTGCTTCATCATGGACTTCCTTTTGGGCTGCTTGAGAGCTAAATCCACCATCAGAACGTGGTGGTGTTCTGTTCAATTAACATGCATTACATTCCCCCTACTGCATATACTAGTGGACAGAACATATGCCACATTGTCACGGAGTACCCTTACTTTCAGCGGTAGATATGCTCTCTCAGTTCGAGGAATCACTTTGTATGGCACTTGGAAACCCCCAACTTGCATCCACAAACTAGTATAGGTTCACTTGACAATTATACAGTATTAGTCAGGACTCTGATGAGAACAGAGACATGAATGGGTAAGGAAAGCTTATGGTTGGTGTGCTTTCACGGGGATATTGCACAGGTAGAAGGCAGATAGTAAAGGTAGTACAGATGTACATCATCTATACCTATGGATTCAAACCCATTGGTGCCATCCCAGCACTGAAGGAGAATGACTTGTATAGGTCAGTGTTTGACCTGCTTGTCATGTTCATCCTCCTTCAGAACTTAGTAGATGTTCAGTTTGCTGTATAAGTGCATTACAGTCACATCACTGCACATAATGTTGGCTGGGACATATGCTACGTTCTCATGGACTCTCCTGTGTGCCAAACACTACCCTTTTTCAAAGCCTATGACCTTCTCTTTAGAGAACATAATGAAAAATCCCCAGCATGTCTCCCTTACTTTTAGATATGCTCACTCAGTTCAAGCAATGCCTTTGTACGGCATACTCGGACCCCCCCAACTTGCATCCACAAACTGGAAGGAGTTGGATTTAGCACAGTGAGTGTATTAACCGCTTTGGTGCCACTGGCCGACGCCCACACACCCTCCCTGGTGCGGGTCACGACCAGTGGCCGACACCAGGAAGGGCATTAATAAATCCTCGGGTGCGTCGCACCCGAGGATTTTTTTTTTTTTACTCCCCCCGGGAGACACGGAAGCTACCGTGTCTCCCCCGCCCCCCACCCGCCCCTTTGTGACGTCAGCGCGCCTCGCCAGCCTTGCGGCCGCTTCCTGCTTTGATGGGGAAAACGGCCTTTTCCACGTTCGGGAAGGCCTCGTAAGAAAGGGGAGAGTCTCCCCTTTCTTACGAGGCCTTCCTGAAAGTGTTTCCTGGCCACCGAAACTGTTTCAGAAGGCCTCGTAAGAAAGGGGAGAGTCTCTGCGATCGGGGGCCAGGAAACCCCACTAGACACCAGGGATAATTTTTTAAAAAAGGTAGGTGTCCCCTTGGGGGAGGGGGCGCGATCGCGCCCCCCCAGGGGATTTACAAAAAAAAAAGTAAATAAAAAATAAATGAAATGACAGGGGGTCGCCCGTGGGCAGGGTGACCCCCTGTGGGGGCATTTTTTTTTTTAGATGTTGTAGGGTTTCCCTAGGGGCCATTTTGGCCCCCAAGGAAACCATACAACAACTAAAAAAAAATATATGTATATATATATCTATATATATCTATGTAGATAGATATATCGAGGTACATGGATATATCTATAGATATATCTATGTAGATAGATATATATATATATATATATATATATATATATATATATATATATATAGAGGTAGATCTGTATCAAAGAGATTTATAAAGCGCGCTACTCACCTGTGAGGGTCTCAAGGCGCTGGGGGGGGGGGATGGGGGGAGGGAAAGGGGCTGGGAGTTTCACTGTTCAAAAAGCCAGGTTTTGAGGCCCTTCCTGAAAAGAAGTAGGTTTTGGGTCTTGCGAAGGTGGGTTGTGAGTGCGTTCCAGGTTTTGGGTGCAAGGTAGGAGAAGGATCTGCCTCCGGTGGTGGTGTGTTTGATGCGGGGGACAGAGGCGAGAGAGAGGTCAGCTGAGCGGACGTTTCGTGTGGGGGTGTGGAAGGTGACTCTCGTTGAGGTAGGCAGGGCCTGTGTTGTGGAGTGATTTGTGTGCGAGGATGAGGATCTTGAAGGTGATCCTTTTGTCAATGGGGAGCCAGTGGAGGGATTTGAGGTGTGGAGAGATGTGTTCATGTCGGCGGAGGTCGAGGATGAGTCGTGTTGCTGAGTTCTGGATGCGTGTAGTTTGCGCTTGAGTTTTAGAGTGGTGCCAGCGTAGAGGGCGTTTCCGTAATCAAGCCTGCTGCTGATGAGTGCATGAGTGACAGTTTTTCTGGTCTCTGTGGGGATCCATTTGAATGTTTTTCAGTATACGGAGTTTGTTGAAGCATGAGGAGGTAAGAGCGTTGATTTGTTGGGTCATCGAGAGGGAGGAGTCTAGGATGATGCTGAGGTTGCGTGCGTGGTTGGCGGGGGTGGGTGCAGGGCCTAGCGTGGTGGGCCACCATGGGGGGTCCCAGGTGTTTTTGTGTGGGCCAAAGAGGATTATTTCGGTTTTGCTTGAGTTGAGTTTCAGGTGGTTGGCTGTCATATATATATCACTTTTGTCAATATGTGTGTGGTTTCCCTGGGGGGAAAAGGGTCCGACTTGTCTAGTGGCAGTTTTAGTGCCATAAAGAAGCGCAGAAGGTTTATATGCCTACTGCAAAGAGCACATCTGTATTTTATGTAAATAGCTGAGTACATTAGTAAAGTCTATGGAGAGATGAAGGGCACTTTTGCTGGGTGGTAATGAGGGAATCCGAGGAGGAGGGAGTGGGAGCACCAATAATGATTGTTGGACTGGGCGCAGGAGGTGCTAAAGACTGTGACGAATGGTATGTGACAAGGTGTTTTTTGAGTGTCTTGAAAGTACGTGCTGATTGAGGGAAGAAGCGCAGGTAAGGTGGCCTCTACTGTTGCACGCATCTCACACACACCATCGATTTTGTGACTGTCTACGTAGTCTAGTGTTTTAGAGCAACAGTTTAGCCAATAGCAGAGATGGCATCTTGATGGATGACTGCTGCCTGCACTGGGGTTATAGAGGACCGCTCTGACATAGGATCAGAGACTGAGACATCAGATACTGAGACAGCATCTGAGGGATAGGACAATGGCGCAGACTCTGGGAGTGATTTTTCAGTCAGAGGAGTCCCATTCGAAAACTCCTCTTCCAGTACATTATGAGGGAGGTGATGAGGAGAGTCCTGCTGTCCCTTCGCAAGCTGTTCGTGCAACTGGGTAATAGTGGGTTAGGCCAATCCAGAGAGCAGGTGAATGCGGCGGCAAGCAGAGAGAGAGTGCTCTCTTGGGAGCTCCCCAATTTAGTTCAGACCCAAATTCCACCACCCAAATCATATTGTGGAGACATCAAAATTGTCTATGGCAAAACAAACTGGTTTTGTAAGGCAGGCACCTGTGTTTTTGGTCCTGGATTCGGCGGCCATATAGAGAAACACACTAAACCCAAACATTTCTGGAAACTAGACATTCGGGGGAGTCCACAGAGGTGTGACTTGTGTGGATTCCCCAAAGTTTTCTTACCCAGAATACCCTGCAAAGCTGAAATGTTGAAAAAAAAACTTTCTTTTTCTCGCATTTCTGTCACACAAACTACAGGAATATGCTGGGATCCACAACATTCCTACCACCCAGTGACTCCTCACCTGTCCTGATAAAAACACTACCCCACTTGAGTGCCTACACCTAGTGCCTGTGTCAGGAATGGATCACCCCAGGGTCAACAGCTGACTCACGTAAGGACCAACATTGACCGTTGTGTGATCTATTCCTGTCGCAGGCACCAGGCCTAACCACACAATTGAGGTATCATATTTATCGGGAGACTTGGGGGAACGCTGGGTGGAAGAAAATTTGTGGCTCCTCTCAGATTCCAGAACTTTCTGTCACCGAAATGTGAGGAAAACGTGTTATTTTAGCCACATTTTGAGGTTTGCAAAGGATTCTGGGTAACAGAACCTGGTCCGAGCCCCACAAGTCACCTCATCTTTGATTCCCCTGGGTTTCTAGTTTTCAAAAATGTTCTGGTTTGCTAGGTTTCCCCAGGTGCCGGCTGAGCTAGAGGCCAAAATCCACAGGTAGGCACTGTTTTCTATGAAAAAATTTGATGTGTCCACGTTCTGTTTTGGGGCATTTCCTGTCGCGGGCGCTAGGCCTACCCACACAAGTGAGGTATCATTTTTATCGGGAGACTTGGGGGAACGCCGGGTGGAAGGAAATTTGTGGCTCCTCTCAGATTCCAGAACTTTCTGTCACCGAAATGTGAGGAAAACTTGTTTTTTTAGCCACTTTTTGAGGTTTGCAAAGGATTCTGGGTAACAGAACCTGGTCCGAGCCCCGCAAGTCACCCCTCCTTGGATTCCCCTAGGTCTCTAGTTTTCAGAAATGCACAGATTTGGTAGGTTTCCCTAGGTGCCGGCTGAGCTAGAGGCCAAAATCTACAGGTAGGCACTTCTCAAAAAACACCTCTGTTTTCTTCCAAAAATTTGGATGTGTCCACGTTGCGCTTTGGGGCGTTTCCTGTCGCAGGCACTAGGCCTACCCACACAAGTGAGGTATCATTTTTATCGGGAGATTTGGGGGAACGCCGGGTGGAAGGAAATTTGTGGCTCCTCTCAGATTCCAGAACTTTCTGTCACCGAAATGTGAGGATAACTTGTTTTTTTAGCCACTTTTTGAGGTTTGCAAAGGATTCTGGGTAACAGAACCTGGTCCGAGCCCCGCAAGTCACCCCTCCTTGGATTCCCCTCGGTCTCTAGTTTTCAGAAATGCACAGGTTTGGTAGGTTTCCCTAGGTGCCGGCTGAGCTAGAGGCCAAATCTACAGGTAGGCACTTCTCAAAAAACACCTCTGTTTTCTTCCAAAAATTTGGATGTATCCACGTTGCGCTTTGGGGCATTTCCTGTCGCAGGCGCTAGGCCTACCCACACAAGTGAGGTATCATTTTTATCGGGAGACTTGGGGGAACGCCGGGTGGAAGAAAATGTGTGGCTCCTCTCAGATTCCAGAACTTTCTGTCACCGAAATGTGAGGAAAACTTGTTTTTTTAGCCACTTTTTGAGGTTTGCAAAGGATTCTGGGTAACAGAACCTGGTCCGAGCCCCGCAAGTCACCCCTCCTTGGATTCCCCCAGGTCTCTAGTTTTCAGAAATGCACAGGTTTGGTAGGTTTCCCTAGGTGCCGGCTGAGCTAGAGGCCAAAATCTACAGGTAGGCACTTCTCAAAAAACACCTCTGTTTTCTTCCAAAAATTTGGATTTGTCCACGTTGCGCTTTGGGGCGTTTCCTGTCGCGGGCGCTAGGCCTACCCACACAAGTGAGGTATCATTTTTATCGGGAGACTTGGGGGAACGCCGGGTGGAAGGAAATTTGTGGCTCCTCTCAGATTCCAGAACTTTCTGTCACCGAAATGTGAGGAAATCTTGTTTTTTTAATCACTTTTTGAGGTTTGCAAAGGATTCTGGGCAACAGAACCTGGTCCGAGCCCCGCAAGTCACCCCTCCTTGGATTCCCCTAGGTCTCTAGTTTTCAGAAATGCACAGGTTTGGTAGGTTTCCCTAGGTGCCGGCTGAGCTAGAGGCCAAAATCTACAGGTAGGCACTTCTCAAAAAACACCTCTGTTTTCTTCCAAAAATTTGGATGTGTCCACGTTGCGCTTTGGGGTGTTTCCTGTCGCGGGCGCTAGGCCTACCCACACAAGTGAGGTATCATTTTTATCGGGAGACTTGGGGGAACACCGGGTGGAAGGAAATTTGTGGCTCCTCTCAGATTCCCAAACTTTCTGTCACCGAAATGTGAGGAAAACTTGTTTTTTTAGCCACTTTTTGAGGTTTGCAAAGGATTCTGGGTAACAGAACCTGGTCCAAGCCCCGCAAGTCACCCCTCCTTTGATTCCCCTAGGTCTCTAGTTTTCAGAAATGCACAGGTTTGGTAGGTTTCCCTAGGTGCCGGCTGAGCTAGAGGCCAAAATCTACAGGTAGGCACTCCGCAAAAAACACCTCTGTTTTCTTCCCAAAATTTGGATGTGTCCACGGTGCGCTTTGGGGCGTTTCCTGTCGCGGGCGCTAGGCCTACCCACACAAGTGAGGTATCATTTTTATCGGGAGACTTGGGGGAACGCCGGGTGGAAGGAAATTTGTGGCTCCTCTCAGATTCCAGAACTTTCTGTCACCGAAATGTGAGGAAAACTTGTTTTTTTAGCCACTTTTTGAGGTTTGCAAAGGATTCTGGGTAACAGAACCTGGTCCGAGCCCCGCAAGTCACCCCTCCTTGGATTCCCCTAGGTCTCTAGTTTTCAGAAATGCACAGGTTTGGTAGGTTTCCCTAGGTGCCGGCTGAGCTAGAGGCCAAAATCTACAGGTAGGCACTTCGCAAAAAACACCTCTGTTTTCTTCAAAAAATGTGGATGTGTCAACGTTGCGCTTTGGGGCGTTTCCTGTCGCGGGCGCTAGGCCTACCCACACAAGTGAGGTATAATTTTTATCGGGAGACTTGGGGAAACGCCGGGTGGAAGGAAATTTGAGGATCCTCTCAGATTCCAGAACTTTCTGTCACCGAAATGTTAGGAAAACTTGTTTTTTTAGCCACTTTTTGAGGTTTGCAAAGGATTCTGGGTAACAGAACCTGGTCCGAGCCCCGCAAGTCACCCCTCCTTGGATTCCCCTAGGTCTCTAGTTTTCAGAAATGCACAGGTTTGGTAGCTTTCCTTATGTGCCGGCTGAGCTAGAGGCCAAAATCTACAGGTAGGCACTTTGGAAAAAACAGCTGTGTTTTCTATAAAAAAAATAGGATGTGTCCATGTTGTGTTTTGGGGCATTTCCTGTCGCGGGCACTAGGCCTACCCACACAAGTGAGGTATCATTTTTATCGGGAGACTTGGGGGAACATAGAATAGCAAAACAAGTGTTATTGCCCCTTATCTTTCTCTACATTTTTTCCTTCCAAATATAAGAGAGTGTGTAAAAAAGACGTCTATTTGAGAAATGCCCTGCAATTCACATGCTAGTATGGGCACCTCGGAATTCAGCGATGTGCAAATAACCACTGCTCCTCAAAACCTTATCTTGATCCCATTTTGGAAATGCTAAGGTTTTCTTGATACCTCTTTTTCACTCTTCATATTTCAGCAAATGAATTGCTGTATACCCAGTATAGAATGAAAACCAACTGCAGGGTGCATCTCATTTATTGGCTCTGGGTACCTAGGGTTCTTGATGAACCTACAAGCCCTTTATATCCCCGCAACCAGAAGAGTCCAGCAGACAAAACGGTATATTGCTTTCAGAAATCTGACATCGAAGGAAAAAGTTACAGAGTAAAACATAAAGAAAAATGGCTGTTGTTTTCAGCTCAATTTCAATATTTTTTTATTTCAGCTGTTATTTTCTGTAGGAAAACCTTGTAGGATCTACACAAATGACCCCTTGCTGAATTCAGAATTTTGTCTAGTGTTCAGAAATGTTTAGCATTCCTGGATCCAGCATTGGTTTCACACCCATTCCTGTCACTAACTGGAAGGAGGCTGAAAGCACCAAATATAGTAGAAATGGGGTAAGTCCCAGTAAAATGCCTAATTTATGTTGAAAAATTTGGTTTTCTGATTCAAGTCTGCCCGTTCCTGAAAGGTGGGAAGATAGTGATTTCAGCACCAGAAACCCTTTGTTGATTGCATTTTCAGGGAAAAAACCACAAGCCTTCTTCGGCAGCCCTTTTTTCCCAGTTTTTTGGAAAAAACAAAATTTTCACTGTATTTTGGCTATTTTCTTTGTCTCCTCCAGGGGAAACCACCAACTCTGGGTACCATTAGAATTCCTAGGATGTTGGAAAAAAAGGACGCAAATTTGGCATGGATAGCTTATGTGGACAAAACATTATGAAGGCCTAAGCACGAACTACCCCAAATAGCCAAAAAAGGGCTCAGCACTGGGGGGGGGGGAGGCCCAGCAGCTAAGAGGTTAAGGAGACAATGTGTTGTCTCTTTGCTCGACACATCTTCATCCAGGCAAGTGATAATGAGCTGCTGAACCTGCAAAAAGGAAGTAAGGATTTACTTTTATACATTGCGTCATACAATAAGTTAGTCACAAAAGCTCAGTGGCCAGAGGAGAAGAGAGCCTTGATCTTTTGTAGAGGTTTAAGGGATGAGCTCAACCACTTGCTGGTACACATTGTGGCTTCTCCGTCAGATTAATCCAAATTTATTGATTTACTCATGCACCTTAATCATAGGTTAATCAAGCGAAGAGGTGAAAGAGCCTAAGCTTTTAATGGTTTGGTCAAAACAAAAGAAATTTGATGCCAAAAGTCATGAAACTTCAGAGCCCATGTAAATCAGAAGACTCCGTGGGCCTTTGACTGCTGAGAAAATAGAGCAGCAATTTATGCCTGTCTTGTGGCAAAGTGTGACATTTTGTTAAAGAATATACCAGGATACCAAAAGGGTTACATAAACTTGTAGCTACCACCACTGATTCATTACAGGAAAACTAAGAGACCTGGCTAGCATAGAGGACAACTTATCGGGTGTGTATCTAGATAAGACCACACACTACTAGGCAAATACCTTGAGTAACACCTCACAGCACCTAACCATACCTGTAACCATGATTATTTCTCCACTACAGTGGAAAATTGTGCTCATGCTCCTTGACGCCGGTGTAGCTGGGAATGTTTAAGACCTCACCCCTACTAGCTCCTTGAAGATTCCTAGGAATAAAAAGGCGGGCCTTTACTCTCTTCTGGCATGATTGAACACCAGACAGCATCCATAGGTCTGGTATGAGAGAACAGACATATCGAGACTCTGTCCTTTGACTTGACTGACACACCTATGCTTGGCGCTATATTAAGAGTACCCTGTCTCTAGCTCTACTACCCTGATATTGATTGGGCCTTACACTTGGTAACTCTGACGTCACAGTATTGTCGAACCCATTGCTATGCTGCACTACAGGAACCAAGTTCACCCCAAATTTGTGCTGCAATTGAAGAAGGAGCTGTATGTTTCCTACCTATCAAATACTAGGATTTTCAGGATGTATTTGATGAACAAAAGGCTACACAATTAAACCCTCATTGAGAACTTGACATTGGTAAAGATTTACTGCCAGGCATAGTTCTCCCCTGTAGTCCCATTTATGTATTATCAGATCCTGAGACCAAGCACCTAAAGAGTTACCTGGATGAGCTCCCTATGTTGGGGTTCATTAGACATTCCACCTGGCCTACATCCTCGCTACTCCTTGGTCCTGAAAAGAAAGTGAGTTGAGGGCCTGCAATGACTTCAGGGCACTGACTAAGGTAAAGATAAAAAAACAATGCTCGTTGCCCTTAATCCCCGTCTTGCTACAACAGGTTTGTGACTCTATAATATACACTAAACTCAATTTGTAGGAGGCATACCACCTCCTTACTGTGAAGGAGGGGGATGAATTTACTGTCATGCCATTCTGCCTGTGTAATGACCCTGACACATTTCAATTCTTTATTAAATGAGGTCCTACAAGATCTGCTGGACATATGCGTCATTGTGTACATTGACATCATCCTCATTTATTCCCAAAACATGACTGATCATATCACTGATGTATGAACAGTCTTACAGTGCCTCTGTGATCATGCCCTATTCACCAATGTAGAGAAGTGCATGTCTCACACTCACAATTTCAAGTTTCTAGGCTACATCCTGTTGCCTGAAGGCATAACCATGGACACACAAAGGGTCAAGGCAATTCTGGATTGGCCTACCCCAACCTCCATTAAAGAGGTGCAGAGTTTCTTGGGCTTTGCCAATTTTTATAGGAGGTTCATCACTTACTTCTCCAACATTGTAATCCCCATTATGAAATTACTGAGAAAGAAAGTACCCTTCATTTGGTTGCAGGAGGTGGAACAAGCTTTCTGTTCATTGAAACAGGAATTCACAAAAGCCTGATACTGAAACTCCTTGATCCCACACAACTGTCCTTGATGGAGGCAGATGCCTTGCAGGTTGCAGTAGGATGTATGTTATCATAACACAACATTTCTAGAGAACACATGCACTCCATTGCCTACTTTTCCAAGAGGTTGCTGCCCTCTGAGCAGAATTACATGTGGCTGAAAGCAAGTTGCTCGCCATTAAACTTTGCTTTCAGGAATGGCCCCAGTACTTACAAAGAGCACAACACACCATCACCATACAGATCATAAAACTTTCTGCTTTTCAGATTCTTGAAGGTATTAACCCCACGACAAATCAGGTGGCTCCTACTCTTTAGTGAGTTCAATTTTGTGATCACGTACAGACCTGAGGCCCAACAGACTAAAGCTGGTTTACGATCTTGATGGGGACATGACGGCCGGTACATGAGTGAGGCACCTCCACAAAGCATCCTAGCTATGGAACACATCATTTGGCTATGCGACCAAATTCCATTTCTTGCAAAGTCTGCTAAGGCATTAAAGAAGCAGACATAGACAAGTGGGTGCACAAACAGAACAATTAAATGCATGGTGGTTTGCTTTATCACAGCACTACATTGTAGATTCCTACTACTGATCCGAGACAGAAAGCCTTGGCCTGGTGCCACAACACTCCAGTAGAAGGGCACCCTGAGATACAAAAATAAAAACACTAGCAAGCTGCAATCAGTGGTTTTGGTGGGTAATGTTGTCCAAAGTCATGCATGATCGTGTCCAAACATGCTCCATGTGTACCCAGAATAAAGCTATCACTCCACTCCTGTGGGTTTATGGCACCCATTGCCAGTGCAGCCACACCCACAGAAAGCCATAGAAAAAGCAGTCAATAGCCAACTCATCACGTTTTTAGAAAGCCAAACATCCTCGACATCTCCCAATCTGGATTCAGGTCAAACCACAGAACCGAAACGGCCCTCCTGTCCGCAACATCTGCTCCCTACTGGACAAGGGAGAGACAGTGGCACTCATCCTACTTGACCTCTTGGCAGCATCGACACAGCTCCCATCACACCCTGATAGAAGAAGCTATTAATCCGGCATCAGACACAAGACCCTCAATTGGATCCAATCCTTTCTCTCTGGCAAAACACGAGTGAGACTAGCCCCCTTCCTCGCAGAACCCACACCCACCACCACGCCCCAAGGATCCTCCATCAGCCCCACGCTGTTCATGTCTACATGGCCCCGCTAGCCACCATCATCAGAAGCTACGAAATAAACATAAACTCTTACGCGGACGACACCCAACTCATCCTCTCCCTCTCCAAAGAATCAGACAAGGCCAGACACAACTTCCACAAGGGCAGGAAAGCAGTCGCCAACTGGATGAGAGATAGCTGTCTTCAACTCAGCACAAACAAGACTGAAGTACTCATCCTGGGCCCTCAACCCAACGCATGAAGCAACTCCTGGTGTCCAACCGCCCTCGGAAACCCACCCACCCCCGCCAGCCAAGCCCGCAACCTCGGAATCACCCTGGACCCTTACCTCAGCATGAACCATCAGATGAACTCAGTCCCTTCCACCTGCTTCTGCCTCCTATGCAAGACCCTCAAATGGATCCCCCTTGAGCATAGGAAGACCGTTACACACGCCCTCATCACCAGCAGACTGAAGTATGGCAACGCACTCTTCGCCAGAGTCAACAAAAAACTCACCCGCAAATTGCAACACATCCAGAACGCCGCCTCCAGATTGATCCTCTACCTACCGCAACACTGCCACATCTCACAACACCTACACACAGAAAGCCCTCCACAACACCGGACCTCCCTACCTTAACCAGCGACTTAAGTTCCATGTACCACACATTACCCTATACTCAGCCCAGCTCTCTCTCGCAGAAGTAGCCTGCATCAGGAAAACCATAAGTGGAGGACGCTCCTTCTCCTACCTCACCGCCACCACCTGGAACACCCTACCCATCCACATCAGACAAACCACCTCCCTCCCCAGCTTCACAAAGGAACTGAAGACATGGCTTTTTTAATCCATCTCCGGTATTCGCTACACCCCCCCCCAGTGCCTTGAGACCCTAATGGGTGAGTAGCTGCGCTTTACTAACTCTGATTGATTGATTGATTGATTGAACCATGGCATACCATCATTGATTGACCTGCTTTCAATGGGTATACCACCACATGGGCAATCGTAGATCTATTTTAAAAAATGGCACATTTTGTTGCCTTAAACCAGATACCAACTGATAAGACCCTTTGCCTTTTGTTTGTTCAACACATAGGGGGTCATTCCGACTCACGCCGGCGGCGGTAACCGCACGCCCGGCGGGAGCCGCCGAATGACCGCACCGCGGTCAAATGACCGCATCGGTCATTCTGAGTTTCCCGCTGGGCTGGCGGGCGACCGCCAGAAGGCCGCCCGCCCGCCCAGCGGGAAACCCCCTTCCACGAGGATGCCGGCTCCGAATGGAGCCGGCGGAGTGGAAGGGGTGCGACGGATGCAGTTGCACCCGTCGCGATTTTCAGTGTCTGCCACGCAGACACTGAAAATCTATGTGGGGCCCTGTTAGGGGGGCCCTGCAGTGCCCATGCCAATGGCATGGGCACTGCAGGGGCCCCCAGGGGCCCCACGACACTCGTTCCTGCCAGCCAGGTTCTGGCGGTGAAAACCGCCAGAACAAGGCTGGTGAGAAGGGGGTCGGAATCCCCATGGCGGCGCTGCTTGCAGCGCCGCCGTGGAGGATTCCCTGGGGCAGCGGGAAACCAGTGGGACACCGCCGGTTTCCCGTTTCTGACCGCGGCTGTACCGGCGCGGTCAGAATGCCCATGGAAGCACCGGCAGCCTGTTGGCGGTGCTTCCGCGGTCGTTGGCCCTGGCGGTCCATGACCGCCAGGGTCAGAATGACCCCCATAATGCGTTTGAATGGACTCCCATCAGCCATAGTTTCAGACAGAAGCCCACAATTTGTTTCCCGATTTTGGCACAACCTTTGCACTTCTTTGGACATTGACACTTGACTCTCGTCTGCTTACCATCCACAAACTGAGGGGCAGACCAAAGAAGTAAATCAGGCCTTGGAACAAACCCTGAGGTGGTTATTGACAACCAATCTCACTCCGTGGGAAACCTTACTACTATTGGCAGAATTTGCCCACAATAATTCCAGCCAAATTGCAACGTAGGTATTACCCCGAACCTATGTATGTTACCTGAGGACCTTGCAAGTCAGAGTTGGTCTTTACCCACTGTACATAAATTATTAATACATTTGTTCCTACAGCAAAAAGAAGTACTCAAACATGTCCAAAAAGCAAAAGCAGTAATGACAAAGCAGGCTAATAAACATTGTATATAAGCCCCTAATTATAAGAAAGGGGATCAGGTTTGGCTCTCCACAAGACATCTATGGCTCCAGGGACAATGCAAGTTACAAATTCAATATGTGGGTCCCTTCCCTGTGGACAGTATAATAAGTCCTGTAGCAGTATGCCTCCTGATACACAATGACTTACCTGTCCATCCAGTATTCCATGTGTCCTTCCTCAAACCCTACTTTGCCAAGACCTATCCAGCACCTCTACCCCCTCCTATAGCTATCAATGGACAGCTGGAATCAGAGGTTCAATGAATCCCTGAGGCCAAAAGAGTGAAAGATCATTTATATTACTTCATAAACTGGAAAAGGTATTGTCCAGATGATCAGTCATGGGCACCAGCTGCCAAAATGCACACACCCAGTCTTGTATGCCTCTTTCATGCACGCCATCCTGACAAAAACCACCCACTAAGCCCTCCTTTGTGGGAGGAACTGTCATGACCCTGACCTCCTTGAGTTCTCACTCCTCCTGGTCATTGTGTGTGGGGGTCTTACGGCATCAAGCATATGTCTCAATGCCTCCCTGACTGTTCATGAAACTCATTGCCCATTAGGCTTGACAATGTTCGTGGCATGGTCATTTTCCCACAGGGCCCAAGGCCACCAAGACATGACACACCAAAGTACAAACAGAAACATCCCGAATGGCCTTCAGGCTGACTCATCATGACTTTGGTGATATCTGGGCTGACTCATAGGCACATGACTATGGGGATATCTGAGCTGACACAGGACTTGAGAACAGTATTTATACCACACTCAAACCACTAGGCAGTGCTTGGCTTACCAATGGTTAAAGAGGATGTGTCCTCTTCAGGGATCCCGCTGACCTGAACATCTCCATGACCCGGCCAAGCATCTTCTGCATTGCGGTTCTCCTGTGACTCTCCTCCACTACAGACATCTTGTCGCCTGCAAATCCACCAATGCAGCGAACACTTTACCTACAATGATTCACCCAAAAAATAAAAGGAGAAAACATGGTGAAGTACCACCCTTATGGTTAGTGCACTAATGAACTCGTGTCAATCTAAGACTTGTTTTTATGATGCTGAAAACCAGAAAACAGGACCACTCTTGAACATTGGAACATTGTGGGTATTATTTAACTTGCATTCTGAATCCTTGGTATTAGCACCCAATGACATTTTTCCATCCTTTATTATACTGTGTCTGTGAAATCCAAAGGCACACTCTTGCATGGCTTGTGCCTAGTGTTGAACAAACAAGGTGTACTTTAATGTGTGATGTGAAAACGCAATATTTCTTCTGCCGGGAGTGCCGTAACTCCAAGGGTAACAGTTGATTATTGGAAGTCTATGCAGCAATAGATTCATTGCTGCGTACATGAATGTTAGTACACATGTCAAAAGGTGGGATGGAATATTTCATGGCTCCTTATTTGTTGAATAACCTCTCTACTTATATTTACAGTACAGCTCACCATGCACTACATTATGCACACATTATGAAGATGCTCTCCAGGACTGAGAAGAGACATACATACAACTCCAAGAAGACATTGCTGATCTTACAGGCACACAATTCTCTCTGTTTATTATTTTGGCCCAACACCCACTTCCCTTCTGGGGTGGCAGTTGATTCACGGTTACAACTCCCTGATCAGACACCATCCTAGGAGAGATAGAACATCCAGCGTCATCTCTGCGGACAAGAGCCAGGAGAGTGGCATGACAATATGGCCAACGAGACAAGACTCAGGCTAATACAGCTAAATTACTTATACCTGAAATATCCCACCCCACTGAAACTTTGGTGTACTGGTAATACCCTACACCAGTGGTTCCCAACATGTGGTCCGGGGAACCCTGGGGGTCCGCGAAGCCTCCTCAGGGGGTCCGCGACTGATTAGAAAATTAAATAATATTAATAGATTAGGTCCCCAGCTTTCAGTAATGACTTAATGGAGGGGTCCCCGAATTCCAATAATGATCCAGTGGGGGTCCCTGGGTCCCAGTAATGATAAAGTGGGGGTCCACAGAAGTCAAAAGGTTGGGAACGACTGCCCTAACCCTAACTGCTTCTGCTGTCAAATGTTCTGATTCTGAGTTCTTTCATGTGACTTGACAGTGCCCCAGATTACAGCATATTGGTGCACAATCACTGAGACCTTGATCCAAGTGTTGAGTCATTCAACCTGCCTCTCACCCACACAGGCTATAGTTGGAATTCTTGACAATGTGGGGGACTGCCATTGAGACAGGACTTGATCAACAAGTTTTTTTTAGAAATGGGTTTCTTTGGTTGGCAGTCAGGTTACCACCTGTCCAAGCAAGGACCCTCACTCTAAGGACAATCACATTCAGTTAACCCCTGCTCACCCCTATGGTAGCTTGGCACGAGCAGGCAGGCTTACCTCAGAAGCAATGTGTAAAGTATTTGTACCAACACACAGAGTAATACAGTGAACCACTACAAAATGATACAACACAGGTTTAGAAAAATAATAATTATTTTATCTAAATAAACAAGTCCAAATATGAACAAAATCCACAATACACAGTTGAAAATATTAATTTAGCACTTAAAAGCACAAAAATAGTGCCTAGAGGTACAAATGCTGTAAGTTGGTATTAAGCGGCATTGTGAATGAGTCATTTAAATGGAGCCATTTTTACGGAGTCGTTTGACCCCCCAGGTACAGTACCTTAGCAAACAAGTAGAAAAGAGGCCAGTCCACGGAGTTGGGGAGTGAGGCGATGCTGGATTTGATGCAGCGTTGGTTCCGGTGCTAATAGTCAGCAGGGCAGAGGCGTTGTGCAACAATGTCGGGTCTTACTGCAGAGTGGTGGAGGTGAAGCAGCATGAAGTCGGTTCCTTGGTCCCGGCAGACACGAAGTCCGTCGAAGTCACGATGCTGCTGGGCAACCTCACAGGGTCACGATGACATAACAGGGCCACAGGTGCTGTGATGGCATCAGATGTCACGGACATCAGACCTACGACACTCCGAAGTCAGCAAAGTCGGGTGGAATCAGTGGCTGCAGCGATGCAAATCCTACAGGGTTGTCGGGCCGTCGCACTTCTGTTAGGTCCACGGCCTCGGGGCAGTCGGTGTCGCTGTTTTGAGCAGCGGTGTCCTTAACGAAGTCGCTTGGCATCATCCGGCATTGTTAGACAGGTTTTTCTCCAGAATTTTCACTTCCAGGGGCCGAGGAACTGGAATGGCACCCTCTGGCAAGCTGGAGTCCACAGCAGGCAGACTCAGAACTGGGTGGCGAGGCCTTTGCTGTCCTTGAGGCTTCAAAACAGAAGGCAAGCTCTACTCCAAGCCCTTGGAGATATCTCTCAAGCAGGAATGCACAACAAAGTCCAGTCTATGTCCACTTCCAAAGGCAGAAGCAGCAACTGCATGATTGCCCAACGTAGCACAGTCACAGGCCAAGGCAACACTTTTCCTCAGCTCTTCAGCTCTTCTCCAGGAAGAGGTTCCTTTTGAATCCTTGAAGTAATCTGGCTTGCAGGAGTTTGGGGTCCAATACTTATACCTATTTCTGCCTTTGAAGTTGGCAAACTTCAAAGCAAAGTCTCAAGTGTTTGTAAGATCCTTTCTTGTCCAGGCCAGGCCCCAGCCACACACCAGAGGGTTGGAGACTGCATTGTGTGAGGGCATGCACAGCTCTTTCAGGTGTGAGTAACCACTCCTCCCTCCCCTCCTAGCACAGATGGCTCATCAGAATATGCGGGCCCCTTTGTTTCACTGTCTAGAGAGAGGTGCAAACAGCCCAACTGTCAAGCTGACCCAGACAGGAAATCCGCAAACAGACTGAGTCACAGAATGGTTTAAGGAAGAAAATGGCTACTTTCTAGAAGTGGCATTTTCAAACTCACAGTCCAAAAACCAACTTCACTAAAAGATGTATTCTCATATTGTGAGCTCGGAGACCCCAAACTCCTCATTTCTATCTGCTCTCAAAGGGAATATGCACTTTAATAATATTTAAAGGCAGCCCCCAGGTTAACCTATTTGAGAGATAGACCTTGCAACAGTGAAAACTGAATTTGGTAGTATTTCACTGTTAGGACATGTAAAACACATCATTACATGGCTCACCATTACCATACACTGCACCCTGTGCATTGGGCTACTTAGGGCCTACCTTAGGGGTGGCTTACATGTATAAAAAGGAAAGGTTTAGGCCTGACAAGTGCGTACACTTGCCAAGTCGAATTGGCAGTTTAAAACTGCACACACAGACACTACACTGGCAAGTCTGAGCCAGGTTTACAGGGCTATTAATGTGGGTGGCACAACCAGTGCTGCAGGCCCACTAGTAGCATTTGAATTACAGGCCCTGGGCACCTCTGGTGCACTCTACTAGAGACTTACTAGTAAATCAAATATGTCAATCATGGATAGCCAATTATACATATATTTTACACAGGAGCACCTGCCCTTTAGCACTGGATAGCAGTGGTAAAGTGCACAGAGTATCAAAAACAGTAAAAACAGAGTCCAGCACACATCAACAACCTGGGAAACAGAGGCAAAAAGTTAGGGAAGACCACACCAAGGATGCCAAGTCTAGCAATGGCCATAATCATGACCAAAAGAAACATCACCTTTAAATGGCGAATTATGGCTCTATGGCATACAGGGTTGGAATACTATTCGAAAAGAGAGGAGCTCACTTACATCGCTATGCCCCCCAAAATATGGCACTATCTGGAGTAAATGGTGGAACTATTATAGCTAGGGTTCAATGGGATTATTGGGATAATCTCTGTAATTCATTTGTGACGAGTTGGGTTGACAAGTATACAATGGTGCTCTATATTTTGCTTTCTAATATTGCAAACAACAAAAAATAGTTTAGCAAAGAACGACAGTTATAAAATGGTATACAAAATGTTCATCAAACATAGGTTCCTAAATTCATTCAGTTAGAAAACATGCATGTGTTGTGTGCTGTATAAAAATCACAAATTCTAATACAATGTTATTTTACTTTGTAATTATATAAAGCTTCATTACAATTTTCGCTCGTATATTTCATTTTTCAATTAAAATAGAGTTTAAACTTATTTTATTATAAGAATTTTTAATTACATTCATACATTTTTTATTTGTAAATTCACATTTTTTAAGTTTGCAATCATAAAAAATAATTGCATACACGTTTTTATAAATTTTTCATAGACATTTGGAAAACATATTGTCATTAAATATTTTTAACTA
Organism: Pleurodeles waltl; assembly: GCF_031143425.1. Taxonomy (NCBI): domain Eukaryota; kingdom Metazoa; phylum Chordata; class Amphibia; order Caudata; family Salamandridae; genus Pleurodeles; species Pleurodeles waltl. The sequence continues at coordinate 279,802,566 of NC_090436.1, forward strand.
AAACCTTTCCATTTTTCTAATCATATTTTTGTTTGTTCCAGTTTGTATATTTTAAAACTACTGCACATACATTATTTTTTATTTATAACTGTAGTTTTTCTCAAATAAGTGTCACATTTTTATAATGTAATTTTTAAACAGTTTTAGCATATATGTACATTTTCACCTATTTGGCATTTAAAAAAAAATAGAAATACATTTTAATTCCCATTATTCTGTATTTTCTATTTGCCACTTGCTTTATTTTATTGTCTGTTTTCATTGTTTTTGAGTTATGCTGACTGCGCGGGTTAGCAGCTCCACCTTGCTTGTTCTCCCTCATAGGTAAGTTTAATTTCACTCAATTTTCTATATTGTCTGTACTACTTATGTCTGGGAAGATAATATATTGTTAGTAAGGTTAGTAGCTATATGTTTTTGTTTGCTTTAGGTTGTAGGTAGTGTGGGTTTTTATTGTGCTTGCATGAGGAGTGTCACACTAAGGACACCGTTGATGGTTCACCCCCTCCACATTATAATACATGCAGTTACATAGACAAAAGGCTGACGTGGTTTCACCACCACCTATAGGAGAGCTTTACCCTGGCAGCGGTAGAATAGACCAATGCATCTGTCAGAGAGTGGACCAACAGTGTTACCCAAACATGAACTACCTTCCCACCAGTGTGACTGTGGAAGTCCTACCATCACATCTGAGCTGGCAGAGAGGGAGAGATATAAGGCTCAAAGTCACCTATATTTAGCTTCACACATCCTGTGCTACTATGGAGCCAATCCTACATAAACTGCCATTGCTGTTTCTGCATGATGACATCCAAAACCCAAATTTTCATGGACACAACCGACTGTAAACTAAACTCTTACCCATTTCCATTGACTTCTCAGCAAATAGATGCCCTGCCATTGGCCTGGCAAGGGGTTTCTGGTCTCTGGGCCAAAAGTATTTTGTGGCCCCTGTTCATAATTGTTCTTAATGTCTGAACCAATAACAACTCTATGATTCCTACTTTGGCCTGGTCACTGACACTGTACAGGCACACACTACAAAAGTTGACACATGTTCACATCTGATAATCAGCTATAGTGATGTGTGCATTAAATTGTGTCACACAACAGCACCTCCTACTCAATATCACAGCTATTAATCTCTGTGGCACTCTCACATTCCCCACATGCTAGGTCTGATTGTGATATCAAAGTTACACCAGTATAGATGTGTCACGAAACGAAAACACATCTTCTCTGTTAAATCTCTGTAATGGACTCTAACACATCTTCCACATTTAAAGGTTATGTTAGGGAAATGGGATACAATATAATCAGTGTGAGAAACATTCAAAGTTCACAGTGTAATGACTCTCTGCAGACTGGGTTTGCCTCTACCAGGGGGGCCTCTCTAATGCTGGGCCCTGGGCCACAGTTCACTTTGCACCTTCCCCAAAACATATATGTGCACAGGACATGTGGCTTGAAGTATTTCAAGGACAACCAATAGCATAACCAAATGCCATGCTTATGTGGGTAATGTATAAGTGCAAGTAATGAAAGCAAACACAGTATTTGCGTCACATTAATATAAAGTAGATGAAAGCAAACACAGTATTTGCGTCACATTAATATAAAGTAGGTGTATGGTGCACACACATAAATAGACACATGTCAATTAAAATTCCTAATAAGTCTTGACAATTAAACACCCTACATGTGTGGATGGACAAATAACTAACTTGCACACATCAAAAATATATCGAACCTACATCACAGGGACAAATGCAACCTAAATGATGCTGACATTGGACAAGCCAAGCTGAAGTATTTACCATATGAAATACCACCCAATGCAATGGCCGCCCCAATTGAATTTCATCCCACATATCCATCCATTGAACATTTCCCCTTGTCCTGTGTAACTCAGCAATGGTCCCTAGGTCAGCTCATACTAAGCACTTCAAATGGATCAGCAATCAGGGATGAAACAAACAAGTTTTGCCCCACATCACAAAGTATCCATTAACATGAATTAGTTAGAAAAATAATGGCAGGACTAATGTGTTCTGAACAAAGCAAATTTTTAATTTTGCATAAACAACCAGATTTACTAAACCAATTCAACATTGTGTGGCCCAGCATACTGCTTTGCCACTAAACTTGCCCTTCATGACATTGTCAGGGAATATCCTTAGGTAGGGGCATCCATTGAGCACGGCAGGCACCTCAGAGATGTTACTTGGGATGGGGAAGTTTGAGTTTGGGAGGGGTGTCCTTTGCTATGGAAGGTCAGTGGTTGGAAGAGGAAGTTGTGGACTGATGTTTATGAGAGTGGGGTTTGAAGTTGGAAGGGCTTGATTGATGTTTTGAAGGGGCACCCTTGCAAGTGGAAGGGGTGGATAGGTCTGGACTAGGGGTGGATTTGGATGTAGAAGGAGTAGTTTTGGGTATGGCAGGGGTTGGAACCTTTGTGGTAGGGTGGTAGATGGTTTGAGAGGGGAGAGGGCGATGTAAAAGGTTGGATTCTCCATAGGGAACTTGGGAAGGACTTTGGGAGTGAGTGGGTAGTTGGAACTAGAGGGAGTGTCAATTTCTGATGTGGTTGGGACTTTTGAAGGGACAGGTGCATGAGTGTCAGCTGTGTGTGAGGCAAGTATGGATGTGTGTTGTACCTCAGATGTAAGGGAGTGCAGAATTATTAGGCAAGTTGTATTTTTGAGGATTAATTTTATTATTGAACAACAACCATGTTCTCAATGAACCCAAAAAACTCATTAATATCAAAGCTGAATATTTTTGGAAGTAGTTTTTAGTTTGTTTTTAGTTTTAGCTATGTTAGGGGGATATCTGTGTGTGCAGGTGACTATCACTGTGCATAATTATTAGGCAACTTAACAAAAAAAAATATATACCCATTTCAATTATTTATTATTACCAGTGAAACCAATATAACATCTCAACATTCACAAATATACATTTATGACATTCAAAAACAAAACAAAAACAAATCAGTGACCAATATAGCCACCTTTCTTTGCAAGGACACTCAAAAGCCTGCCATCCATGGATTCTGTCAGTGTTTTGATCTGTTCACCATCAACATTGCGTGCAGCAGCAACCACAGCCTCCCAGACACTGTTCAGAGAGGTGTACTGTTTTCCCTCCTTGTAAATCTCACATTTGATGATGGACCACAGGTTCTCAATGGGGTTCAGATCAGGTGAACAAGGAGGCCATGTCATTAGATTTCCTTCTTTTATACCCTTTCTTGCCAGCCACGCTGTGGAGTACTTGGACGCGTGTGATGGAGCATTGTCCTGCATGAAAATCATGTTTTTCTTGAAGGATGCAGACTTCTTCCTGTACCACTGCTTGAAGAAGGTGTCTTCCAGGAACTGGCAGTATGACTGGGAGTTGAGCTTGACTCCATCCTCAACCCGAAAAGGCCCCACAAGCTCATCTTTGATGATACCAGCCCAAACCAGTACTCCACCTCCACCTTGCTGGCGTCTGAGTCGGACTGGAGCTCTCTGCCCTTTACCAATCCAGCCACGGGCCCATCCATCTGGCCCATCAAGACTCACTCTCATTTCATCAGTCCATAAAACCTTAGAAAAATCAGTCTTGAGATATTTCTTGGACCAGTCTTGACGTTTCTGCTTGTGTGTCTTGTTCAGTGGTGGTCGTCTTTCAGCCTTTCTTACCTTGGCCATGTCTCTGAGTATTGCACACCTTGTGCTTTTGGGCACTCCAGTGATGTTGCAGCTCTGAAATATGGCCAAACTGGTGGCAAGTGGCATCGTGGCAGCTGCACGCTTGACTTTTCTCAGTTCATGGGCAGTTATTTTGCGCCTTGGTTTTTCCACACGCTTCTTGCGACCCTGTTGACTATTTTGAATGAAACGCTTGATTGTTCGATGATCACGCTTCAGAAGCTTTGCAATTTTAAGAGTGCTGCATCCCTCTGCAAGATATCTCACTATTTTTGACTTTTCTGAGCCTGTCAAGTCCTTCTTTTGACCCATTTTGCCAAAGGAAAGGAAGTTGCCTAATAATTATGCACACCTGATATAGGGTGTTGATGTCATTAGACCACACCCCTTCTCATTACAGAGATGCACATCACCTAATATGCTTAATTGGTAGTAGGCTTTCGAGCCTATACAGCTTGGAGTAAGACAACATGCATAAAGAGGATGATGTGGTCAAAAAACACATTTGCCTAATAATTCTGCACTCCCTGTATGTTGGGTGCGTGCTTGTTTCAGTCTGAATTTCTTAGGTATGTATAGTGTGAGTGGTGTGTCCTTGACTCTGTCCCGGTTCGGCACAACCAGATTACCGCAGTTAGCATTTTGTGCTTTTTGGTGCTATTTTTGCTTAAATCTCCAGTTCTACTGATTGAGTTATTGTTGTTTTGGTCTAAATTATTTATTTATTTTCTCTTTTTTCTAAATTGTAGAGGGATTTTTGTTCACTTTATTACTGTTTGAAATGCTACATAAATACTTTACACTTTGCCGCTAAGTTATGCTTGATTGCTTGAAGCCAAGCTACCAGGTAGTTGAGCAAAGATTAATGTGGGGTTTACTTGTGACTTCACCCTAACAACAAATTGAGGTTGCTTCTTATGTAGGGTTTCACCACCTCAACCAGTAACCCAATTTCTTTCATCCATAAAGGAAAATGTTTTTCCTGCAAAGGGAGTTTCACTTGTACAATTGTACCCAATGTACATTCCATTAAGCATGGAGAAGCGCACACAAAGAATTCAAAAACATTTCCTTAGAGCACTCTTAAAATCCTGGAACTGTCTAAGGTTTCTGTGAGTAATCTTGAATCCTCTTAAAATTTCTAAAATTCTTAAGTCTAAACCCAATGAGGTAGAAAACATGCAGGTGCATATATCTTCCTCTATTTGCCAATGAAGCCAACTAAGGGCTGATTTAGATCTTGACGGTCACACCACCAAGCCGTGTCAGTGACAGACTTGAGAAGACCACCAAGTTGACGGTCTTTCGCCCACTGTTTTTAGATGTATTGCGGCTGAGACAAAGACCGCCATGAGAGAGTGCTATTCTTAGTCAACAGGCAGGTGGGTTCCCACAGGGCATATTTAGATGTTATGGTTGTACAGAGGGGGTACTGGCAGCTGTTTATTGACAGAGGGAGGACATTGCTGGACCCAATGGACTTCGACGGTTCCAGTGGCTGTGGAATAGAGGTAAGGCACACGCACACACCCACTACGCTTCACATAAGCATCCCCCCATCACACATGACACAACACACCACATAAACACCATTATCCATTGCCATGACACCACAACACAACATTTACATTTCACAAACTCACATACACATACAGCCATCACACAACATACACACACTAGTGACACTGCACCCACACATGACACAACCACCACAACCAACACACTCATCTACACAAACACACGCACACACAAGCACAACTATACACATCATGACAACAACTGCCACACAACAACATTTGCCTGAAAGTTGCATACAGCAGCACAACACAACATACACAACAACATCCACGCCAAATGCAAGTGGCCCACATACTGTCACAACCACATCACCCACTACACCTCCCTCCACCTCATCCAGCCAATCGCATCACACACACACATACACATTCTGACTCACACACAACTCAAGCACATCATGACAGGTACATGTCCTCTTGCAATGTACACACATTGGCGCAGTTGGCAAGTGTGATTGTACTGTCATTGTGGTGCCAGCATTCATTTGGCAATGAATACTGACGCCATAATGACAGTTGTATATGTGTTAGATATGTGTTGTGTACCAGTGTGCCCCCAACCATGCCTGACCCACCATTGTTCTCGACATTTGCATGTCAGAGTAATTTAAATAAATTACTGTAACATGCCCTGCAGACAGCCAATGCAGGTTGCCTACCTTTCTGTCCAGCAACACAGGGGACATGGGGCGTTTCATGTTTTCTCCAGGGTCCTGTGGCAGCAGTGACAGAAGGTCCTGTTGAGAACCAGGAGAAAATGTGAGATTTAACCGCTTCCCCCCCAAACCGGCAAGTTAGAAGTAGAGGTTGGACTGACACTTTTTGATTGGAGGTAAAGCACATCCAAATCTGCTCGGCATTAAGTGTGGCTCGAGTATTACTGTCAGCCCCTCTTTCCGTGGCACTGTGGTGGTGGATGGGACTCCTTGGCAGAGTGAGCAAGACTCGGGCAGGTTAAAGCCTATGGGACTGCCAGCATCTAAATACGGCCACCAAGGTGGCGGCGGGTTTTCTGTCAGAATACCGATGCCGGGCCCTTTATCCCCAACATTTAAACTAGGCACAAAATCCTTTGTAAGATGTGGATTCATAGGGTTCAGTTCATAAAGTAAATTTTACATGTAAGTTCAACTTGTACATGCGAACGCTTTGATTTAAAATAGCATATTTCTGTTTGAACTCTCAAATGCATTCAGGTGCAGATTTCTTCCTCTTTTTGCCAATGAAGCCAACTAAATTGTTTATAAGCTCCACTTGCACATGCTAACACCTTGATTCAAATTCAGATTTAAACTCTCAAATAACAAACTTGTTCTGATAAATCTATTTACTCTTCCCTAATCTCAACCTACCATGGTACCATATTATATCTGCAGATCTGACCCTTTGGATGGGAACTTTGGTTTTTCATGCAGTGGTTCACTTGAAAGGTTTATTTGCATTTATAACCTTGTGAATTTGTAGGAATTCTATAATATTTTCTCTGCCAAATCCCTACCTGCAAATGGTCAGAAATGCACTCCTTTTGATGTCAGGAATGCACTCTTTTTAAGGGTAAGATTGCGAAAGGGAAAAACAAAATGATGGGAAAAAGACAAATCTGCACAAATGCAGCCCTGAGACATATTTTCTCATAAGTAGTTGCACATTACGTACAAAATGATGTAGAAATGTCTTTGCATGTGTACAGATGAGAATTCTTACAAATGTTCTACAATTCCATTTGGGATACTGCCACTGCTGCAGCTTCCAGGATGTACTCCAGGTAAGCTTTGAGAAAAAATAATGAAATATAAATCCAAAAATAGGTTTCAACAATAAATTTTCAAATGTATTTGTGTATCAAGCTTATTGTGTATGTGTGTACATTAGGGCCATATATATGTTTTGTATTCCAATAACCTGGATAATATAAGTATCTCAATATTGCAGCATGGAGATTGCTACATTATTACAAATCATATATCATACTCTCTTGGCCAGATAAAAGTGAGCTTGTCTCCTGATATTTGTAGACCTCTCCAACACCTTCAACACTGTGCAGCCCTCATCCACATCCTGACTTCCTGAATGGGGTTCACTGGGAACATCCTTCACTATTTCACCCGCTAACTGTCTAATTTACACTAGTTTACATCCAGAAAATCCATACCACCTGTCGAGTCTCCAAGATTCCATCTTCTTCCCTATCATCTTCAGCCTCTTCATGGAGCAACTTGATCTCTATGCACTGATAGCATCAAACAATGACCAATAAGCAGAAGATGCACAACTCCATTTGAAAGTCTTGCCTACTCCAGGCATCCAATACCTTAGAAACTGCATGCATATCAGGCAGTACTAGGTAGCCAATGGCCATTCGACACAAACATGCCAAGAAAATAAAATCCTACAATGTGTCAGAAATAACAGGCACAACTGGTCCAAACCTAGTTCATGAAATGCCAGGTCACTCAGACCCACTTTGGATGTTGACTTCACCCTAACAGTACACAGTGCCAAGAAATGCAAAATGGACTGGTAGCAACTCTCTCTACTATAGAAGAAAAACCATTCCTCTCACAAAACATCTTCAGAACTGCCACTCACACCCTTATACTTATATATGCATAGTGACAATATCCTGGGCCCGTGCATATCTTGAAGACAACCTCACCATCTCTGTAGGCTTTTTGCACATCCTCAGCCAGGATTCCATCAGATTGCAGACTAAGAATTGTAAAAAAAGGAAAAACATGGTGCCAGTCCATTAACATTTATGTACCCATAATCAAATACAGCGTCAACGTGTCTTTTATGACTGACTCAACACAGCTCCAGTGTGGGATATAGTTGAAGCTACTCCTCTTTAAATGACACCACATCACAATTCTTTAACAGCCCCCAAACCAGCTACCTCGCCTTTCACTTTTTCATTTTATGCTCGTCTTTTACCCTGAACAACAAAATAAAAGAGCAGTAATAGCTCAACAAAACCGCAGAGGTGATAATCAAAATAACAGAATCAAACCTTCAACCCACTCAAGAAGATCCATGATAATTTCAAAACATGCACAATGAACAGGGAAATGTTATAAACATCACAAGAGCATCATTGAAAAATGTGTTGTTCATATCAAAGAAATAACGTTAAAGTCCATATATGTGTCAGTCCATTAATTCACCGAAGCCAAAAGTAGTTAGACATAATTTTATTCTTCAAACATGTATTTTCAGCCCAGCCAACCCGTTTCGTCCCAAACAATTCATCAGGTCTGTGAGCAGAAATACAAATACAACCTCGTCTTTGACTCTGTACTGTGCTTGCTTAGTGCCATAGAAATTAGACATACAAAGTCATCATCATTGGGGATTTTGGCACACTACCTACAGCGCATCAGGCTGGAGACACAGAAGTGCGCAAAAGAAAGGAGAAGGTGATACTCCTTCGCCATTTATGCACACAAAATCTGGAAAAACATCCCTGTAACCATCAGGGCTATCCCAGCACTGCTCCATTTTAGGAAAGAGCTGAAGACATACGTGTTTAAAGAATGCACTATCACAATGGTGCACCTCCTTTCTCAGAACCCAATTTCCTCTGTAGTAGGGTATAGACTGTGGCCCATATTTATACTTTTTGACGCAAAACTGCGCTAACGCAGTTTTGAGTCAAAAAAATTAGCGCCGGCTAACGCCATTCTGAAGCGCCATGCGGGCGCCGTATTTATTGAATGACGTTAGCCGGCGTTACGCGCCGGCGCCGGCGCCGGCTGGTGTGCGTTAAAAAAAACGAGGTACACCAGGCAGCGCCGGCGTAGGGGAAAATGGAGCTTGGGCGCCAAAAAATGGGGCAAGTCAGGCTGAGGCAAATTTCGCGCCGCAACCCGATTTGCGCCATTTTTTTTTTACTCCCATACCCCATAGAAATGACTCCTGTCTTAGCAAAGACAGGAGTCATGCCCCCTTGCCCAATGGCCATGCCCAGGGGACTTATGTCCCCTGGGCATGGTCATTGGGCATAGTGGCATGTAGGGGGGCACAAATCAGGCCCCCCTATGCCACCCAAAAAAAAAAAAAATTATACTTACCTGAACTTACCTGAGGTTTCCAGGGATGGGTCCCTCCATCCTTAGGCGTCCTCCTGGGGTGGGCAAGGGTGACAGGGGGGGTCCCTGGGGGCATGGGAGGGCACCTCTGGGCTCCTTCCGAGCCCACAGGTCCCTTAACGCCTGCCTTTTGCAGGCGCAAAAAAACGGCGCAAAAGCAGCCGTACGTCATTTTTTTTGACCCGTCCACTCCCGGGAGTATAAATCCGACGCACATGCCTCGGAGTCAATTTTTTAGACGGGAACGCCTACCTTGCATATAATTAACGCAAAGTAGGTGTCCACGCTAAAAAATGACACAAACTCCATGGACTTTGGCGCTAGGCGCGTCTAACGCCAAAGTATAAATATGGAGTTAGTTTTGCGTCGAAATTGCGTCAAAAAAAACGACGCAATTCCGGCGCAAACGGAGTATAAATATGCCCCTGTATCTAGGACATTTACCCTGTATAGTATGTGTTAGATTTGCAATATACACAAATCACACACTTACATACATACTATTGCTACCTCCAATATGTGAAATAGTCTTCCTTGGAGCCGCCTTTGGTGTAACTCTCGATACTGAGGAAGAAATTGGTATCCTATCTCAGTCGTTTTGAAGGGGTCCACTTCTCTGTCTACTAATGTCGCAGTCGGTAGCAGCAATTATTACATTTTGCGATTTAGTCGCACTTAGGCATCCTCTAAACCTGTATTGCTAAACAACGGTCCAGGGCCTGACATATGCTTGCAAAATGTAAGAATGATCATAGTCGAAACTCACAAGATTAGTAGGTAGTTTCTACTTTAACTAGTCGATCCCAGTACACCCTACATCTGCTATAAATTTACAAGTCTTATGTTATTAACTAAGCTTTCATTAGCGAACATTTGTAATCAGTGTTTGTTTTTAGGACCAAACTAATTTCCCGAATGTCTTTTTTTCCACCACTCTTTCATAAAAATGGGATGTTTGGTGCTTTTTACAGCTCTTGCTGTAACAGCTGTGCATTTATCCTCCAGTTGTAACTTCTGTGCACTACATAGCGAGTCATGCACTTATACATGTTTGGAAATACCTGAACACACCACCTATTTGGGTCTGCGCAACTTATGTGCGAAGTTTCACTTCTTGGACATATTTACTGAGGAACACAACACGTTGAGAATAACACAGTATTTGGAGTGTGTAAGTTATTCACATACCAGTAAGTAAGAGTCATTTAATCACTTTCACTTCATCTATGGCATTTCTGAAATTTTGAATAGAATGTGTAATTTGCATAAGTTACTTCTGTTTGCAATGATAAGTCAGGTGGGCATTCATAAGACTCAAACTCTCCTTTATAAATTACCCTCAATTTCTTCTTAGAAAAAAGTTCTCTTTATCTCAGGGATAAGATCAAATTATGTGACATGTATGCAATTTGAATATACAACACTATGGAGTCTACCTATATTACATGATTTTGCTCGAACAGAAACCCGCATGTAGAAACCTTACATGTCATAAGCAGATGTTAACCAAGGGTCTAATTAGGGAAATAACACAATTCTAAACCTTCCCATCAGTATCCAATTGAATTGAGCATCCATCACTGTTGAAAGCGCACTGTTTTAGGAATGAGATGTCACTTTCTACACCGGCTAATCGTGTTTTTTTCTCCAAGACCCAGTTAAGTCAGTGGAAACCTTTTTAGAATATTACATTCTAGGGGTTTTAAAAGCTCTTTAAGCATATAACTGTGTAATGTCTTGATATATATAAATTTCACCCAGAGAGAAAACGCAATATATAAATTGCTAGCAAAATTATTCCTGACAGGATCATGCCACTCACAAGACTGTAATCATGTTCTTTGTAGTTTCACGGAGCTTTCTCATTTCTGTTTGCTTGAACTAGAATCTACTTTTTTGGAAGTTGGCTTTCTTGTTCGATACAAGTACTACCAGAAATTCTACCCCTTCCCCCATGCTATTACTGTGGGTTTTCCTTACTGTTGAACTGATAAAACAAACAAGGTGTGAAGAAAGTTACATTACTGTACGACATAACACGTGAGCGAACTGCCCACTCTCAAAGGATAAAAAATACAGAAAGCCGCAACTGATACAAATGAATCATTATTATAAAAAACAAAATGCAGAAACATTTCATTTGAGTATAACAACACCAGCCTAATATTGCATAATACATGTAAATGGTATCCACAGCACATGATGTGCATTTAATAATGTTGTGTTTCACTCAGTATTTCAATTGTGAGCTGTTCCAGAAGCGAGTTAATAATAACAAAAGGCAACATAATTTGGCTGCTCTAAACTAATTTAATTTAGGAATGCACAGAATGCATCTCTGAAAAAAATGAATACATAGCTAGTTGAAGAATATATGGGATTTCCTAAGACTTAAATTGTAGTGTCTGCATTCTACTACTGTTTAGTCAATGTTGAATGCTAGATGAGTTGTAATCATTTCAAGTTGAATAGAGACAATATAGAGATACCTTGTCCAGCACACAGTAGTGGTCTGTCCTTGAGGGTGAAGAGGCCTCACCCCCACCTTTTTGCAGCTCTGAAGATGTTTCTATCAGACTGAGTAAAGGCCAGCCTGAGAGATAATTTTCATGTTCAGGTCAGGTAGACAGGTACCATACATGTGTCAAATGCACAGTCCGATGGCTGCCTGAGCTGAAAATTTCACAGTTCTGTGGGTATGCCCACCTCATTCTGGGAAAGCGCTTGGACAAGACAAGAGGGCCATCAATGAGAGTCCCAGGCGGTTTATGCCCTGAAGTGCCCAGTGCCAACTTTCCATCAGTGACGCTTGTCACAGAATGGGGTGAGGTCAGCAGAATCCCATTCTGTGACGAGTTAGGTACTGCTGCTTCCTCTCATTGACTGACCCATAACAAGATCAGCCAATGAGAGGAGACTTCAGCCCAATCCAGGAACCACTGAAACTGCTCTCCTGCCACCGAGATCACAACTGTGGCCAGTGAGTTGTTTTTTTAATGTTTGTTGCGTGTTTGTGTACGTATGAAGGTATGTGTATTTGTGCATACATGATGTGAAAGGGTGTGTGTATGTATGTGCTTATGAATGGTAAGTGTTTGTGTTCACGTTTGTGAATGTATGATGTCAGTGACTGTGCATGTAGATGGGCAAATGTACGTGCATGCATGTGTGGCCTACCTGCCCTCCCTCCTGCGCGTATTGCCATCCACCACTGCCATTTAGTCCCTCTTCTTTTTGGGAACTTTCTTTCTGAGCACTATCCTTGGGTCCAAAACCAGTTTTGTCCACTTGCACAAACAATGAACTCAATTCTATATGGAAGATCGGGTCAAGACGGTGACAAAAAGCTGCTATTATAAATTTTATGCTTTGAAGCTTATCTTATACCTGTTCCCATTTTCTCTCAGGGTCCAAATTGTCAATGCTGTTCTTTTATTTATGACTTAATTATTGTAATTTGATCACCACTGGTCTCCCAGGTTATTTAATTCACAGGCGGCTAGTCATTCAAAACTCTGGGTCATCTTTACGAGCCCCTTGCGACCCCTTGTGCTTCCCTAGCATAATTTTTTTTATGGTAAGGGGACAATAAGGAGGCCCCCACCATTCACCATATTTACAAAGTAGTGCAGAGCATGCACCAGGTATAATGTATGCAAGGAGGCGTTCCAACCCAGGTAGGCCCAAAAATATGGCGCAGTGAAGTTTACAGATTTCACAATTTTTTCTGTCATTTTTTAATGCCTGCTCAGAGCAGGCGTTAAACTGACACTCCCATAATAACCTATGGGCCTCCCTGTACTTTTCTGGACTAGCACCATCATTTATGGCACTAATCGAGCAAAGTGCCACAATAGCTTCATAAATTATTACGCTATTGTGCTAATGTGCACCATGGTGTGCTGTATAGTAAATACAACGATATCATGGTGACTTTAGAGGGGCGCAAGGCGATGCAAGAAATGTGGTGCATCAGAGCTGACCTGCCACTTTTTTGTAAAAGTGCCCCTATGTGCCTGGTGCGCAGAACCATCTATCTTCGTCAGGCTGTTTTAAGCCCCTGGCTCAGTCTTTATAAGCCAGCAATAGCATTACGATCACAAAATACATTTCTTCTTTCTGTTCCTAAAGTCTACCTCCAAGTATTTGGGTATTGTGCTTTTTCTGTTTAGCTGCTAAAGAGTGGAATTATTTGCCCTTTCATTTTAGGCAGATTACAGACCTCCATCGATGATGGAAGGAGTCAAAGACATGGCAGTTCAGGCATATATTGTTAGTTCTTGTTTTATGGCTTCTTGTTCGGTGCAATATGTTTTGAAGCCTGATATATTTTCTTAGCACTATGATACTGCTTCGTGGTTACTGCAGCACTTTACAAAAACCCAAGCTAACCTGAAGTTGTGGATTTAAGGATCTAGTCATCCCACCTCAATGCTCCCTCAAGCTCAGCAACACTGATACTTAAGTAAGTCTTCCTACAGACAGCTTTAAAATCTATTGTTACCAGTAATTTAAAATATACTTTGAGTGAGCCTTTGGTCTGCACCAGGAACATGGTTAAATACCTTATTTCTCTAGCTTGAACTTTCATAAAAATTCCTTCCGTAGTCTAAGTGACCTGCCTCTGAGGTATTTTGGACTGGATGGGTGTGCTGGTGACATCAGGGAACCTTTGCCCTTGTATGTTTCTAAAGCTTTTCACTTTTAGCAGTTAATGGGAGGATATGGTTCTTACTATTCCCCCTTCTGTGTTTGCATCTGGTTACTACCTCCAACACTGCCTCGATTTGTTTGTCTCTTTCTCTCGTTCATTCTGCACTAGCTCTTATTCTCTCCCCATCATTGTTTCCCACCTCCCCCATCATTTCCTTCCATCATCGCCTCCCTGTAGTCATCTCCTTCCACTTCCTTGCCTCCCCTCTCCTGACAGTTATCACTTTCCACCTCCGCTGTATCCACCACAAGTTTTTAGAGTACAACATGATAATGATGCATCTTTAACAACAAAATTAAATAAGTGGCAATCCTGTAACTGTTTGCCCTAAACTTGGTCTCTGTTTCAAAGGTATTCCTTTTAAATGAACCTCCCTCTGTTGAAAGATGACCACTGCCTTGATCGGGGGTACGCTCATACAGCACTGGCATAGTAGTTCCTTATTATGGCTCATAATGAGTTGCTCGTAATAGGACTGTGCACTTTCCAAACGCAGAGGAGAATGACGAGGCGGCACCAATCATCCTTTTTAAAAATAAATGTGAGGGGCTGTCCAAAGGGGAGAGAGCCCACAATAGACACTACTTATAGCATTCCAACCTCCATATACCCCAACTCACTCCCCACACACTGGCAAGATGCTAAGGCAGTATCTTGTATCACTTATTATCTTGCTTTTGGAACTGAGATGCTGGAAAAGCGACTTCGGGCCTGATTTATACTTTTTTAGCGCCGCATTTGCGTCATTTTTTTGACGCAAAATGGGCGCAAACTTACAAAATATAATTGAATTTTGGAAGTTTGCAGCGGTTTTGCATCAAAAAATGATGCAAGTGCGGCGCTAAAAAAGTATAAATCAGGCCCTTAATTTTCCTTTAATGTCTATGGGAGTTGTGGGTGGTCAGCCCTTATTGTCTCCTTCAGTGTTTCTTGTTCCAAAGCTGGTTCCCAGGTGGAGTGGACACACACGTCAGCAATGTAGAGGTGTGCTGCCACTCACTCTAGTTATGCCGGCGGGGGGGGGGGCAAAGAAGAGCCGCAGGATCGTCTCTGAGACATGTTCTGCATTTCTGGCCAAAATCAAACCCTGGGAGACCTGAGGAAACAATTGGGACTACTTAAATACAAAATTAAAATTACAGTGTATCACTAGTTAAATGGGGAATGCAAAACACTCAAAGAGCAGCAAAAGTGATGTTAGCTAATGGCAAAACTGAACACATCAAAGACTAGAGATAGCATACAAAATATAGCTAGAATAAAGAAGAAACTGTAAAAGCAAAAGAAAGACAACTTTTTCCACAGATGGCTTCAGGAAGATACAAAAACAGCTCCTTTCATTTGCGGCCAAGGAAGTTATAAACCATCAGTTAGACATTAACACAAATATAACTGCAGATGTGAATAAACCATTCCAGATAATATGTAGCAAATCTAATGTCCACTTATATTTTGTAACAAATGAGCCACTTGTTTTGCTTGGAAGGCCAATTTAGAGCTGTGTTAATAAAGTCACATATGGCCTGATTTAAACTTTCACAGAGTACCCTCTTCGCCAAACTGAAGGTCTGCCCACTTCATTTGAAGTCAAGCAGACCTTCAGAATGTCAACACTATAGACTGCTCAGTTTTGGCCATTCGATCACTTTTCCAATTTAGAGTGGACAGAGTAAAAGCCAGTTTTCACTATCCATCACAGCCCGTTAAAATCTGGTGGTACGACGCAGTGAAAGTTGCAACATGACTCTGACACCATGGGAAAAAACTCCCATGATGTAAGGGTCATTAATGTTTCAATTTTTAAAAACAAAATCCTGTTTTGCGATTTTGTTGTAGAAAATTAAAAAGCATGTTAAAAGTTTGCCAGATGGTACCATCATTTGGACGCAGTCATCCATCAAACATTTAAAATATTGACAGGAATCGCTGAGATGGCAGTTCTTGAAAATGTAAAAGATGTCCACTGGGTCGAGGGGACATCTCTGAATTCGAGGTAATAACCATGCTTCCAAGTCAAAATCAAATCCATGGTCTTAGCACTCTCACATCATGTAAAAATACTTGTGTGTCTGACTGGTTTACTGATCAATCAATCGATCAGTGCATTTATAGAGCGCGCTACTCACCCGAGAGGGTCTCAAGGCGCTGGAGGGCGGGGGGTTACTGCTGCTCGAAAAGCCATGTCTTGAGGAGATTCCTGAAGGCGAGATGGTCCTGGGTAGTTCTTAGGTGTGCGGGGAGGGAGTTCCATGCTTTGGCTGCCAGGTAGGTGAATGATCTTCCTCCGGCGGTGGTTCTGCGGATCCGTGGGACGGTGGCGAGAGCGAGGCTGGCTGAGCGGAGCTGACGGGTGGGCGTGTAGAACGAGAGGCAGCTGTTGAGGTATTCAGGGCCCATGTTGTTGAGTGCTTTGTGTGCGTGGATGAGGGGCCTGAAGGTGATCCTCTTGTTGACGGGGAGCCAGTGCAGGTGTTTCAGGTGGGCAGATATGTGGCTGTGGCGAGGAATGTCGAGGATGAGGCATGCGGAGGTGTTCTGTATGCGTTGTAGATGTTTCTGAAGCTTTGCGGTGGTGCCTGCGTATAGGGTGTTTCCGTAGTCTAGTCGGCTTGTGACGAGGGCATGGGTAACTGTCTTTCTGGTTTCGGCGGGGATCCATCGGAAGATTTTTCAGAGCATGCATAGGGTGTTGAAGCATGATGACGAGACGGCGTTGACTTGCTTGGTCATTGTGAGGAGGGGGTCCAGGATGAATCAGAGGTTGCGTGCGTGATCCGACGGGGTTGGTGCGGTGCCCAGCGCCGTGGGCCATCAGGAGTCATCCCAGGTGGATGGGGAATGTCCGAGGATGAGGACCTCCGTCTTGTCTGAGTTCAGTTTTAGGCGGCTGAGCTTCATCCATTCCGCAACGTCTTTCATTCCTTCCTGTAGGTTGGTTTTGGCGGTGGTTGGGTCTTTGGTGAGGGAGAGTGTCAGCTGGGTGTCGTCGGCGTAGGAGATGATGTTGATGTTGTGTTTACGTGCGATGGCGGTGAGGGGGCTCATGTAGACATTGAAGAGGATTGGGCTAAGCGAGGATCCTTGGGATACGCCGCAGATGATCTCGGTGGGTTCTGAGCGGAAGGGAGGGAGGTGGACTCTCTGGGTTTTCTCGGAGAGGAACAAGATGATCCAGTCTAGGGCCTGTCCTAGGATTCCAGTGGTGCGGAGGCGGGTTATTAGGGGGCGATGGCACACGGTGTCGAAGGCAGCCGAGAGGTCCAGGAGGATGAGGGCGGTTGTTTCTCCGTTGTCCATCAGAGTCCTGATGTCGTCGGTGACTGGGATGAGGGCGGTTTCTGTGCTGGGGTTGGCTCGAAATCCAGATTGGGATGGGTCGAGCGAGTTGTTAGCCTCGAGAAAAGCGGTCAGCTGCTTATTGATGGTCTTCTCGATGACCTTGGCCGGGAAGGGAAGAAGAGAGATGGGGCGGAAGTTCTTCAGGTCATTGGGGTCTGCCGTGGGTTTTTTCAGGAGGGCGTTGATTTCTGTGTGTTTCCAGCTCTCGGGGAAGATGGCTGATGCGAACGAGCTGTTGATGATGTTCCGGAGATGGGGGGCGATGACGGAGTCGGCTTTGTTGTGATGGGGGCAAGTGTCAGAGGGGGAGCCGGAGTGGATGGTGTTCATGATGCTTCTGGTCTCTTCTGAGCTGATAAGGATCCAGGAGCTGAGTGTAGTGGTGGGGGCTGCTGGTTCGGTGGTAGGGGGCGGGCTCTGGGGTCCGAAGCTGTCGTGTAGATCTGCGATCTTTTGGTGGAAGAACGTAGCGAGGGAGTTGCAGAGTTCTTGTGAGGGTGTGATGTCGTTGGAGCTGGCGCTGGGGTTGGAGAGCTCTTTGACGATGTTGAAGAGTTCCTTGCTGTTGTGGGTGTTGTTGTCTAGTCGCTCTTTGAATGATGTCCTTTTGGTGGAGCAGATCAGCTGGTGGTGTTCACGGGTGGCGATCTTGAGGGCTGTCATGTTTTCTGTGGTTCGTTCCCTGCGCCAGGTTTTTTCGAGGGTTCGGCAGGATTTTTTAGATTCTTTGAGGGCGTCGGTGAACCATGGGGGTTTCCTGAAGCTTGTCCCACCTGGGTTTTTTTTAAGTGGTGCGAGGTTTTCGGCACAGTTGGTGATCCATTGTGTGAGGCTGTGGGCTGCGTTGTTGGCGTTCGTAATGTTGGCTGGAGGGTTTTGGTTCAGTGTTGAGAGGAGCTGCTCTGTGGAGCTTTTGCTCCAGCGTCTGCAGGGGATTTGTTGTGTGCGATGGTGGTGAGTCTCCCGTTTGAAGGTGAAGTGGACGCATCTGTGGTCGGTCCAGTGTAGTCCCGAGGAGTGGCTGAAGGAGACGTGGTTGCTGGCGAAGAAGATGGGGTCGAGTGTGTGGCCAGCGGTGTGGGTGGGGGTGCTCACCAGTTGCTTGAGTCCGAGGTTGGCGAGGTTGTCGAGCAGGGTGGCGGTGTTGTTGTCGTTGTTTTTCTCCAGGTGGAAGTTCAGGTCCCCGAGGAGGATGTATTCTGGTGAGGCTAGGGCGTGCAGGCTGATGAAGTCTGCAATGGTTTCGCTGAATTGGGCGCGTTGGCCCGGGGGTCTGTAGACGAGAGTTCCTCAGAGGGTGGTTTTGGGGTCGGTGTGGATCTGGAAGTGTATGTGTTCGGCGGCGAGGTGTGTGTCTTCGGTGGTGGTGGTGATGTTGATTGTGCTCCTGTAGATGATGGTGATTCCTCCTCCGGTTTGGTTGATGCGGTCCTTCCGGGCGATCCTGTAGCCGTCAGGGATGGCTGTGGCGATGTCTGGGGCCGAGGAGGCGTTCATCCAGGTTTCTGTGATGAAGGCGACGTCTGGTGCTGTTGTGTCCAGGAGGTCCCATAGTTCGATGGCGTGCTTGTGGACAGAGCATGTGTTGAGGAGCCATAAGAGGGGAGGGGGGAGGAGGGGTCAGCTGGGAGGCGGGAGGCGGGAGGGAGGTCAGCGAATGGGAGCAGGGGGGGCGGGGCCGCACGGGTGGCAGCGGCGGGGAAGAGCGCAAAAAGAAAAAAAAGAAAATGGAAAAATCGAAGAGGAAGACGCCAAAAAGGAGAAAAACGCTAGAAAAACGTGGCAGGGGCCTGGGCAGGCGGAGCTGCAGCGGCGGGGAAGTGACCTACCCAAGGGTCAAGGGTCACTGTCTCTGTCGCGCAGAGGACGCCATAAGAGGGAAGGGGGGGTGGAGGGGTCAGCTGGGAGGCGGGAGGGAGGTCAGCGAATGAGAGCAGGGGGGGTGGGCCGCATGGGTGGCAGCGGCGGGAAAGAGTGCAAAAAGAAAAAAAAGAAAATGGAAAAATCGAAGAGGAAGACGCCAAAAAGGAGAAAAACGTGGCAGGGGCCTGGGCAGGCGGAGCTGCAATGGCGGGGAAGCGACCTACCCAAGGGTCAAGGGTCGCTAAAGAAACTAAGAGAAGCCATACATGTACATAAAGACAAAAATGATTTATGACCTAACTTGCTGCATCCGTAACTCAGACACTATATAGATGGAGGACATGTACACCAGTTTAGGCCTTTCTAGCTTTTGTGAATCATACTTGTTAGACTCGACAGCCTTAGGATGGGCATCACTCAACTTTTTGTCTGCCTCCCTCCCCTCTTCTGGCACTGTTTTTGCTGGTTTTAGGACTCTGTGCACTTTACTACTGCTAAACAGTGCTAAAGCGCATATGCTCTCTCCCTTAAACATGGTAACATTGGTTCATTCCTAATTGGCATTTTTGATTTACTTGTAAGCCCCTAGTAGAGTGCACTACAGGTGCCCAGGGCATGCAAATTGAATGCTACTAGTGGGCCTATATCATTGGTTGTGTCACCCACATAAGTAGTCCCTTAACCATGTCTCAGGCCTGCCATCGTAAGGCCTTTGTGTGCAGTTTCACTAAAAGCACTTGCCAAGCCTTAAACTCCCCTTTTTCTACATATAAGTCACCCCTAAGGAAGGCCCTAGGTAACCCATAGGGCAGGGTGCCATATAGGTAAAAGGCTGGACATGTACATGTGTGTTTTATATGTCCTGGTAGTGGGAAACTCCCAAATTAATTTTCTATTACTGTGAGGCTTGCTCCTTTCATAGGATAGCATTAGGGCTGCCCTCATCTATGTTATATATGTCTTTGAGTGGTAGATTCTGATCAGAAAGGGGTAACCAGGTCATGTTTAATATGGCCAGAAGGTTAATAGAAAATCCTACTTATTGGTGAGGTTGAATTTTAAATTACTATTTTAGACATGCCATTTTTAGAAAGTGAGCATTTCTCTGCACTTGAAATGCACCTGTGCCTTACAACCTGTCTCCAATCCACGTCTGGGCTAGGCTGGTTGACAGCTCCCTTGTGCATTTCACCCAAACAACTACAAACAACCACAAACACAGGATACTCAGTCACACCTGCACTCATCTGCATACTGAATGGGTCTTCCTGGTCTGGAGGGTGGAGGGCCTGACACTTACATTTCAAAGCCTAGTGGCCTGCCCTCACATAGTGGACTGTCTAACCCCCTACTGGGACCCTGGCAGACAGACCTGTACTGAAAGGGGACCTTGTGCACTTCAAAACCACTCTTTGAAGTCTCCCCCACTTCAAAGGCATTTTTGGGTATATAAACTCGGTCTCTGACCCCACCAACTCAGACTCTTCTGGTCCTGAACGTGCAACCTGTGAAGAGGAACTGCCTGGCTGCCAAAAGGAATCATCTGGACTGCTTTGCTGTGAAGGACTGCTGCCCGGCAGGTTGCCCTGCTGCCCTCAGACTTGGCTGAGAAGTGCTCTCCAACGGCTTGGATTGAGTTTGCCTCCTGTTTCAGGGCCAAAAAGACTTCGGGCCAGATGTAGGAAATTTTGCGAGTCGCAAATGGCCCGAATCGCAATTTGCGATCCCGCAAAATCGGAAATGGGATGCAAAAATCCCATTTCCGACTCGCAAAATGCGACGCAAGCCATTACCGACTCACAAAAATTGCGACCCCTTCTTGCGACCCGCAAATAGGAAGTCGCAATTTGCGAGTCGCAAACCATATGCAATAGCAACTCGCATATTGCGACTAGTCGCAAAAAGCCCATTTTGCACTTCCAATTTACCACTAACTCAGAGCAGGTGGTAACCATTACCAAAGTATAAAAGAAGACCCAGAAGGCATCTGGGTTACTCAAGATGGCGGAGATATATGTGATAGGAATGAGGAGGAGAGCCCACGCCGCACAGCAGAGGAGGAGGAGGAGGAGCCAGAGACAGGAGAAGATATACAGAACCAGGCAGACACTTTTCCAGCAAACTGAGGAGGAGATTTATGATAAATATAGACTTAGCAGTGCAGCTATACTAGATTTAATAGAATTACTCAAACCACAGCTACAACGCCAGACTGCGCGGCTGCGCCATCCCCACACATGTGCAAGTGCTTTGCTCACTGCACCTCTTGGCCTCGGGTAGCTATCAGGGGGTCATTGCTGTGGCAGGTGGGGTATCCCAAAGTGCACTCTCACGGTTCTTTAGGGCATTCCTAGACGGCTTACTCACACACATGTCCAGATACATATACCTATCCAGGAATGAGGCAGAAATCAACAGCACCAAGTTGGAATTCTATAGGATTGCCAACTTCCCCCATGTCATAGGGTGTGTAGACGGGACACATATACAAATATGCCCTCCTGCAAACCTGGAATATCTGTTCTGCAATAGGAAGTGTACCCACTCACTCAACATACAGGTGGTATGTGACGCCCATTATGTTATCACTGACATGGTTGCCAAATTTCCAGGGAGTACTCATGACTCCTACATTTTTAGGCACAGTGGGATACACCAACGCCTAGAACGTGGGGAGTTTGGAGACGATACCTCCTAGGTATAGCTGAATATACCTTGCAGACATACACACAGGTCAATGTGGAAACCATCCATGCCCAGCTAACATTGTACATTTTTTGCCAAACAAGTGACAGTGCATATGCACTCCGACCATGGATACTTACCCCGTACTTAACACCCAGCAATGAGACAGAGAGGCGATACAACAGTGCACATAAGAGGACCAGGAATATCATTGAACGGACCTTTGGACTGCTGAAAGCAAGATTCAGATGTCTCCACAGAAGTGGAGGTGCCCTCCAGTATACCCCAATAACAGCTTTTAAGATTGTTGTCGCATGCGCTATACTGCACAACATTGCCACCAGACGTGGGCTACCTCTCACCCCTGAAGACCCTGATTCTGAGGATGAAGAGCAAGAGCTACCACATCGCCATCATGGAGATAGAAGCATCGCAAATCAATTCAGACTGAGACGGGAACACATTGCAAACCAATACTTTGGAAGGTACGTGCTAACTGTCACCATACTCACTAATGTCACACACAAAGAGTCCAGGTGTTAAGTGGAAAGAACAAGTGATTTAATTAGTGCAACCAAAAAAACTATATACATTGTGAACAGTTCAGGGGCTGTTAAAGTCCACCTGGCATGGGACACATTGACTTCATGTGCCCCAACCCCAGGACAGTGTGGAGCTCAAACCCTATGCCGGCCTCGGCCAGCATGGCTGGTACCTGGGGTGTCAGCAGTGCCCTGCCTTGCGCTTCCACTACGCAACACCCTGGTGTCACTGGCAGAGACACTGCTGACAGTGAAGCCCTCCTCACTATCTTGCGGCGTGTCGCCCGCGCCCCTGGCCACCTGCCGTGCCTCCATTAAATCAACAGCGTGGCTGAGACGGCCCAGTCCATGTGCCACGTCACTGGCAAAGTGGCCCATGTCCACTTGGAGGCTGACCGTGCGCCTAGATAGACCAGTAGTGTTCACGGCCAGCCTTACTATGGATGCTGACATTCGGTCCAGCCGGTTCAGTAGCTGCCTGTCCCGGCGCCGTGCACCCTCTGTCTGCGTTAGGAGTCGAGCCACAAGTTGTCGCATGGAGAGTGCAAGGTCGCCCATGTGTGTATTGATTTGTTGCGACTCTGTATGCACAAGCTGCATGCTACTGCCTTGATTGCGCTCAATGCGCCGCAATGCCCCTGTAATCCTCCTCATCTCTTGTGTTTGCAGGCGCTGACCCCGTAGGAGTGCGGCCTCAGCACGTGACATGGAGGCGTCCCCTGACTCTGCCTGCCGCTGTGATGATAAATTTCCACGTCGCCTGCGACGCAGTGGAGACTCCATTACGTCTACCGTGGCACTGTGGCTGGGACCTGGTGCAGGATCACACAATAGTATGCCAACTGGTGTCTCATGAGGGGACAGGGTGTTGGTGGTACAGGTCTCAGTGGTGGCTGGTCCTGATCCCTATGTTGGCTGCTGGCTGACCAGTGGCCCCTGGCTGCTTTGGCTGGTGGGGGTGTCTTGTGGGAGACCTGTGGGACATAGGGAGCACACTGTCAGTATCTACTATCTGTTATCAACTTCCTAATAAACTGTTGCCTATAAATTGCCTACTTGACTACATTGCCCATAATGCACCATTCTGGTGATTGCTACTCTGAAATGGAGCTAATTTGGTTGTGCATGCTCCTGTGTACAAGGTGGGTGGGGGTATGGCATTAATGAGGGTACATGCATGTCTCATGGTACTCACCGGTTGATGGTCCTGGCTCAGATGTGTCCAGCTCTCCCATCCCGCATACTGCCTCAGGCTCAAGGGTCTCCTCTACCCTTTCCTCCAGGGGTGTGGGTGGTGGTAATGTGGACGGTCCCCCTCCTGTGCCCCTCATCTCCCGGAGCCGATCTGCCACCCTCTCCTTGGTCCGGGAGCGCAGGTCATACCACCTTTTTTTTAGGTCTTCTATGCTCCGGTGGCTGACACCCAGGGAGTTAACTTTCTCTTGGATGTCCATTCTTAGTCTTCTTTTCTCCACCTCTGGCACGGTGAGGGCTGCCCTTCCAAACAGTTGGTCATGGTGCTGACAGCACTCCTCGGTCAACACCTCCAGCTCTTTCTCTGCAAACTTGAGTTTCCGCTTCCTTGGTGTCTCTGCCATGGTAGCTGCTGTTCTTTCTCTTTGCAGATCTGCTGTTGAAATGGGTATGGTCCTCCCTCCTCCCAGGTGTATTAGTAAACTTCCTGGCTGTGATGTCATCATCATGTGCCAGGAAGTGTTTTCCAGAGTGTTCTGCAGCACCTGCACTCAATTTGCGGCACAATCGCAATTTGCGACACCCACTCGCAAATTGCGTGTCCGTTTTTAGCCCGGTCGCAAAAAGCGACCTCGCAAACAGCGGACTCGCTATCTGCGGTGCGGCTTCATTTGCGAGTCGCAAATTGAAGTCAGTTTTCTTCTTGCATTCCATTTAGCGAGTCGGAAATTGCGAGTCGCACCGACTCGCAATTTCCGACTCGCTAATTTTTCCCTACCTACATCTGGCCCTTCATCTCTTCAAGGAAACTCCTTGTGCACCGTGCGACTGCCCTGCGATGAGAAAATCTCCACACAGCCGGAACGATGCAGCCCAACTTCCTCAGTGATGAATCGACATAGCACCTGCCGTGTGACAGAAAATTTGATGCATCGCCTCCCGGATCGACGCAACACCTGTGACTCCTTCTAGCACACCCAGGACTTTCCCCGCATCGTCCCTGGGCATCAAAGAGAAAGCTGCATCTCTGTGAGGAACCAAGACTGCACACCGGAAATGGACGCAAAGCCCCTTGCAGTGTGGATAAAAATCATGCATCGTCTGTGCCACGCCAGATATTCCGACCCACACCCTATTTTTCCACACATATCCTCCTTGTGGTCTCGGTGCATGTACTTTTTCACGCTAATCAGGTACTTTGTGAAACCAAGAGACAGCTGTTGATTTCTAAGGTTTAAGACTCTTCTAAATTCTGCAAAAGTGATATTTCAACTTGTGCTTCATTATTGTTTTGACCTTAATTGAACCAGATACATATCTTATATTTTTCTAAACCTCTGTGGTGTATTGTTGTGGTGTTTGCACTGTGTTACTGTATGAATTATTGCACAAATATTTTACACATTGCCTTCTAAGTTAAGCCTGACTGCTCAATGCCAAACTGTAAGAGGGTGAGCACAGGATAATTTGGATTGTGTGTGACTTGCCCTGACTACGATTGTGGGCCCTATTTGAACAAAGGTGAATACCTCTGCCAACTGGAGACCCCATTTGTAACAATGCTTACTTATCCAACTTCTAAATACAGAGTGCTATTGTCACAAAAATACACAATGAGCAGCGAGCCCAATGAACAGCACCTCCCCTTTGTCCCATAGTAAGCAATTTCCAAATTGTGCACTCCCTATAACCACCCGCTGCTCAATGGTGCAACCTGAGGCCACAATACAGAAAAATACATATAGTTGTGCACCAACAGTAAATAATAAGGTGAAAGAGTCCAAATCAAAATTTGGAATTTTCCATATCTTCTTTATTGTGCTTGCACAGTACACATATAGAGCTAAGTGTCACAGCAAAACAACACAACCAATGCATTTTGTTCACCACTGTGAACTTCTTCAGGGCATTTTTTTTTGTGCAGCAAATATACCATAATATGTGTCTTGTGAAACTGTAGTTCACCATATGGAAATATACCATATATGCGAGTGGTCTCATTAGATTATAAACTCTGGATTCTTTTAATATCATGCCAGGCTGCCCCCGTACTTGACACCTCAGTCTGTGCCAGGATCGTATACAAACCACAACATACACTGGATGAGTGCAAAAATTAAAGAGTAACTGCAGTTTGCGGTTTCCATATGGTGAACTACAGTTTCACGAGACCCATATCATGTATGTCTATTGTTCATACACAATAGAGAAGGTATGGAGCATTCTACATTTTGATTTGGACTATTTCTCCTTATTATTTACTGTTGGTGCACCACTATATATATTTTTCTAGGTCTGACATTTGCCGCCAGCCTTTTTGCTTTGTCAATGCTTTTTTTTATTTGTTATGGCTTTTGCAAACCTTTATTGATGGGGAGGCTGCTGGTCCCTCAATAATTAAAAAAAAACGTCTAAAAGCAAAAATATATTTTCGTTTTTGAAAAGCACACATTGCCGCAGTAGTCTTTTTCACTTAGGGGAACTACTTTGTGAGTGAGTGTGCTCCTAGTGAAAGAACAGAATGCAGTCACTCACATTAAAGCCAATGGCTGAAGTGGGCTCACCCACTGTCCCTTGCTGTATTGTGCAGTGGATGGAAGAAAATTTGAATGTCACAAAAACAGACCAATAAATGTTGATTAATTTTTGTGAAATCAAAACCTCTTGCTAACATCAGGCCTAAAAAGGACAGATACCAACCCCTAGCTCCTATTGGCCTATGTTTAATTGTTATTCATGAAAAAATATTCTTAAAGATCATTCTGTATTACATAGAAACCTGAAAAATCAATCCTAACCCAATAAAAGCCTGCCTCATCAAGGACAATCAAAAGTGTACAACATTTTTTTTATTTCAAATAATCAATAAATTATCTCACAGGAGCAAATGTGCCGCTTTTAAAAATGTTCTCAAGCGTTTGACTCAGCAGATAGGGAATGGCGCTAGCTGAAGTGTGAGTCTATGAACATGAATCCAACTCTACTTGCTAGTCCAAGAAACCTCTAGCAAAAGACCATTAACCAAGTTAAAATTGGACTTCAATAAGAAAGAACAAATATATTTTGCACAAATTAAAATGTGAGACAAGGGTATCTTCAATTTGAACACAAACAATATATATACATTTAATATGGATGCATTGCTAGACACTCTGCATGTCAGTTGTTGTTCTGAGTCCTCTCTTCAGGGTCACCCCAAGCACTTTTTTGCCTACACCTCTCCTGTTTACATTGCTAAATTGCTTGTGCATTTTCCTCTAAACATGGTAAAATTGGCTTACACCTGATTGCCATATTTAAGGTACCTATAAGTCCCTCGTAGCTGGGTATATCATAAACTTAGAACCTGGAAATTAAATGCAACTAGTGAGCATGCAACAATCATTGTGCCACCCACTTAAGAAGCCCTTTAAAACATGTCCCAGGCCTGCCATTGCAGCCTGGGTGCAGTTTTAAATTGTCAATTCGACCTAGAATTATAACTCCTTTGCCAAGCCTTTTATTGCATATGTCACTCCTTAGGTAGGCCCTAAGTACCCGTTGGACAGGGTGCATTGTAATTAAAAGTTTGTACATGTCTTTTAAGCTGTACATGTCCTGCTAGGTAATAGACACAATAGAGGGATTAGGTGTATGTGGATGGGCCATCCATAGATGGGCCTTTAACTGGCAGGATGGAAGGGGCAGAGCTGAGGACAGCCATTCTTGCAAATTAATAGGCTATGCTCTGCCTTCACAGAAAGGACTGGTCACCCCTGCATTGTTCATACAGCCAGCTTGGAGCCAGGGCAGGGGAGTCAGGAAACTTCAAGCACTTCAGGGGGAATTCTCTTCAAACTTCTCCCACTTCAAAGGAGGCACTAGAGGTAAAAAGGGGACCCTCAGACCCACTCTTGAGTTCACGTTCTGGACCTGTGGAAGGTCTCTCAGAGGGCTGCCTGCTGCTATCGCCTGCTGTGTACTTCAGAAGACTTTTCTTCTGCACCTGAAAAGACTGCTTTGCTACCTGAATTCTGCCTTGAACCCTCAGTAGCCAGTCCTGCCATTTGAGCCCTGTTCTACTGCTGAGCCCTAGACTACCAGAGGGACTCCAAGGGCACATTGGCTGAATTCCTGACTAGAGCCTCAGGGACAGAAAAGGCTTCAGCCATCTTCAACCCAAACCTTGATCCAACCTGAGTGAGTCCTAACCCCACACCCCAAGTGGTACGTCTCCAGTCCTGGATCCTTGGTGGAGTTGGTGAAGGTACCAAGACAGTCAAAATCAAAAAATTGGGATGTAAGACTTAAAGCAATTTTGGTTACAAACTCCTCAGAGAACAAGAGAGGAGGCCAAAACCAACGTGTTTGTTTATCCGCCCAAAGTGCATCACCAGTTGGCCTGACTTTGCAGCAGCCCCCACTATGTTTTTCTCTGCAACAATAAATCCTGTTCAGCGATCTTTCAGCAATGGGATATCCTGCATCCTGGAACTCTTGTCTGCTACAGCATACAGCTTAATCCTGCTGGAGATTTTTGACTTCCCAAAAAGCAACTAATATAGAACTCTTCACCATAAC
The DNA here is from genome assembly GCF_031143425.1 of Pleurodeles waltl. NCBI lineage: Eukaryota > Metazoa > Chordata > Amphibia > Caudata > Salamandridae > Pleurodeles > Pleurodeles waltl. Next base: position 279,830,829 of record NC_090436.1, read on the forward strand.
TTTGTCCAGAGGCTCTCTGACTATAATGCTTCCTCCTCAGACACTGCTTGCCGCCTTGCTCCTCTGAACTTTGCCTTCTCAGAACATGTTTTAGAATTTCTTCTGGGTCTGAAGGAAAGCACCAATCAGGCTCCACCAGACCCTCTCTTCTGGGCCAAATACAACTTTTTTTACTCTACTTGCACTCCATTGTAGTTGGCCATATATTTTGGTAACTAGATGTCCACAGTTGGGGCTTTCATCTTTTAGGCTCAAGTTGTTACGTTAAATTAAAAAATTAATAACTCTGTCTCTAATGATTGATTGGATTTTTGACTTTTTGGTGTCAATTTATTAAAATATACTCTCTGTTTCTAAATTGGTGTGGGATTTTTTGTATTGTGGTTTTCTGTCTGTTTGCTGCATAAATACTTTACATATTGCCTTTACGATAAGCCTGACTGCTTTTGTGCCAAGATACTCAAACTATTGAGGTGGTCTACTTTACTACAGGATATGGTCTTTACAATGGAATACAGTCCTGGGCCTTACCACACCAATGTTGATGGTCCTTCCATGCTCTTCCATCTTAGTGGTGAAACACCCCTATAGTTTGGTAATTCTCTCTGCTTTCACCTGTGTAAGAAGTGATCCCCTTTTTGTTGTGGTTGCTTCTTTTTTGCAAACTTGCTTTGCTGGATTTAGGATTCCGCACATTTACCACTGCTAAAGAGTAGTAAAGCACTTCTGCTTCCCCACTAAATCATGCGCTGTACAATGGAAATTCCTATTTGGCATATTTACCTTCCCTAAAAGTCCATAAAAATGCAGCCTAAAGTGTACCTATGCCATGGAAAATGAAAAGTCATATGTAGGCTGCAGTATATATGTACACCACCCACATATATGACAAAAATATGTGTCTGCTAGGAGAACCACTGTGCTCTGGCTCAGATGCAGTTTTAATTAATTTAAGTGAATAAACTGCAGAGAAAATGACCTTTACCATGTAGGAAAGGCCTTGAATGTGTCTTGTAGGTCTACAGGAAAGGGTGCTAATATATATGTAAAGAAAGGAAAGGGCACAATTCATATTGAGCTCAGTGGGCCCTCAAAGTGAAATAACACCCAAAACCTATTTTATTGTGTAGGCTTGGCTAGACAGTTTGCTAATAGGTCTATGTTGGAATAAAGTCATTATTTTCCACCTCTCTTCATACAAGGACTAGAAAAAAAAATCCTTGAAATGCTACGTTTTAAATTTGACCTAATGGTGAAATCAGATTTCTGAGAACTGAAGAAGAAGAATAACTTTGTAAAAATGTGTTTTAGTTTACCTGAGACAGAGATTGCTCAAAGCCTCTTCTGTCGTTTATCACACATCAAGACCTGTAATGTAGATCCTTGGAAGGGAGAGTTAACAATCCTGGCTCAGCAACAATTACCTGCCTCTGAAAAGGCCAATGGTTGTAAACTGCTGTCCATGAACATGTAGCAGGGATTAGCTCTCTGTCAGTGGGTGAGGGAGTTGGCACAACAATGTACAGCTTTAGCACTACCTGACTTAGAGATGCCATGGAGGGCTTCTCTTACACATTCCCTGAGCCCTTCCAAATAGAAGCTTTCTGGTCACAGTAGGAGGGAAAACCACTTCTGCCACCTATCATACATCTAGAGATGGAACAACTCTGGATCAGTGGACAATGGCCTACCTGTGAGCCCAAGAAAGGCCAACAGGGGTTAACTGCTGACCACTTAACAAAGATTAATTTCTGTGAGTGTACAGGCACCTTTGTCAGAACAAAAGCTTGCTTTAACACTCCATTTTTTAACTTTGTGACAGCAGTGAGGATGTATAGTAATTTCCAGGGCCCTCCTACACAGGCTTTAGCCACATTGGGAGGGAATACACATTTGATCCTGTCAGGTAGGGGAGCCCCCAAGAAGCTGAAGCCATATCTTACTGGTAGCAGCCTTGTCCTGCCATGTTAAAAAAAGGAATCCTGAGTAATTTTACCGTAAAACAGAGGAGACATTTTACAAAAGGAGGTCAGGGTCTGAGATTAAATAGCTCGTACTGGATGGTAGATTTTCTCTAATCACTGGTTGGTAACTAAGACAAATCTGAAAACTCTATCACCACTTCCTAAGAACATTCATAACCTGGGAAGACTCCATTTGAAGAAGGCATTGCTGGAAGAAGACTCCTGACTTCCTGCCCCTGCTGAAGGAAGAGGGCCCAGAGATGGACTGACGGACCAGACTCAACGATCCCTGAATCCTCTTGACACCCTTGGACTGGAACTGCTCTCCGATGGAGAAATAGTTGGCCTCCTGTTTACCTGCTCCAGGGACATAGGAATCTGAAGAACAAATTACTCTAAGAGGCCCCAGCTGACAGGGGAATGCCCAAGATGGCAGATGGGACATATGTGCAGTGAATGAACTCTGCATGCCTTGCTCACCTGACAGCATCCTGCAGTATTAGAGATCTCCTTGGATCCCCCAAGTTAATCCTCTAGCCTCCCACTAGCATGCTGCAGCCGGTATAGTGATGGTGGTTTGAGAAGCTCTGTTGCACTGCGGATGTGGCTGCACTCCAGTGGACTAGGGCCCTGAGACTTCCTTCGCCTTCCTGGTTTGGATGATGAGCCGCTCTGCACTGCTTCTTTTTTCTACTTCCAGGAGCAGTCAGGATTGGAGCTATTGGGAGAGACTGAACCAGGGTCTCTTGTGGCACATCTGCTTTGTTGCTGGCTCTTCTCCATGACCCAAGGATTGCCTTGGGCAGGGGCTCTGTTGGGGACAGCAAATGAGGCAGATCCAGACTGAGCTGTGCCACGATGCGTACGCTCACAAGAAGATCAGTGGCCCACTGGAGGCAGAGGTCTTGTCAGAGATTGGGGTCATTGAGGCCCAACCAGCATCAAGGTCCTGCACAAAGGAAGCGGTGGGCAGATGTGGCCTTCGGGGGGCTGACCCTCCCCACTGCTATCATGGTAGGCCATGGGCTTCATGGTCTTGAGAAAGCATAAAGCCGCTGACTCAGTGTCCCCCTATCTAACGTTATTGCATCAGGGCGCCAACTTCAGAATTTAGGAACTAGAGGTTTTCTGTCCTTTGCAGCTTGGTGAGGAAAATACGAATATGCAAGGCAACTGAACAGTGGCCCCTTAACACTGAAGGCACCAGTGATCTCTCCTGATGACCCAATGTCCCTCCTACACCATGACCAGAGGCAGGAAACACAAGGAGGGGACAGATTGGACCCCGTGCGGGCCCCCTGGTTTTTGCTGATCAGTGCTGGCTCACGATCCCCACAGATGAACATGAGACATTGGGGCCCTGGAACAGCTGTTGTTGCCAGTTCATCACATCCAACGTCTGGACTGAAACACAGCCATCTGCTCCAGGACGCTAGTAGGGGCCGGATCTGTATTGGTCCCCCTGTCTGATTTGCTTGGCTTTTGTGGGATGCTGTTGGGGAATAGGACCATTGTAAGTACCGAGAGTGCTGCTTGCGCCCTGAGTGGGGCGATGCCATGAGAGTCACAATGAGCCTGGCCCTAAGGACATTTCATGACTCCTAGCTTACATTACCTTCCTGTAACATACGCTTGTTGGCAGCCATAGTCAAGCAGCGAGGCCCAAGAGGGGGCCCAGGGAGTTGGGGGGGGCACTGTGCCAACATGGGCCAGGGGTAATCATGACCAGGCCAATGGAGCTATGCCCATCGACAAGTGTGAGCTTCTGGGAGCTATGTTACAGCCATACTAGACACTTAGCTGGTTGCCTTAACAGTTGAGATGAGTTTGCTTAGCACTGACAAGGCCAAGTTAAGCGATAGGGTGGAGTCCAATGAATCTGCACTGTCCAGCCTGTGCCCCTCGATGGCCGACATGCAATCACAGCTGAAGACCCTCCAAGCGGAGGTGATTTTCTTGTGTACTCTATTAAATTGGTCAAGGCACAACAATGTTCAAATTGTGGGGCTCTCAGAAGAGGATAAGGGACCCAACATGGACCTTTTTCTGGAAGACTGGCTGCTTAACATGGTCCTTGAGGAACGGCAATCTGACTTCTCTGTGGAACGTGCCTATAGTTGGCCTGGAAGACCGCTCCCACCTGGGTCCCACCACAGCCAGTAGTGGCATGACTCTTCAACTGTTTTGATGGAGACAACATTTTACGGGTTGAATGCACAAAGGGCCACTGGCAAGTGGACTGTAGCCCAGCGAACATGTTCCCCGATCACACAGCAGACGTGTAGTCTCAGTGGGTTCCCTCATGCTGGTCAAGCTTCTCCTGATGGACCTCCTGTAGTCCCTGATGTTTCCGGCCAAGCTGCAGGTGCAAGACTCTGATCCTACCCGTTTCTTCATATCACCTTCCAAGGCCTGGGATTGGTTGGAATTGAAAGGGGTGCAGCCATCATCACAGGACAAGATCGGTAAAGTGTGAGGACGGCAGAGGCAGCCCCCCACCAACGAAGGCACCACAGCCACTCTCAGAGTAAGCTATTGGAGGAACAGGCTGTGAGACAGCAGGTCCTAGCCATGGCACAACTGTAATCCCAACATAGCCACACCACAAGTTACCATGCTGATTCACTGTCTTCACTTGAGTGGGAACAATTGTATGCAGTAGTGGACATTCCGCCAGAACTTAGAGCGGGACCAGCCCTTACTCCGATGACTACTGACTTGGTGATCTGATCTTAGGCCACATATCCTTTTGCTGTGACTGATGGTGTAGCAATAAGATATCCCCAGCAGAAGAAGAGATCTCTTGCAGCTTTTTTGAGTTGAGTGAGCCCAGTCACCAATGCCTTCTTTGTATCTGGCACCTCTGCCCCCACCACCTAGCTGTACTTTGTTTGACTTATGTTCATTACTGGTTTCCTATTGTTAATGAGCTTGTTCTTGTTTGACCTGGGGGAGGAAGTTGGGAGTATTGTTTTTGTTGTTGCATTTGTTTTACTCCATGTTCTTGTCTTTGAACGACTGTGTCCAGATAGTAAAAGAGAGATTAGGCAACGTGCTTTGTGTGATGCAGAGAGGGTACCGGGAAAAGGGGAGTGCATAGGCAATTTATTGATGGCTTTAAGGGCTGCAGACTCCCCTCCCATTTATAATTTCTTATCCTGGAATGTGGGGGTATGGGGACACCTAGGGGAAGTCACCAGGTATACCCATACTTGCGATGCAGGCACATTCATATTGCATATCTTCAAGAAACCCATATGACATTGGTTGAGATGCAGTGTTTTCAACTTCATTGATAGGGTCAAGTGATGGGTGCTGTTGCCTCAGCAATTGCCTGTGGGATGCTGGTTGGTGCCTACAGTTCAATTTCAGAGTGCCACAGAATGGATCTGGAGGGCAGCATGTGGTGATAGAGGGACAACTGGACGGTGCGCCCATTTCTCTTGTTGCACTTTATGTGCCCAATGCAGGTGAACCTTGCTTTCTGGAGACTCCCTCTACATGTTCCTAGCCTCTTGGCGGTGATTTGAACTGTGTACATGACTTTCATTTGGATAGGTTGACTCCTCTGCTCCACGATACACAAGCAATTAGAACTGCACATAATTTTGGGGACTGACTGAGGCATAGTGGACTCCAGGATCTTTGGCGCTCACTGAAGTCCCTGGCATGGGAATACTCACACTTCTCACAGGTCTGCCAACTCCACACTAGAATCCATCTACTTTTGGGCAATCTGGAGAAACTTCCCTTTCTGCGTTTGGCTGAATATCTGGGGTGCATGCAATTGGACCATAGCCCCCTGATGGTTAATTGTGCTGAGGTAGACATCGGACTCTCATACCGACAAGGAGGCTACCTATGTGAGAGCTTCAGTACTTCTTGCACTTTCAGACTGTGGGCACACATGTACTCCAATCCAGCTTCGGATAGAGGGTTGTAATGAGATGCATTCAAGGTGATCATGCAGGGACTTTGCATCAAGATCAAATATAATGTCAAAATGTCCTTGCATTGCTTTTTGACAGAGACAGAAGCTGCAATTCTAATGCAGGAGGTTTGCTTGGGGAAAGGAGAGGACGGGAGAGAGGCACTAATCTCCCTAGGGACAGACCACAGGACTATACAATTATGCAAAATACACTACTTAATAGAATGCGGACGGCAAAAAGCCAGGGAGGATTCTGGAGTGGCTATTGTGCTCTGAGAGTGAGTGACCCTAGTTGACTGCTGTTAGACCTGACAGCCTTAGGGTGGTCATCATCACTTTTTGCATGCCTCCCTCCACTTTTTTGACACTGTTTTTGCTGGTTTTAGGACTTTACCACTGCTAACCACTGCTAAAGTGCATATGCTCTCTCGCTTAAACATGGTAACATTGGCTCATACCCAATTGGCATATTTAATTTACTTATAAGTCCCTGATAAAGTGCACTACATGTGCCTAGGGTGTATATATTAAATGCTACTAGCAGGCCTGCAACACAGGTTGTGCCACCCACAAAAGTAGCCCCTTAATCATGTCTCAGATCTGCCATTGCAAGACCTGTATGTGCAATTTCACTGCCATTTCGAGCTTAGCATTTAAAAGTATTTGCCAAGCCCTAAAATCCTTTTTTTCTACATATCAGTCAATCCTAATGTAGGCCCTAGGTAACCCATAGGGCAGGGTGCTATGTAGTGGAAAAGTCAGTACATGTAGATGTGTGGTTTATATGTCCTGGTAGTGGAAAACCCCTAAATAGTTTTTCCGCTACTGTGACTGCTCTTTTCATAGTATAGCATTCGAGCTACCCTCATATTCTGTTTGAGTGTTTGATTCTGATTAGAAAGGGGTAGCCAGGTCATTTTTAGTATGGCCAGAATGGTAATGGAAAATCCTGCTTACTAGTGAGGTTGGATTTATGTTACTATTTTAGAAATGCAATTTTAAGAACTTGAGCCTGTCTCCAATCCAATCTAAGTCTGGGCTGGTTGACATCTCCCTTGTGCATTTCATCCAGACAACCACATACACTAGATACTCAGTCACACCTGCACTCATCTGCAGACTGAATGGGTATTCCTGGGCTGAGAGGGTGGAGGGCCTGACACATCTCAAAGGCTGGTGGCCTGCCCTCACACAATAGACTGCCAAACCCCCTACTGGGACTCTGCAGACAGACCTGTACTGAAAGGGTAAATAAACTGGGTCTCTGACCCCACCAGCTTAGACACTACTAAACCTGAACCTGCAACCAGTCAAGGGGAACTGCCTGCCTGTCCAGAGGATTCATATGGACTGCTTTGCTGAGAAGGGCTGCTGCCCTGCGTTTGCCCTGCTGCCCTCTGACTTTGCTGAGAAATGCTCTCCAAGGGCTTGGATTGAGCTTCCTTCCTGTTATCTGAAGTCTCAGGGCCAAAAGACTTAGGGCCTCATTCTGAGGCTGGCGGGCGGCGGCAGCCGCCCGCCTGGCAGGAACCGCCAAATGGCCGCTCTGCGGTCAAAAGACCGCGGAGGCCATTCTGGTTTTCCCGCTGGGCTGGCGGGCGACCGCCAGAAGGCCGCCCGCCAGCCCAGCGGGAAGCCCCTTCCCACGAGGAAGCCGGCTCCGAATGGAGCCGGCGGAGTGAGAAGGTCCGACGGGTGCAGTTGCACCCGTCGCGAATTTCAGTGTCTGCACAGCAGACACTGAAATTCTTTGTGGGGCCCTCTTACGGGGGCCCCTGCAGTGCCCATGCCATTGGCATGGGCACTGCATGGGCCCCCAGGGGCCCCACGACATCCCATACCGCCATCCTGTTCCTGGCGGGCGAACTGCCAGGAACAGGATGGCAGTATGGGGTGTCGGAATCCCCATGGCGGCGCAGCAAGCTGCGCCGCCATGGAGGATTCCGTCGGGCAGCAGAAAACCGGCGGGAGACCGCCGGTTTTCCTCTTCTGACTGCGGGCAAACCGCCGCGGTCAGAATGCCCTGCGGGAAACCGCCAGCCTGTTGGCGGTGCTCCCGCCAACCCCGGCCCCGGCGGTCCTTGACCGCCGGGGTCGGAATGACCCCCTTAATCTTTTCAAGGACCTCCTTGTGCGCCAAAAATCGACACACAGCCTGCTGGAAACAATGCACAGCCATGGTGCGGCTGAGAAATTGCTGCAGCTCTGAACTGGAACAACGTAGCCTGACTTCCCGAGTGAAGAATCGAAGCAGCGCCTGCCTTGTGACCGGAAATTCAATGCATCGCCTACCAGATCGACGCAACACCTGTGACTTCGTCCCGCACAACCAGAACTTCCACTCATCTTCCCTGGGCATCAAAAAGATCCCTGTATCGCAGTGAGGAACCAAGACTGCATGCCGGAAATCGACGTAAAGCCCCTTGCAGCGAGGAAAAAAACAACACATCGTCTGTGCTGCGCCGAAAATTCCAACGCACACACTATTTTTCCACACATCTCCTCTGCAGTCTCCATGCATGTTATTTTTGATGCAAACCAGGTACTTTGTGCAAACAAGAGACAATTGGTGATTTCTAAGATTTAAGACTCTTTTTTAATCTTGCAAAAGTGACATCTCAACTTGTGCTTATCAAATCTTTATCGTTTAGACCTTAATTTAGCCAGCTAAATGTCATATTTTTTCTGAACCTGTGTGGTGTATTTTTGTGGTATTTTCACTGTGTTACTGTATGAGTTATTGCACAAATACTTCACACATTGCCTTCTAAGGTAAGCCTGACTGCCAGTGCCAAGCTAAGAGATGGTGGGCACAGGATAATTTGGATTGTGTATGACTGACCCTGACTATGATTGTGGCCCCTATTTGGACTAGGGTGTATACTTCTGCTAACTGTAGACCTCATTTCTAACAACTGCCATTATGTCACTTCGCAGATGGCCATTAATGAGATCTTCTTCAAATAATACAGTGTACTCTATCAGGAAGATGCCAGGATGGGTGAGCACACTATCTGAATATCATCCCAATACCTTTCTTTGACCTCATCCACCATCAGGCTCTAGATGGTCCATTTACTCTTGCTGAGGTCTGCCTGGCCCTAGACCAGATGGCTCACAATAATACTCCAGGGACCAATGGACTCCCTGTGGAGTTCTACTTGACTTACTGTGCCTTCGCTTGCTCTACGTGTCATGAGACTGTTTTAACACATTTCACCTGTTACATTCCAGCAGGAATGACCTGACGAAATTTAACTTAACACAGATTGAGGTATTTAATGCATCTTTTATTTATTGGATGTGTTAAATACCTTTTAATTGGTATTTTCCATCCCTGTTTATGCACGCGCCGAAATGTATAATGAGCAATTTATAATCAGGTCACCTATGTATCGGTCTGACTCAGCTGACAGGACAGTAAGGAGTTTAACATAGTGAGTGCAGCACCCTAAACAGCTCTTCAGCCCACATGCAGAGGGATTCCTACAGTTTTTTTTCCTCCCATGCGGGAAGTAATTACCATTACTTGGTGGTAATTAGCGATTCCTAATTGCCAAAATCGCATTTAGGAATTGCTTCATACATGTGCTAAGAAATCGCAAATAAGGAATCCTTATTTGTGATTTCTAATTTAGAGAGTCGCAATTTGCGACTCTATAAACAGGGTTGCAATGTTAAGGAATCGCTATTTTAGCGATTCCTTAAAATTGCGATCATACATTCTCAAATGGCATTTTGCATTCGCAAACGGGCATTCGCACCATTTGCAAATGCAAAATCCTTTCATACATCTGGCCCTAGGTCACATTTAGTCCTTTTTTGTCCCATTATAAAATACAGAACTGTAAGCTCCAGAATACAAATCAGAAAATTGGACTCAATGAATGTGAAGAATTCAGTGAAACCACAACGAAGTCCATAGATTGATGTACATATGATGATGGATCGATGGGTGACTGACTGAATTCATGGACTGCTTTTTCACTCATGCACACACGCCTATTCATCCTCTGATGCATTCTTCAACAGATGCACTCACGTTGTCACAGTGAGCACAGGCCGGCACACCTATTTATCACCACTCTACCCTAACACATTCAGGGGGTCATTACAACCTTGGCGGTAAAAGCCGCTTACTGCTGTCAGAAGACCGCCAACATCCCGCCGCGGCTGCGGTAAACCGCCACGGTCATTCTGACCCACAACAGGCAAACCGCCAAAATACAGACATCCACAAAAGTCCGCCACACCAAAGGTCAGCGAGAAACTGGCGATGACCAAACCTCCACCGTCACGGCAACAGAAATACGGCCACACTATCACGACACACGAATCCACGCTCAAAATACACACACTCTTACTAAACACAGCCACATTGGACAATTCAAAATACACACACCTGAGACACATACACACACCACACCCACACACCCAATTAAATATAAAACACACACCCACATCACCCACAAACCTCCACTCCTAGAGAATCGGTACCACGCACAGAGAAATAGATATCCGAGCACCCAGACGCGCATATTACATTCACCCAGCAATATTACCACAACCTTCACACAACACACCAATACACATCACCACACTTAGCACCACACAATCCACCCCACACATCACCCACACCACCCCATGGCACCGCAAAGACACCCCAGGTTTTCTGAGGATGAACTCAGGGTCATGGTGGAGGAAATCGTACGGGTAGAGCCACAGCTCTTCGGAACACAGGTGCAGAACACCTCCATTGCCAGGAAGATGGAGCTATGGAGCAGAATAGTCGACAGGGTCAACGCTGTGGGACAGCACCCAAGAAATAGGGACGACATCAGGAAGCGGTGGAACGACCTACGGGGGAAGGTGTGTTCAATGGTATCCAGGCACAACATCGCGGTTCAGCGGACTGGCGGCGGTCCACCTCCCCCAGAATTTATAACATGGGAGGAGCAGGTCTTGGCGATCCTGCATCCTGAGTGCCTCGGCGGAGTATCTGGAGGAATGGACTCTGGTAAGTCTCATCTTCACTACTTCATCCCCCCCACCCCACCAGCATGCCAACTCATACCACCACCCACACCCTCACCCCCATCACACCTACTCCTTGCAAATGTCTCACCATCACAACCCACCCATCCCAACCCCAAGCCCTGCATGCGACCACAAAGCATGGACACCCATCACCAAAGCATGCCCACTGCACATCCCCATCCCCCCCAAACCACCGTCACAAAAGCCCCCACACAGGAATGCAAGCACTTGGGTACACGGGCACCCACCCATTGCACGCTATGGCACACACAGATGCAATAACCATCCCTTTATACCCCTGCAGGACCCGAACGCCACGTCACCGCGCAGGATGGTCCACAAATGTCCACTCCACCCCCAGAAGAGGCCCACAGTGATGACAGCACCTCTGTCGACTTGGATCTAGATGACCAGCCCAGCCCATTGGGGACCTCGGGACAGTCGGTTCCCCTCAGACAGCCACAGGCCACAGCAGACTTTTCCCCCTCTGGGAACACCAGCACAGCACCCACCCAGCGGGTCCATACCTCTGTCCCCAGGACACGTCAATCAGCGGTGTGTCCACCACTACAGAGCACCCAGGTTAGCCCACCACCCCAACAACAAGAGGGACCTGGGGGCAGTGGCAGTGGGCACACGGTCCAGGGGACAGAGGCCCAGGGAAACAGGGGAACTGTGAGGGCTGCTGTGCGACAGGGGGGGGACAGGCCCAGGGAACCCACTCTCCACGAGGCCCTCTCCTCCATCATGGGAGCCTACCATCATTCCCAGGAGACGATGGCGACGGTACTGGGCAGGTTTCAGGAGATCCAGCTCCTGCAGGAGGAACAGTATTTGGGGTTCAGGGACGAACTACGAACCATCAGTTCCGCCCTGGGCACCATTGTAGGGGCTCTGAATCTGGTAGTGTTGGAAAATGGGTTATTGGTAGGGCAGGTAGGTACCTACACCTAGCAACAAGCCACTAACCTCCACATAGGTACAGTTAGGTCTCAGTAAATTAATCCCAGCTCTACCCTTGGTAGCTTGGCATCGAGCGTCAAGGCTTAACTTAGGAGACAAAGTGTAAAGCATTCAAATATCACAAAACAGTAATCAAATAAAACACAGGAAACAGTTTAAAAATCCAAAACCAATTTATAAAAATAGTTTATATTTTTATCTTTAAAATGACACAAAAACGATTAAAATCGGTTCAGGGGTACCGGAGATATGAATTTTTAAAGAATTACTATTTTTCTAGCGCTTAGAAACAAAAAGCGCCAATCGGGTCATCTGGTTGCACCAGGACCGGGGCAAAGTCAAACTTTCAGGCCGACCGCGATGGAGCCCTGCTCGGCTACAGGTCGCGGGAGGCCTCGGTTAAAAAGTTACCTTCTGACTTAGTCTTTATTTTGAAGTTTTTCTTCACCGGGACGAACCTGCCAGTTGAATCCGACCTCCTGGAGCCCTTGTCCGGATACGCGATGTGGGTTTCCTCGGTGGAGACTTTTACCTTCGGACTTAGTCGTTTTTTCGAGATGAAAATCCTTCGACCGTGGTAAACCTGGATCTTGATCCGACGTCCATGGAGCCCTTCTCGGATACGATGGCTGGGAGGTCCCGGTCAACTTTTTACGTTCGGACTTAGGGCCGTATTTATACTCTGCTTGCGCCGAATTTGCGTCGTTTTTTTCGACGCAAATTCGACGCTAAACTAACGCCAACTAACGCCATATTTATACTATGGCGTTAGACGCTTCGGGCGCCAAAGTGCCCGGAGTGTGCGTCATTTTTTAGCGTGAACCCCTTCCTTGCGTTAATGATATGCAAGGGAGGCGTTCCCGTCTTAAAAAATGACTCCCAGGCCTTTACGTGGTATTTATACTCCCGGGCAAAAGAGACGCCCGGGAGTGGGCGTGGCTAAAAACGGCGCATTTGCGCCGCTTTTTAACGCCTGGGTCAGGCATGGCGTTAAGGGACAAGTGGGCTCAAAATGAGCCCAGCGTGCCCTCCCCTGCCCCCAGGGACCCCCCCTGCCACCCTTGCCCACCCCAGGAGGACACCCAAGGCTGGAGGGACCCACCCCAGGGACATTCAGGTAAGTTCAGGTAAGTATTTATTTTTTTTTTTTAATAATTTTTTTTGGCATAGGGGGGCCTGATTTGTGCCCCCCTACATGCCACTATGCCCAATGACCATGCCCAGGGGACAGAAGTCCCCTGGGCATGGCCATTGGGCAAGGGGGCATGACTCCTATGTTTACAATGATAGGAGTCATGTTGATGGGGGATGGGCGTCGTTAAAAAATGGCGCAAGTCGGGTTAAGACGATTTTTTTGCCTCAACCTGACTTGCCCCATTTTAAGACGCCCTAACGTCATTTTTGCCCAACGCCGGCGCTGCCTGGTCTACGTGGTTTTTTTCCACGCACACCAGGCAGCGCCGGTCTGCTTGCGCCGGCTAACGCCATTCCATAGATACGGCGCCCGCATGGCGCTTCAGAATGGCGTTAGACGGCGCAAATTTTTTTTACGCTAAACTACGTTAGCGCAGTTTAGCGTCAAAAAGTATAAATATGGGCCTTAGTCTCTTTTTTGGATGTTTTTCTTTACCGGGACGAACCACGAAGTCAGGCCGGGTCGCGGTTGAGGCAAGCCGGCTAGAATTTCCGCGGCGGGTCAGTCCCTCTCTGGAGCTTTTTTCCAAAAATTCTCAAATCTTTTCCAAACTTCTGGGGCTTCACCCAGATGTTCTTTTAAGGTTCTTTTGGGGTCCACAGCTCACCCCAAGGGTCCAGAAGTTCTGTGATGGTCCTTGGGAAGTGTGGACTTCAACTCCCAGAATGCACCTGGCGCAAACTCCTTTTTGGCCCCTGGACAGTGGTCAGCTGGTCACTTTTTCAGGAGTTGGTGCAGGGGACTCTGGTTTAGCAATTTTTCACCTGTAGCAAACAGGGAGTCCCTCCTTGAACCAGTTGAAGCCAGGCAAAGTCCTTCTTGTGGTGAAGCCCAAGTGTGCAGCTGGTGCAGTCTTTCTGAGTGCAGGGTCCAGGTGCAGGCCAGGGGTCCAGCAGGGCAGTCCTTCTTCTTCTTTAGTTCCTTTCTTGTTGAATTCTGGAGGGGATCTGAGGCGTGGGTGCAGGTCTGCCAGTTTTATCCTTGCTCCTGGGTGAAAAGCAGGGGGGCCCTGGTTCTCCAATCAGGGACAGGGTCGTCCCCCTATGATGACCACTTCCTGGGAAGTGTGGCAAAAATCCATCCCAGAAGGCAACAGTCTCTAAAAATCCACAATGGATGAATCTGATTTTTGGAGGTTACATCTGGCTGAGCCCACCCACTGGTGTGGCTAAAAATCATAAACACACCCCTCTCCTGCCCTCTCCTAATCTAATCAAGGGGGCACCTAATTGTCTGGGGTTGCAGGATGTGGGGGTGTTGCTGGGTGCTGCAAATGTCCTTCTCTGCCTTTGAAGACAGTTTGGCAGCCCTCCCCCTTCCTGCCTCACCATCTGCTGAGGGGAGATTCTCTCCCCCAAGCACATTCCTTTGTGTGAAGCCTGGCCACTTCACACCTCATCAAGGCAGCCTGGCAGAAGCTGCTGCAGGCTGGCCAATCAGAGCACAGCAGCAAAAACAATGCAGAGCTGAAATTGGCAACTTTTTAGGTAAAGTCTAAACTTTTTACCTGGACAAGTTATATTAAATCCAACAACTGGAAGTTGTGGGATTTATTACAACAATCAATTTGATACCAAATTCTTGGTATGTAACATTTAAGGAGACTTTAAAATTTAAAATAAAGTCTGCCCATTCTAGCCTATGAAGGCCATTTACTTCAATGAGGGAAAAACGAATTTGGCTGTTTTTACCTCACCAGGGCTTCTAAATCTATTTTTATAAAGTCCCTGCTTATAGTTACATGGCACCCAGCCCTAGGGGCACATAGGGCACACCTTAGGGGTGACTTATATGTAAAAATAAGGTAGTTTAAGACTTTGGAAGTACCTTTAATTCCAAAGTCGAATTTGCATATAACTTTAATTTAAAAGCAGCCAGCAAGGCAGGCTTGCTTTTAAAATGACACTGGGCACCTCAGCAATGCACCTAGGTGTGCACCACCTATGCTGTGGTCCCTAAACCTACATGCCCTACCATATACTAGGGACTTATAGGTAGGTTAACTTAGCCACTTATAATTAGCCTAATTTGCATATCCATTCTACACAGAGCACAGGCCCTGGGACTGGTTAGCAGGACCCAGGGCACCTTTAAAGTCATGAAAACACCAGCAAAAAGTGGAAAATGGGGGCAAAAAGTTATGGGGCCTCTGCAATCAGCCCTGTTTTCTCACAGGTAGTCACCACATTGCGGGACACTGTGGCACCACAAAGGGCCCCTGACACTAGCATGGACCAAGAATTGCCTACCACCTCTGCCGGCGCTAGTGGACAGGAGGCCCCGCCACAGGACCAACAGGCCACCAGCACCCCACCCCCTGCAGAAGGAGAACCACCCCGCAAGCGGGCCCTGAGATCCAGGAAGAAGACAGAGTAAGATGCCAAGACCCCCGCCAGGAAAGGATACTTCCCTGATTGTCATCCCACTGTCCCACATTGTCACCCTGTCCATCCTTAAACTGCCCCTGCTCCACTTTCCACAGGCATTTGGACAATGCACCTGTGATACAAATAGTCTGGACAATCATCCACCATCACCCCTCACCGATTTGCAACCACCCACCAATATAGAGCACTGTAATAAACACAGTTATTGCACAAAACAATCAGGAGTCTGGCTGTGATTTTGAACAAATGTATTAGACATTAACGTGCCAAAATGCTTATTTACATTGTGATGCCAACATACCAATGTCACACAGCTGTAGTTCATGGGGAAACAAACAGATGTCACGCAGTGGGGCCCACATCTCTGAAATCGGAAGGGAAAGTCACAACTCAGTTATCATACACTGGGGGAAAAGGACAGACAGTAGAGAGGTAGTAGTGTTTAAGTATATGTAATATGCCGGTGTGTATTCTCACCTGTGTGTCATTGGAAATACTGCTGTATTACTGTGTTCCTGTTGTCTATGTCGTCTTCTTCGGCTTCCTCGTCTTCACTCTCCACAGGCTCCACAGCTGCTACAACACCACCATCTGGACCATCCTCCTGCAGAAAAGGCACCTGTTGTCGCAAAGCCAGGTTGTGAAGCATACAGCAGGCCACAATGATCTGACACACCTTCTTTGGTGAGTAGAATAGGGATCCACCTGTCATATGGAGGCACCTGAACCTGGCCTTCAGGAGCCCGAAGGTCCGCTCGATCACCCTCCTAGTTCTCCCATGGGCCTCATTGTAGCGTTCCTCTGCACTTGTCCTGGGATTCCTCACTGGGGTCAGAAGCCATGACAGGTTGGGGTAACCAGAGTCACCAATTAGCCACACACGTTGCCTCTGGAGTTGACCCATCACGTAAGGGATGCTGCTATTCCGCATGATGTACCCGTCATGCACTGAGCCAGGGAACTTGGCATTAACATGGGAGATGTACTGGTCTGCCAAACATACTATCTGCACATTCATCGAATAATAACTCTTCCTGTTTCTGTACACCTGTTCACTCCTGTGGGGGGGAACCAAAGCCACATGGGTCCCATCAATGTCACCTATGATGTTGGGGATATGTCCAAGGGCATAGAAATCACCCTTCACTGTAGGCAAATCCCCTACCTCAGGGAAAACGATGTAGCTGCGCATGTGTTTCAGCAGGGCAGACAACACTCTGGACAACACCTTGGAAAACATAGGCTGGGACATCCCTGATGATATGGCCACTGTTGTTTGAAATGACCCACTTGAAAGGAAATGGAGCACTGACAGCACCTGCAATAGAGGGGGGATCCCTGTTGGTTGGCGGATTGGTGACATCAGGTCTGGCTCCAGCTGGGCACACAGTTCATGAATAGTGGCTCGGTCAAGCCTGTATGTCAGTATGACATGTCTTTCCTCCATTGTCGACAGGTCCACCAGCGGTCTGTACACAGGAAGATTCCGCCATCTCCTCGCATGTCCCAGCGGACGGTGCCTATGAAGGACAACAGCGAGCACAGAGTCAATCAACCCACAGGTACGTAACCACAGCTTGCACATAACACAATTCTCACTCCATTGAATGCTTTGTATGAGTGTTGATGCAAGGCCTAGGTATGTGTGACGCAGTAAAAAGTAAGCCATGTGGGCCCCTGAAATGGCGGCTGCCTGACCTGTGAAGTGCGACAATGGGATGTGAGGTAACTGCGCTGGCGTTGCACATCGTGGCGGTAGGCGGTCGAAGACCGCGGCGCAAAGCAGCATTGGTTAACATTGAACGCTATGGGTCTCCTTTGCCAATGACGATGTGCGCCGGCGGTCGCGGTACGCACTGCCGCGGTACGCACCGCCGCGGGCGTGACCGCCATTTTCTATCTGCTTAATCATTCGATACCTGATCTTCGACAGGAGAGGACCTACACTGCAAGTGCTGCTGTGACCTCAGTCTGGAAGAGACAATGGCTCATGCGACTGGGGAAAGGGCCCCTGCCTTCACAGCCCAGGAGTTGGAGAAACTTGTGGATGGGGTCCTCCCCCAGTACACGCTACTCTACGGTCCTCCAGACCAACAGGTTAGTACTGAAGGAGCATGCTTTATGGGCAATGCCTGTGTTGAGTGGGGTGGATGAAAGATGGTGGGGAGGGGAGCGATTGAGGCATGCATCAAACGACGGTGAGAGCATGTGCCACATGGCAAGGGTAGGGATGGGGGGCCACTCACATTGAATATGCAGAAGGTGATGACTATTTTTCTCCCCCTGTACATTTCACATAGGTCAGCGCCCACCAGAAGATCGATATTTGGCGTGCCATTGCCAAGGACGTCCGGACCCTGGGGGTCCACCACAGACGGGGCACCCACTGCCGGAAGAGATGGGAGGACATCCGCCGCTGGAGCAGGAAGACGGCGGAGGCTCAGCTGGGGATGGCCTCCCAACGTGGGAGGGGTGCCAGTCGGACTTTGACCCCCTGATGTCCCAGATCCTGGCGGTGGCCTACCCCGATTTGGATGGGCGCGTGAGGACATCACAGCAGACACAAGGGGGTGACTACACTCTCATTCTGTTGACTTTGCGTGCAGTGGAGGTGTCTGGGTGGGGGAGGAGGGCTGTGGGTATCCCTAGGCCAGGGCAATTTCTGTAGGCTAGGCCCCTCCGTAAGGCATGGCCCTGTGCCCCCGCACCCCACCTCTGTAGGGTGCCTAGTACAGTTATTCATGGCCCTGTGTCATCTATTTTTTTGTAAACAAAGTTTATTGCAAATTCGATCAACCAATGATTAGGTAAACATAGTATAAGAGAATATACAGTGACCTACATAGACTCTGAGATCAAGAGCTTTTTCAATCTACACATCTCTGCACTAACAGCAATCTGATGTTGCAACAACTACCCTACCCCCCCATCCCTCAACCTCCCCAACAGTGCCCCACCCCCCAGTGATGGTACTGGTAGCTTATCTGGACATTTGTATTGTATGTAGGTGTGCTATGAAGGAGTCAATCTTCCGCTCACAGTGTGAGAGTGTTTACCCCGTCTAGTCCAACCGTAGGATCCTGCCCCGGGGTCATCTGTACTGGCACCAATGGATTGGGACTATTGGTAACTTCTCAAAACATCCAAACATCATTCAATCAGGGGACTGGACCTAATCGGCATTCCTCCTTAAAGGAGTCTAATATCGCGTCCCAACCTTGCGCCACCTCCAGGGGCCGCCAACCCCTTCTGGCCTCGCTATGTAAAACAGCGCTCTCACACCCAGCCCACCTAGTTAATTCTCTGGTCCATAGGGACAGTCTCGGCCCAACTGGATTCTTCCAGGACATCGCTATTTCCCTCTTGGCCAGTACGTAGGCCAAGTCCCGGAACCTGTTGGTTATTTTGTACTTAGCCGTGCGTGGAAACCAGCCAAGCAGACAATGCCCTATTGTGCAAGGGACTTCTCTTCCTATCGCTCCAGCCACCAGACGGCTCACCTCCGCCCAATACACCTCCGCCGTAGGGCAGCTCCAGAACACATGCCTAAATTCTGCCTTCTCTAGTCCGCACCTCGGGCAATTTACTCCTTCCACTTCAAAGTACCTGCTGATCCGCTCAGGGGTGAGATATGCCCTATGAAGTACATAAAAATTAATCAGCTTAAATCTGGCATTGCGAGTCATTTTGGGGAAGCCCCCCAGAATACGCTCCCAGTCCACATCGGATATAGTTGTGCCCAGGTCTACTTCCCATGACGATTTGAGTTGAGTCAAAGGTATGTTCCTATCCGCTTGAACCCTGCTGTAGAGATTAGAAACTGCCTTAAAGGTGCCAGAAGAAGTCGCCAAATATGTACAGGTTGTTTGTGTAGTGAGCTCTCCTGTCCGTGTCAGCCAGTGTTTCCTGATACTAGCCACTACTGAGCCATACAATAAGAAGTGTCCTCCCTGTAGACCGAATTGTGTCCGAAGGACTTCAAACGGCATCAGTGCCCCCTCCTTAAATAGTGCTCCTACCGTCTGTATCCCGGACTCCACCCAGGACTGGAGTCCTCCCCAGTCACCCCGATGGGGCAAAGCTCTTAGGGACAAGAGGGGTAGGTCGGGGGAGTAAGGGGCCTTTACTTTAAGTTTACGCAAAAAGCTCCTCCAACAGCGTGCATGGACTTTAAATTCAAGGGAATCATGCGTCCCAGTACCCGGACACCCCAACAATAGTTCGTATAATCTAGTCTCTGGGGGAGTAAATGCCTTTACCCCCAACCCTGTTGCTGATCTGTTGGCTATCCATTGCGCCAACCATTGGAATTGCGCTGCCAAGTAGTAAGCCTCAAAGTCCGGGACTGCTAGGCCTCCGTCTGTGGACCGCCTCTGAAGTTTGGCCAGAGCCACTCGCTTCCGTCCACCCCCCCAGATAAAGGCCACGACCATGGATTCTAGTTCTGCAAATATGGCCTTAGGAATCCATACCGGCAGGACCGTGAAGTGATACAGAAGGCGAGGCAACACCACCATTTTAAGGATGGCTACCCTCCCCGCTACAGATAGAGGTAAGGTTTGCCAGAAAGCCATGTTGGAACGGAGGGAACGCAATGAGCCTCCAATATTGCTGTCTATTATATCCTTTGGGTCATGGAAAATCTTGACCCCTAAGTATGAGAGGCATCTTGGAACCCACTGGACATTTCCCAACTCCAATGGTGGGGCTACAGTAGCGTTCAACGGAAACAGGCCGGTCTTGCCCCAATTCACCCGAAGACCAGAAAGCTCACCAAACTGCGAAAGTAACTGCTGGGTCCGGGAAAGGTCTCTGTGTACATCGTCTAAGAAGATCAATAGATCATCCGCATACAACGCTATTTGATGTCTCTTGCCCCCTGCCACTATGCCGGGACCCCCCCCACCACCGCGCGCTGCGGCCGCTAATGGCTCCATAGCCAGTGCAAATAGCAGCGGCGATAGGGGACACCCCTGTCTGGTACCCCGCTCAACGACATAAGGTCTGGATATTATCCGTCCTGTCCGTACCCTAGCAGTGGGCTCAGTATACAACAATCTGACCCAGGCAATGTATTCAGGTCCGAAACGAAGGCGGGACATCACTGTATAAAGGAAGGCCCACTCCAAGCTATCAAAGGCCTTTTCTATATCGACTGCAAGCACTCCAGGGGCTGGGCTAGACGATTTTCGATCGTTCATGACCGCTATAAATCTGCGTATGTTATCCGCTGTGTTGCGCCCCGGGATGAACCCTGCCTGGTCAGTATGTATTAGTGTTGCCATGTGGGGGAGAAGCCTAGAGGCCAGAATCTTGCTGAGGATCTTGTAATCTAGGTTCAGCATGGATAAAGGTCTGTATGCCCCAGCTTCCGCAGGATTTTTCCCAGGTTTAAGCAAGAGCACTATTACCGCCTCCCTCGCTGTTGCCGGCAAAATTCCTCGGTCTCTGGCGGATTGATATAGTATCTCAAGCCTAGGAGCTAACAAATCTATACAGGGAGTGCAGAATTATTAGGCAAATGAGTATTTTGACCACATCATCCTCTTTATGCATGTTGTCTTACTCCAAGCTGTATAGGCTCGAAAGCCTACTACCAATTAAGCATATTAGGTGATGTGCATCTCTGTAATGAGAAGGGGTGTGGTCTAATGACATCAACACCCTATATCAGGTGTGCATAATTATTAGGCAACTTCCTTTCCTTTGGCAAAATGGGTCAAAAGAAGGACTTGACAGGCTCAGAAAAGTAAAAAATAGTGAGATATCTTGCAGAGGGATGCAGCACTCTTAAAATTGCAAAGCCTCTGAAGCGTGATCATCGAACAATCAAGCGTTTCATTCAAAATAGTCAACAGGGTCGCAAGAAGCGTGTGGAAAAACCAAGGCGCAAAATAACTGCCCATGAACTGAGAAAAGTCAAGCGTGCAGCTGCCACGATGCCACTTGCCACCAGTTTGGCCATATTTCAGAGCTGCAACATCACTGGAGTGCCCAAAAGCACAAGGTGTGCAATACTCAGAGACATGGCCAAGGTAAGAAAGGCTCAAAGACGACCACCACTGAACAAGACACACAAGCTGAAACGTCAAGACTGGGCCAAGAAATATCTCAAGACTGATTTTTATAAGGTTTTATGGACTGATGAAATGAGAGTGAGTCTTGATGGGCCAGATGGATGGGCCTGTGGCTGGATTGGTAAAGGGCAGAGAGCTCCAGTCCGACTCAGACGCCAGCAAGGTGGAGGTGGAGTACTGGTTTGGGCTGGTATCATCAAAGATGAGCTTGTGGGGCCTTTTCGGGTTGAGGATGGAGTCAAGCTCAACTCCCAGTCCTACTGCCAGTTCCTGGAAGACACCTTCTTCAAGCAGTGGTACAGGAAGAAGTCTGCATCCTTCAAGAAAAACATGATTTTCATGCAGGACAATGCTCCATCACACGCGTCCAAGTACTCCACAGCGTGGCTGGCAAGAAAGGGTATAAAAGAAGGAAATCTAATGACATGGCCTCCTTGTTCACCTGATCTGAACCCCATTGAGAACCTGTGGTCCATCATCAAATGTGAGATTTACAAGGAGGGAAAACAGTACACCTCTCTGAACAGTGTGTGGGAGGCTGTGGTTGCTGCTGCACGCAATGTTGATGGTGAACAGATCAAAACACTGACAGAATCCATGGATGGCAGGCTTTTGAGTGTCCTTGCAAAGAAAGGTGGCTATATTGGTCACTGATTTGTTTTTGTTTTGTTTTTGAATGTCAGAAATGTATATTTGTGAATGTTGAGATGTTATATTGGTTTCACTGGTAATAATAAATAATTGAAATGGGTATATATTTTGTTTTGTTAAGTTGCCTAATAATTATGCACAGTAATAGTCACCTGCACACACAGATATCCCCCTAACATAGCTAAAACTAAAAACAAACTAAAAACTACTTCCAAGAATATTCAGCTTTGATATTTATGAGTTTTTTGGGTTCATTGAGAACATGGTTGTTGTTCAATAATAAAATTAATCCTCAAAAATACAACTTGCCTAATAATTCTGCACTCCCTGTATACGTGGCATAGAATTCGATAGGGAGACCATCTGTCCCCGGAGTCTTTCCCCTCGATAGTTCTCTAATGGCCCTCCGAATCTCTGGTTGTGTTATGGCTCCCTCAAGTTGTGTCGCAACATCTGGTGGTAGTGTCTGCAACTGCAGACTAGATACATAACTATCGGTGGAGTTACCGACAGGACGAAGAGTGCTTTTATATAATCGTTCGTAAAAGGACACGAGGTGAGAGTTAATTTGCTCCTGCCCGTGAAGGGGATCTCCACTCTCCGATATCATTTCCAGGATAGGGGATGTTTTATGCGTTTGCGATATTACCCAAGCTAACATCCGACCCGCTTTGTCTCTCTCCCCGTGTGCTCGTGTAATATAGTTTTGGTAGTCAAAGCATCGAAGACGCTCCACACAGTCAGCGACCGTAGCTCTAAGCTCTAAGATAGTAGGCTGAAGGAGCGGCCTTTCAGGTCTTTTTTTCTCCATCTCTCGCAGCTCACTCTCCGCTTGTTCAGTGTCCCTAAGTAGAGTCCTTCGGACCCCTACCGCTCCCGCAATACAGCGCCCACGCACCACCACTTTAAAAGCGTCCCATTCAATCAAGGGGTTATTGGTCGAAGCCTCGTTATCTACAAAGTAGTGGGTAATATGTTGTCTTAGCTCCTCCCGAAAGGGTGCGTCTTCTAGGGACTCAGTCTTCAGCCGCCAGGTGGGGATGCGAGAGGGGGGCGAACCCCAGCGTGACTCTAGTAATAGAGGGTTATGATCAGAAATTGTGCGGGTCAGGTATTCAACATTATGCACCTGAGGGAAAATGTCTGGGGAGCAGAAAAACACATCCAAGCGGACATGGAGCTCATGCCGGGGGGAGAAGAAGGAATAGTCTCTGGTCTCTGGGTGTACTCGTCTCCAGATATCCACCAGCCCCCAACTCGCCTGCCAGGAGGAGAATAGCCCTGCTACTCTCATCAGAGGGGAATCATGTAACGGAGGGTGGGAGCGATCCCTGGAGGGATCGGCCACACAATTAAAGTCGCCCCCCATCACTAGGGGGAACTGCAAATAGGTGGCTAGGAGGCCCGATAAGCGTGTAAAGAACTCACCCTGGTCCCAGTTCGGGGCATAGACATTGATCAACGCTAGATCTCTTCCCTCCAATCGACCCCGGATTGCTACAAAACGTCCCTCTGGGTCTATGAGCGTGTCTAATAACTGGAATGGAACCCCGGCTCTGATCCATATCAAGGCACCCCTGGCGAATGCGGAATAAGAGGTATAGTATGCCTGGCCCCTCCACCTTTTCTGTAGTGCTAGCCCTTCAGCCTGGGTTAAATGTGTTTCTTGGAGCAACGCAATCTGAATCCCCCTCCGCTGTAAATGTGAGAATACCTTATATCTCTTAGACATTGTGTGCATGCCCCGTACATTCCATGAGAGAAATTTATAAGTGCCTAACGACGCCATAACTGTGTTTCAATCCCCATCTGTGACATACCCCATGCAGGGCTAGCATATACCACGAAGATCCCTACTCTCACATTATATAACATCAGCAGACCAGTGTTAAACATCCACCACTCATCACTCCCCCTAAACAATCCCCAACATTTAACATCCCAACTCCCCTTCCCCGGGACAAAAGTTTGAACTACTCTCATCCAAACTTCGCGAAATGTCAACTAGATTATCGAAAGTGGGGTAACTCCTAGATCACAAAAGGAGTGGGCCATCTCCCTAATCCCCACTACCGGATTGCAAGATATAGTAGTACTTGTGGACCCCGGTCTCATCCATCTGGTGGGTACGACCGCCATAGTGACAGCTAGTACACCCTCCTCACCGGCCACCATGGTGCCTGCCAGGGGAGGCTCTCATTACCAGGACAACTGGCTCAAGTGTAGTTCGATGGGAAGACTTTCATATGATACAGTCAGAAGTGCCCGGTGTTATGGCCGGGCCCGATCTGTCGGATACTTGGGAAGTCTCGGATTCATGGTCCGAATCAGATGGTTCACAGTCCGCAGCAGTCTGTACTTGGGATCCGCGATCAGAGCCGCTCAATGAAGCTGCTGCCTCCATGGCTTTTCGTCTCTCAGTTTGCATCTCCACAGGTGAGGGACTATTTACTATACGGGCCGTGTTGCGTTTAGCCCCTCTCCTCCGTCCATGCTCAGGGCCCTGTGCCGGAGGACCATTCCCCTCCTGTGGAAGCAGATCAATCCATTGCCATACCTCCTCCGCCGTAGTGAAAAACTGTGTACTGTCTTTGGTCACTACCCTATGCTTCGCCGGGAATAGCATGCCATATTGTAGACCCAATTGACGCAGTTTCTGTTTTGCAGCTCTGAAGGTGGCCCGTTGTTTCTGTACTTCCCGGGAGAAGTCTGGGAAGATACGAACCGTGTGATTGTCCATTGTGCGGTCCCCTTTGGCCCTGCTTTGATGCAACAGGTAATCCCTATCCCGGTAATGAAGAAGCCTGGCTATTATAGGTTGCGGGGGGCTCCCGGAGGGGGAGGACGCGACGGAACTCTATGTGCCCTCTCGATCGCAAAAAAAGGAGAAAGTCCGTCGCCCGCTAAGTCCTCTCGGAGCCACCGCTCGAGGAACTCCGCCAGGCCAGTTTGTGGAACACTTTCAGGCATACCAATCACCCGTATGTTATTGCGACGCGATCTATTTTCCGCGTCTTCGGCCCTTAATTCCAGGGCCTTGATCCTGGTCTCCAGCTGCTGTGTAGACTTAGTGGCATCTTTGACCTCTGGAAGGAGCTCTTTAAGTTGTCTGTCGGTGGTGGACACCTTTTCGGCTAGGCGGCGGTGATCATCTCGTAGTACTGTGAGATCTGTGGCCAAAGCGTCGATTTTCCCCTCCAGTGCTACACGGGAAGCCGTTATAGCTTGTAGGACATCTTGAAGTGTGGGGTCGGCTCGGCCCTCTCCTGAAGCGTCATTCCTGGGTTCAGGCGGGACTGCCTGTGCCTCAGCTGGGGACCCACCTTTTTGTTCTATGTCCCTCCGGCGACCGACTTTACCCATTTTCTGGGGTATGGCTCCAGCTCCGTCTGATCGGTGGGCTCTGGACCCCTACTCTCCCACCACCGCGCTGTATACTGCACTGCCAGAGGGATCGCCGAACTTTTTATTAGAGACTTGCTGTTTCTGGCGCTCGGTACACGTGTAAGAGGATTATCGCCTTCCAGTGCCAGCCGCACTCCGCACTCTAGGCCGCTAAGAACCCCTGAGGTACTCCACACGCCAGGTAGATAGGACACTCTCTCTCCTCCCAGTCAGGGTGTGGACCCGTCGAGCCAAAAAGCCTTGCCGTTCGTGGAGGGTGCCTTCAAGCATGCATGACTCCCATCCAGTGTCTGGGGGCCCCCTGCACTCTCCTGTATGTAGCACTGCGCATCTAGGGGGACCCCCGTAGTAGGGGGCCGCATGCACCGTGTCCCAGTGCAGGCCAGGTTCGCCCCATCAAGTCGCCGACTTCGCCCTCCTCGTTCCAGCTCACCAGAGGCGGTCCATGGGGTCAAGCCTCCCAGAAGTACCCCCCGGCGCTGTCGTGTAGACTGCGATCAGATGTCCTCAGAGGGGAGCTGCCAAAGGAGCTCTGGGGGAACCCCGGAATTTTCGCCTCTCACCTTGATCCACTCGGTCCTTCCCTCGGGTGTCGGTCGCCATGTTGTGTGTGCTCCGCGGTCCTTATCCGAGCACAGACGCCGCGCTGGGCCCCTCTGTTCGTCGGCGTGGGACCCCAGAGGGAACCACCAGGACCCCTTGTACTTCCTGTCTCCCAGAGGGGTGAGCGGGAAAGGAGCATGGAATTGCTTTAGTGGCTTTTCTGCCACCGGGGACGCCGTTCAGATCGCGGCCGCCATCTTTTTTTTCCGCGGCACTCCGTCGGCCGCCAATTCAGCTCCGAAACTCTCTTCACTCCGGGACCGGACCCCTCAAAATGAGCCTCGGGACCCCTGCGCATATTCAGCCGGGCAATGGAGCGGTTTGGGGGTCCACTGCCTTTCAGGCTGGACCGGAGTGGGAATCACTGGCAGGAGCCTCACGGAGAGGCTTCCTCTGCCATCGGCGTCAGGCCACGCCCCCCCTATGGCCCTGTGTCATCTATGTGTGCAGATGTCGTCCATAGGCTTGTAGGCCATGTCCCACGGATTGAATAGTCGACAACAAGTGCGTGGCGTAGTGCAGGGGGCTTCAGTGCCTGTCCTGTCCGCCAACGGTGTCGCCAATGCATGCAGTCAACATGTCTTTATTTTCTCCCCCCCCTTTTTTGTGGTCTTCCTGTTCATGTGTGCATTAGCATCATCAGGCGGAGGAGAAGTGGCATCGGAGCACGAGGGAGCTGCATCCCACATGGCCATGGAGGGCCATGCAACGGACTCCAAATTCACCAGTGGGACAGAGGGCGAGGGGAGCTCCACAGCGGGGACTCGGGCAGACATCAGTGACACCGCCTCGTCCTCTGAAGGGAGCTCCCTTGTGGTGGCGGCAACATCTGTGCCCCCCGCAACAACAGGTTCAGCCGCCACCCACTGCACCAGCACCGCCCTCCCAGCAGCGTTTGCCCCGTGCCCGCTCACCCAGGAAGGTGAGCATCTCCTTCGCCCCAGGCACCTCAGGCCCTGCCCCAGTCACCCCTGCTGCCCTCAGTGAGGAGGTCATTGACCTCCTGAGGAAGCTCACTGTTGGGCAGTCTACCATTTTGAATGCCATCCAGGGTGTAGAAAGGGAGGTGCACCAGAGTAATGCATACCTGAAGGGCATTCATTCTGGTCAGGCTGCCCTTCAGCGATCGTTCCTGACTCTGGCCTCAGCACTGATGGCAGCCATTTTCCCCGTCTCTAGCCTCCCCCCTCCAACTTCCTCCACCCATACCATATCACCTGTACCTCTGCCTATCCCAGACACACCATCAGACCAGCCTGCACACACCTCAACATCCAAGGGAAGCTCAGGCAAACATAAGCACCACACATCACACAGGCATTCACCCAAGCAACATCCACATACAGACATACCAACACCCACTGCCTCCACTGTGTCCCCCTCCTCCTCGTCTCCCTCCTCCCTCCCTGTCACGTCTCCACTCACACCTGCATGCACAACATCTTCAGCCACTACGTCCCTCAGCAGCACACACACCAAAACACCCCGCACACGTGCAGTCACCACCCCCGCTGCCATTTACATGTCCCTGTGTCCTCTCCCAGTGTGTCTGTGACCCCCTCTTCCAAGATACACAAACGCAGGCAGCCACCCACCCAACAGCCATCCACCTCACGACAGCCTCCAGCCCAAGCACCTGCACCCAAAGACACCAAACTTACAACTCCTACAACCACAACCTCTTCCTCCACTCCCATACCCACTACACCTACCCGTCCCACTGCTCCTAAAAAGTTTTTCCTGTCCAAACTCAACCTCTTTACCCCAACTCCCCCACCCCGTCCATGTCATAGGACTACAGTCAGCACCTCAGCCACGACAAAACCAGCCCCTGTCATCACAGTCTGCCATGGACTGTGGAGTGCCCCACCCTCCAGGGCAGCCAGTTCGGTACGAAGCCAAGGCACGGGCAGCCCACCTCCAGAGAAACATCCTAAGATAGGCAGTGGCCGGCGCGAGAGGGTGAAAACACCAGGGACTAAAACCCCTACTATGGCTCCGGCAGGAAGTGTGGAGACAGCTGGCACACCGCCCAAGGTGGGGAAGGGCCACAGGCGATCAGGGAAGGCTGGGAAGGGCATCACGCCCGACAACACCGCCATCAGCCCAGCTGGCCAGGAGGGCCCCGCCAGCCCCATCCCAGGTGAGCAGGAGGCCACCAACAGGCCCGGCACAGCTGCCCAGGAGGGCCCTGCCAGCCGTAGGACAGATGGGCAGGAGGGCCCCGCCAGCCACAGGACAGGTGGCAAATGACCTCCCCGCCATGGCCGGATCCGCTGAACTGGGCCCTTCATCTCAAGCACCGCTGCACTGGGCACCGCCGTCTCAAGCACCGCTGAACTGGGCCCTTCATCTCAAGCACCGCTGAACTGGGCACCGCCGTCTCAAGCACCGCTGCACTGGGCCCTTCATCTCAAGCACCGCTGAACTGGACACCGCCGTCTCAAGCACCGCTGCACTGGGCACCGCCGTCTCAAGCACCGCTGAACTGGGCCCTTCATCTCAAGCACCGCTGAACTGAGCACCGCCGTCTCAAGCACCGCTGCACTGGGCCCTTCATCTCAAGCACCGCTGAACTGGGCACCGCCGTCTCAAGCACCGCTGCACTGGGCCCTTCATCTCAAGTACCGCTGAACTGGGCCCTTCATCTCAAGCACCGCTGCACTGGGCACCACCGTCTCAAGTACCGCTGAACTGGGCCTTTCATCTCAAGCACCGCTGAACTGGGCCCTTCATCTCAAGCACCGCTGAACTGGGCCCTTCATCTCAAGCACCGCTGCACTGGGCACCGCCGTCTCAAGCACCGCTGAACTGGGCCCTTCATCTCAAGCACTGCTGAACTGGGCACCGCCGTCTCAAGCACCGCTGCACTGGGCCCTTCAACTCAAGCACCGCTGAACTGGGCACCGCCGTCTCAAGCACCGCTGCACTGGACCCTTCATCTCAAGTACCGCTGAACTGGGCCCTTCATCTCAAGCACCGCTGCACTGGGCACCGCCGTCTCAAGCACCGCTGAACTGGGCCCTTCATCTAAAGCACTGCTGAACTGGGCACCGCCGTCTCAAGCACCACTGCACTGGGCCCTTCATCTCAAGCAACGCTGAACTGGGCACCGCCGTCTCAAGCACCGCTGCACTGGGCACCGCCGTCTCAAGCACCGCTGAACTGGGCCCTTCATCTCAAGCACCGCTGAACTGGGCACCGCCATCTCAAGCACCGCTGCACTGGGCACCGCCATCTCAAGTACCGCTGCACTGGGCCCTTCATCTCAAGCACCGCTGAACTGGGCCCTTCATCTCAAGCACCGCTGAACTGGGCCCTTTATCTCAAGCACCGCTGCACTGGGCACCGCCGTCTCAAGCACCGCTGCACTGGGCCCTTCATCTCAAGTACCGCTGGCCCATGAGCGGCAGGGGCTGGCCCGAATCTGTGTCGGGCAGGGCTGCACGAAGCACTCTGGGCACCAGGCCCCCTCCAGAACCAGTGGAGACTGTTATCCACTTGTGAGACTGTGGTTTTGCACTCCCCAGGATGTAACAGTGGGCAGCCCATCCACTGTCTGGACTTGTGAGACTGTGGCTTTGCACTCCCCAGGATGTAACAGTGGGCAGCCCACCCACTGTCTGGACTTGTGAGACTGTGGCTTTGCACTCCCCAGGATTGAACAGTGGGCATGGAGGCCCCTCGTGGATCTGGCGTTGTGCACTCATCTGGCTGAGGTGCCCCCCTTCCCTTCCCCCTGAGGTGCCTGTAGTTTTGCTATCTGATGCCCCTGCAGTGTTCTCTCCATTGGAGTCAGGTATCCTGTGTGGGCTTTGCCCATGTGATTTGGGCCCAGTGGTCCACGAACAATGCCTGCTACAATGCTTGGACTTGTACATTTATGTATATAAGAGTTTTTTATGTGTATATATATTGTTTTGGCAGTAATACAATATATTCCAATGTTTAGAATCATTTCCTTTTGTCTTTGCATTCTTCCGGGGGGTTTGGGGGGTGTCACTCTGATGTGTTGCTATGCATTGATGTGTGTGTGTTTTAGTGGGTGAGGGTGGGTGTGTCGTGTATATGTGTACCCGTAATAAGTTCCCCTCCCCCCTCCCCACTCCCCCCTCCCCTGTGTCGTAGGTGCAGTACTCACCGTTGTCTTCTGCGCCGGCGTTCGTGCTCCTGGTAGAGAAGCAGGAACACTATCGCTGGGAGTATGTGAAGTTCGGGTTCCATGCTGTCCTGATTCCTCGTGGGCTGTATGGAGGTGAGCGTTTTCCCTTTGAAATGGCTGTTTCTGCCGTGTTTTTATCGGCGGGGCTACCGCCCCGGAAAAGGTGGCGGATTGGTAGGTTGTGATACAGTGAGCGGTACATTGTCTCCCGCCTGTCTGTTGGCGGTGACCGCCGCAGTGTTTGTACCGCCGTGGCGGGCGGTGTGTTGAAGTGGCGGTCACTGTTGGCGGTTTCCGCCAGGGTCGGAATTCCATTTTTTTTCCCGCCAGCCTGTTTGCGGTTTGGCCGCCGCTTTAACACCGACTGCCAGGGTTGGAATGACCACCTCAGTGGGCCAGCTCAAAATTATTGTTTGAAAATAGTTTAAAACCGTAACCTTGATGTACCTTCAGCATTTACAATATTGTGGAACATAATCTTGCGTAATGCCTTTGCTTTTTAGCGAAAACCACTTTGCATGCTGGTATTTTTTAGCTTTTACTAAGAGGAGAAGAGGTAGCAGGAGAACCTGATATGCAGGCCCCCTCCTCGAACTGTCCTGGATTTGACAGATGACATGGATGACCAGCTGCTAACCATCAATGAACAGACTCTCCAGGATGTACTAGGATCTCTCTGGCTTTAACATTCACAAGAAAAAGCACCCAGTAGCACCACTCAGTGCCACATGGAGAGTATCTCTTTAGTTCTGGGCTTAAGATCATGCCAGTGTTGTGACAGTAGGAAATGTGCTCTCTTCACCCAACCACCGTTAACTTGTCTGCTTTGTACTGTTGTTGTCTCCATTCTTACCAACTGGCAATTTTTAACCTCCTCTCTATTGCACAGTTCTCATAATCATGTCTCATGACATGTCTTCAAACCTGGACTGTGATTGTGCTACATATGGCTAACGTTCACTCATGGGGCCTGTGAACTGGACATTGTATAGCATTCGAAAATGCACTTGCACCTGTAAATAAAGCACCTTGTATAAATGTAGCATTTCTACGTTTACTGTGATCCATCTACTCAGCTAAATGATTGCATTGTGTGTATCCATGTCAATAAGTACAGAACATCAGTACATGAGTGCATTGCTGTTAGACACAGAGCCACACATTAGGATCCTAAAATGAGAAAGGTGAATGATGGTGTTGTCGGATACAACCAACTTACTGAGTATTCTATACAAATATTGAACAGATATCCTTTGAATTTGACGTATGGCATGTATGGCTCAGAACCAAGTCAAAGTTAATTTACCCAGATGGAGTATCAGATCATTTAATTTGTGCGTTACAGAAGAAGCTAACCTTATCAGTGATGTGCACCCATCAGTATTGCACCTTATCAGTGATGTGCACCTATCAGTGTTGCAGAATTCAGTTCCAATTTTACCTGTTGTCAGATGTGCCAGACTTGCCAACAATGAAACTGAAAGACTCCACCAATGACAGTAGAAGTTCCATAATTACCTATCTAAGATAAAGTATACATACAAATTAGGAATAGCTCGAACAGTGGATGACAAATGTATGGTCTAGTTGATGTTAATTAGCAGCCAATCTAACGGCTCCTTGGTCATAGGGGATGCACATGGTAATCCTTGGAAATCAAAACAGTAAGCATACCCTAGCCCATTCCTCCAACTTGACCAGTGCACACATGAGAACCCCTAAACACTCGATCAACTTTGAAAACTAGTCTTATAGAAACAGAATGTATTGTAAAATATCAATAACCATATACTTACTACTATCCTAAAATTTTACCTACACTAAACTAACCAAAACTAACTTAACTTAACTTACAACTACACCTATCTAACCTATTCTAAACCTATCTTACACATGTGAAACCACACTCTAAACATTGTCCCCCATCCCTCTTAAGAAACAAGATACAGGTACAACAACATGAACTATAACTACACATGTACTAACCTAACCTATGGCTTAAACAAATATATATATATATATATATATATATATATATATATATATGTAATTATATATATAGATATGTAATTATATATATATATATCTGTAAGATATTTTGTTTTTTTATATATTGTTTTTTACACACAAATACACCCACATGACCCCCCACCCTTACGCCCACAAAAATAAAATTTTCTAAACCCACCCACTAACTATACTTAATCTAACCTATGCCTATCCTACACTACTACTCTAACCTACAACTACCCATCTAATACCCAATCTAAAACTATTCACTACAGTAAAAGGAGGGTAAGGAACTGGGAGGCTGTGGAACAAGCTTTTTACTTTTTCAGTTTTTTTATGAATTTCAGCATCGTCTTTTTGTCGGCACTCTCCTTCTCCAATCTGTCCAGTCTGGCCATTATGTTGGCCATGTCCTGTCTCATGTCCCTTTCAAATTGGGTGCTCATGAACACAGCAGGTGGCTGCACATGTTCTTGGCTTCTTACAGGTGCAGCTGATGTGACGGGCTCGGACCTGCAGAGGCCCCCTGTACCACTGATGTTTTGCCTAAATTGTCCTTCTTGTTCTGCGGCTGCTATTGAGGTCCCCCATGTTTGAATGCACAACATTCCCCAGCAGCCTTTTCCTTGCAGTATCTCCTTATCATTCTGTGGTATCCGACATCCACATCCAAAATGTGCCTGTAGCTTTCAGCCCTTCTGTGGTATGCATGTCGTTGCTCAGGCGGAGATCACTCTATGTCCTTCATTCGTTTAAAGCAATTACGTGATTAATATATTGTTCTTATCGGACCATAGTAACCAAATAATAGTTAGATTGTAATCGGTGGACAGTAGTCCTTTGGATAGTATAATATAACAGGATTCCACCCATTGGTACGAATATACTACCAATATGGCGGACGGGATGTTTGGTCCTTTCTCCATGTCAACTCACCAACATCTGAGCGCGCATGACCTTGTACGCCGCTCTAGTACCCAATCCCCTGACTGTATTTAAGGAAGGTAGACACTACCTACAGAGTTTGATCTCACACACAGCGCCACGCGTACTCGCGGCAGGCAGCGCACTCTACGATATTACGAGCCCGCATACGAATACACCAGCAGGTGAGCATAATGTCGAATTAGGCATTCTGTTCTTAATTTTAAGGCTAGCAAATATCTTTATTTACTTATCTAATGGTAGATATCTTGGTGCATTTTGCATCTGGTTGCTCAATTGGTTACTGTATTTTTTATAACAGATATCCATTTAGAATTATCTTGGACATGACATTAAGATATATAGAATACTATGTTTGGACATACTCAATATAGGTAAGAAATTAGGTAATACTATCAGGGGCACTATTAAGCAACAAGGTTAAGCACATTATTGTGATTTATTCAGTTCCATTCCTTAACTCTCACATATGGATTCATCCTTAAACTGTTGGTACTATCTTCATAACTTTACTCTTGCCCTAGTGGCACATGATTTAGTAACATAAGCATTAAGACATCACGCTGATAATGGTTGCATAAGAGAACTAAGTTGCTCTAAGTCACTGCTTGACTCTCTATCCCACCGTCTACAGCACAATGGTGATGATACCTATTTTTCTAATGTGAGTTGGGAGTACACTAACAGACACTCACACCTTCATTCATAATGTTCTGGTGGTGGCATCTACCTTCGATAAATAGATCAATAACTATAATAATAGATATATATACAATTACATGTTGGCTGGCGGTGAATATGAAAGTTAAATCAACATCGACAACAAAGTTTATAACTCAATTTGGACAGAAGGACTACGGACTTTTGAATTTGGATCATACCACAAATTTTGGAGCATCAACTCAAATTATTTGACTACATTGGATATGAACATTGTTACTCCAATGAAGGACGTTGATATATAAAATACATATGTATTTCCTTTTTGTTAGCAATACACAATATATGTACATGAGGAATTTCTATGCATGAGTACTTTGTTTTCAACTCTAGAATATTGTTACACAGTTATATAAAATTAATTGAGTGCCTCTTGTAGCTAATGGTTTTCACGTGTGCTTAGCACATATTAAGACCCAGGGGTGGGGTCTTTTCAAGGGTGCACCTTAAGACGGTTTAAATAATTAATATAAGACTTTTCCCTATTACCCAGAGCGCCTAATACTCTCCTGGTTAAGTACACCCACACTCATTCACATTCAGGTGTGATATTGGCAGCTGAAAAATGAGGCGAATCAAGTATCACATACAGCATTGGGTGGATGTTGAAAAGACATATAGGGGGTCATTCCGACCCTTGTGGTCCATGACCGCCAGGGCCGGGGAACGGGGAAGCACCGCCAACAGGCTGGCGGTGCTTCCTGGGCCATTCTGACCGCGGCGGTAAAGCTGCGGTCAGAAAAGGGAAACCGGCGGTTTCCCGCCGGTTTACCCCTGGCCCAGGGAATCCTCCCTGGCGGCGCTGCTTGCAGCGCCGCCATGAGGATTCCGACCCCCTTCCCGCCATCCTGTTCCTGGCGGTTTTTACCGCCAGGAACAGGATGCCGGGAACGGGTGTCGTGGGGCCCCCTAACAGGGCCCCATAATGATTTTCAGTGTCTGCTTTGCAGACATTGAAAATCGCGACGGGTGCCACTGCACCCGTCGCACCCCTACAACTCCGCCGGCTCCATTCGGAGCCGGTTTCATTGTTGAGGGGGGTTTCCCGCTGGGCCGGCGGGCGGCCTTCTGGCGGTCGCCCGCCGGCCCAGCGGGAAAGCCAGAATGCCCGCCGCGGTCATTCGCCGGTTCCCTCCAGGCAGGTGGCTCCCGCCGCCCGCCGGGGTCAGAATGACCCCCATAATGTACACTGCATCTGCAGATTACAAATGCAGTGCACAACACATTCCTCAACAATGACTTACTCCTTATCTATGACTATTCCCTACCATCCATCTACGGTATCATGTACATGTCATTGGGATGACGGCAATCCAGTGTTGACCATCAGGGCCCAGAGGTGAGTGGACTAATTTGTCCTTAATCAACATTTGTGTTATCAAGATTGTGAGGATCACGTGCCCCAACAAGTCTGGATTTCCTGTGTCATTGTCCAAAAGGAGGGCTTTGCATGCAATCCACTCCTTTGACACCCCTGGTGAAACATCAAGGCTTGCCCAGCCGTCATGGATGCAAGGTGAGGGCCATCTGATAGGGGGTCTGGAAACTTCCCACTGGCTATTCTAAAGTTTAGTAAATCTTCATTCTTGTGTCCTGGTTTAAGACCTAGCCTGAGCATACGTTACAAGGGGGCACACCATTGCTCATGATGTGCACACATGTACAAATAATGCAATATCCCCAGAAAGTTTGGGCAAAGCCTGATCTGCACATCAAAGCTGTCTACGCATTACAGAAATAGTGCCCCCTACCCTGTGCTATGTTGTGCTACTTATGTAAAACGGCACACACATGATCGCTGTATGGCCCTTAGGCCCACAGTGAGTTTGGCACTGCACTGGGTCCTGCAACAGTATTCTTATATATTGAACATCATGTGCACATGTATGTCAGACATCATCAAAGTACGAAGTACGCACTCAGCATTCACATCATATGCACATGTGATGTGACCTACATCATTCACAAATATCATGGTGACAGGGAATTCTGCTGAGATCTGGCTTGGAAAAATTCATAGACTTTTTTCACAACCATCTGGAGCTGAGTTGTCTCCTAATTGTGTGCACTACTGACTGCTGTCAGGCACAGTATGTGTCTTTGCAGTACTACAACCTCAATATATATCTGAAGGGTACTGAGTCACCTGTGGTGTATGTGACTCCTTAATAGGCCCCCTAGAGACCGCTATACATAACCTACACCTGTACTGTCTTGTGAGTAAATGTGAGCTATGTGTGGCACACAGTGCGGTCAATAGTGCTGAGACAAAGTTGTTGTCAACAGGCATGCTATTTACATAAACAGCTGCTCTGACACCTATCATGATAGACAAACATCAATGAATATGTGGCCAGGCATTCCATTTCCTAATACCCACAATTCAATGCCAGCACACGTTGCCTCTTGTGCTACAACCAAGCCATTCTCAATGCTCAACATTCCAAAGGTAATGATGTCACTATCCTAACCCCAACAATATCATATCATTGGTCAAAGCCATTGTTCACATCATTCCACGCATCAGACTAACTCAAACTAAATTCTGGATTGGCA
Source organism: Pleurodeles waltl (assembly GCF_031143425.1). NCBI lineage: Eukaryota > Metazoa > Chordata > Amphibia > Caudata > Salamandridae > Pleurodeles > Pleurodeles waltl. The sequence goes on from NC_090436.1 coordinate 279,867,435, forward strand.
CACATGACACACAAGATGACACCTACTGGCTGCATTAGGGTCTTCAAATGTGTCGACCTTGCCAATCGTGTAGGGTGGCGGTCCACCTGCAAAACATGAATGGAAAACATTGCTTAGTGATATTTGTACATATCAGTTAATGGACAACATTGTTTACTATCAACATGTTAGGCTGAGTGAGCAAGTCAACCTAGTGGTAGAACAGAGCAGCTGACAAACATCTATGATCAGTCAATAACACACAGTCTCAGATAATGGAGACCCAGGCACCTACAAACCATCACTTTCCCAGACACTCCTGTGGTGCGTTTCACTCCACTATATATACATGGCATTGTCATGCAGGTGTTTGTTAGCTTTATACCTCCATGACCATATGAGACTGCATGACACTGTATACTGCATCTGAGAGAAATGCAATGGTTGTTGCAGTTGCCATCCCATTGTTACACCCAAAGCATTTGAACCTGCCCCATATGTTGAAGACATCTACCTCATTGTCACCGCAAACTGACAAACAACTGCCCAGGGTTGTGTGGGTATTCCAAAGTGATGAGGAATGCTTTCATACATCCTTGCTTGTAGTTACTAATATGTGTGTGCCATCACAAGGCACACACAGGAGTAATAATGCCATGGGTGTTTACCTTTGTTTAAATAATTATACCTACCTGCCCATTGATTGATTGAAATTACAGATGTATTGCCAATACTGTGTGGCCAGCCATAGTTGGCATGGTGTACCATTATTTGTTCTGGAAGGGATAAGAATGTGTGCCACACTTGCTCTGTGGTCCAAGGATGCATGTATTGATGCAGGTTTCTGAGTAATGTGCCAGTGATGGAGCAGATGCACAGCAGCCCCATATTGTCAGTAAGATGTGGCAGGCCTGTGGTACTAATTCAGCACATGTGGTAATAGATTTAGTTTGGGGCAAATGCAGGTGGCAGAAGAAAATGCCCTAACACTACCCCAACTACCCCAAATGCCCAACAAACTATCCTACCCCAGACAAACACCCCATAATACAGTGACAGATACAAAATAGTTAACATAAAAAAGACAGATTAAAAGACAAAAAATACACAACATCTACAGGACACAGCACAAAAACACTCCATATACTTCAAATCACCAACAGCACCAGCTCCACACACACTCACACAGTCACAGACAATAAGACTGTGAAGTGAAAATTAACATGGACTCACTGTACCATGTATGCAGGCAGGATGTCTTGTTTTATCACTTCCGGGGCCTGTGCCTGACATTTCATGCGTCGTTTTTTTGGACACACGGTGGTCATCCATTGATTTTTTTCTCATTGTGCGTGAAAAGGCTTGTGGACTTGCAATAGAAGCTAAGGGTCCAGGCATCCTTTAGCTGAGGAGAAAAATATGATGTTTAGGCGTTTGTGTCTATATTTGTGTCGCATGAAGGTCATGCATCAATTTGTTTCCCATTGTGCATGAAAAGGCCTGTGGACGTGTGCTAAACGCTAAGGGGCCAGGCATAATTTTTCTGGCATTGCAGAGTATAGATTTGAGTCCTTTGCATCATTAATTTTTGATTCATGACAGAAAAGCGTGTAATTGTACAATGTACGCCTTGAGTGCACCCAGATTCACTTAACATTTGACATGTGCTACATGTGTGTAACTATCCAGTCATATCTTTACAGTGACATTGTTATGTTGAACCTGTATGTTTGTTTATGTGTCTGCTGAATGTGATTGCTTATACCTTGTGCATATGTGCATGTGTAGCTACACTGTGTCCAGATGCATGTAAGTACATGTGTACTATGAGTGTACATATGTCTTTGAACACTTATTTGTGGGAGTACTATATTTTTATGTCTGATATACTAATGTACACATACCAACAACACAAATTATATGATGGCCTATGTCCAAAACATGGTAAGGCATGTGACAGCCATGACTATTTGTACTCAGAGGATGCAGTGGACTAGGAGTGGGTTACCCATGGTAATTTGCGTGTGCATGTGCTCTGTTACACATGTGACATATATTTCCCCATGCATCTTAGTTGCAGGAGATGGTATGAACACATGTGTCACTGGAAGTTGTAATATGGTGTGTGTGTGTATGTGTGTGTGTAAAGATATGTGCATTGTCATTTCAGTAACATATGACCACAGTGGTGTGTTCATGGGAATTGAAACCTCACATGTCTACTTTCCTGCATGGACACATGACTTTGACAAATACCTGTGTAGTCAGATCAGTGCCACCTATGTTTCCACATGTCGGAACACGTGAAGGTCATTTATTGCAGTCAGTGATCTTGTGATATATATGCCCTTACATTTGTGGTAGGTAGACTTTTGTTCAGTATCCTATACACATTACCATCTGTGCCACTTAAGTGGTACATGTGGACTGAGATATGTGGTATATGTGTGCATGCCACTAACTAGGAACTCACACTTGTCCTCATCATGTTTTTTATGACTGTCACATACAATGGCATACCACTGTGTAGCAGAGTTACATTCTGGCATAGATGGCAGCCTACTCTACATCACTACTGTGGGAGTTTCTATGACAACATAAACTCATGGTTACATGTGAAGGGGCAGGTTTACACAGCTCCAGATTACTCAGGCCACTGTGTACCTGCATCAGGCCACTGACAATGTCATAAGTTTATGTAGCCAAAGCAGTGGTGTTAGGGTGTTTTGAGTGGCAATCAAGCCTGTTCATGACTGCTAATCAGCAGAGCAATGCACACCCCTGCAGACAGACACATGCACAATTGTGATTAAACAGACAGGGATATCACATTTTCCTCTGCAATACTTGATATCAGCCTTCCTCTCTCATGTACAGAGGGCTGGGTACTTGTAGTGTTGGACATGTCTAATCATTTGATGTCCTTAGTAATTTCCATGGGCAACTTGGTTAGGGGTTGTATCTCTGTTGTGGCTTCTATTTTGGGAATGTGCCAGGTGACACATGGTGTTATATGTCACTGCCTCCTGTCATGTTGGCATGTGATGGGAAACTACCAGGTTATGGTAGTAAACTTGTAAACTTCGTACTTGTATAGCGCACTTTTACCCTGTGAGTCGGGCATCTTGGCGCTGTACGCATACTGCTGTGGAACCCTTCCTGGCTTTCCCTGTGAGGTGCCCACTCCTGGGCACCCCCAAGGTGAAGCCAGGCATCCCAGCGCTGTTGGGGCCGTTCTGGAGATTAGGCAAGCTATTGCCCAGAGTTACAGAGTGGGACCCATGATTAGATTGGCATTGAGGCGGAAGTTATCAGGTCTGAGGAAATTGAGCCCAAGACCCGCTGAGGCAGGAATTGAACCCTGGTCCCGGGCCAGACCTCTGCATCAGGGTCTGCCGCTCTAACCATTGAGCCACACTTCTCCACAGTGGTAAACATGATTGGGTTATGTACTGACCTGGCCACCCTCTCTGTACATATGTTGGATGTTCATATGTAGACATTGATATGTTGCACAGCCAGTATTGGTCTATGTGTGTTCCTATTCCATGTTTTACCGCATTACTTGTAAGGTATATATTGTCTCCTACATTGCTCCCATTCATTAGGCTGCTCGCACTTTGTACACATCTTCTACAGCAACATTGTCTCGTCATAAATTGACAGGATACACCATGTGACTTATGTAAATTGTAGATGTACATATCTTCTACTATTGTCCCGTTGCCGGTATTTGTGAGATGTAATGAGTGCCACACACATAACATTACACCTGCCACAGCACTTGTAGTGTCTCCAAGTGACCTCCCATGTGTATTTGCAAGTATCTGAGGGTATCTCTCAGCTGTTCATCCACATCCTCTTTTGAACATGGGTATGCATTTGTTCCTGCATGCCACAACCTAGGTAACTCTTACCATGACTGAATGTTGTTGATGTGTGAAATCATCTCAGTGCTGCTTTTTTAATCCTCCAAATGCACCATATATGTCTACTGCTACTCCCATTACCTTTTTTGATGGGTCTCTGACATGTTTGGGCATTGTTTCATATCCCACACCTGATTGCCATATCTGAGCCCAAAACATGTATGGGACCATTTGTAACTATTGCTATCTTTCTCCTGTTCTGGCATGTGAGTGACAATGAATGGTGTGTATTGCTATGTGCTGTGTGTTGTTGTTATACAGAGCATACTAGGTAACCATGCTGACACATGGCAACCATTGTTGGTACTAGCAAACCCTTTGCTACCTAGGACCTTCACCCTTACATCAGTCTTCACATGCTTAGCTGGAATTGCTATAGGCATGTGTCAAGACAGCAGATTTGTGTGAAAAGTGTGCATCTTATGTACATAGTGAGTGTTATACACTCTGCCTACATTCCACCTAGGCAATTATTTGGTAGCTCATTGTTCCATTTAATTCTTAGATCCTGAAAATAGGTCATATGTTTGGATAGTGATTCAGCACCCATAGCTGCTTCATTTGTCTGCAAACCCATAGCACACTCCACAGCCAACGTGTGTGGCATAAGTGAGGTACAGTCCACCATGTGTCAGGGTTGTGCCTAATGGCAGTGCCAGGACATAATCCCATTGATACAAAGTGCAGGCTCTGCCTCTAACATTGGTTACAATCCCTGTACAGTTACTAGGAATCAACACCTTGCCGACTTGACAGCAGGATATATGTTGTGGTGCATGGATCTAGGCATTCAGGAGTCACATGCCCGTAAATTGCGTGTTACTGATATGTGAAATGGTGGCAGTAGACCCTCTTTCATCACAAATGATGTTGTTACCATACTTGTACCTATTGTGTTTCTTACCTGCTCCCTTAGGTATGAGTTACATTCCAATGATAGATGTAGTGGAGAATGAGTAGACCTAGGAGATTCAGGAGCAAAGTATTTTATTTGTGCTATTTACAATGTGATGATGATAGTCCAGTCACTATGTATAAAAGTTCTATACTATGTGGAGTCTCCTGCAAACTCCTGCAGCAGTGTTCTGTTGTCCCCCCTACAAATTAGCTGCACCATTATCATCCTTCTCCTCGTTGGGGACGTCAACCTGTCATCCCAAACATTTCTTCTATTACATATATCATGGAAGATTGCACATTCCAGTATGATTTTACATCCCAGTGGTGGAGTATACAAGAGGCTTCCTCCTGTCAGTGCCAGCCACCTAAACTGTGTCTTCAGAAGCCCAAATGTCCTTTCCACCACATTGCATTCTCTTCTGTGCCCTTTGTTATACGCACCGTTGTGGGATTGGCAAATGGAGCCATTACCCAGGGCTGTACGCCATAACCTTGATCGGCTGCAAAGGAATGAGAGAAGATCTGTTGGTAAAGCGTGATAGTGGTTTGGAATATACCATGGCAGTTGTTAGTTGCAGGTGGAGTGGGGACTCAGACTTGATTGTGATATTGTGTATGTTCCTGTTTTTGTGAAATGGTTTAATAGTTCTGTGTTGGTGGACATGACAATCTTGAGTTGTAGTTCAGCGACCTAGAAATTGTCATATTAATTTCAAACTGATGGTTAAACCATTGCAAAGATGTGTTGCGTAGTCCATATTCGAGGCATTGTCCAATTGCTGGATGGAACCTACCACCTCCTTGCACCACAGTGGTGTCAGATGTAGTGACACCATGGTAGCCCTAGAAAGCCAAATTGTGCCCTCCATGTTATCATGTGGCACTACGCATGCAGTGCAACACTTAGTGACCCTTTGTGCCATCCATCAAGTGTACGAGGGTGTGAATCACACTTTTGTAGGATGATCTTATTTGGTGCAGTAGAATCCCCTAGCTTCCAATACATGATTTATCACAGACACTTTCAACACATGCACAGTGCAAGCTTTGGGAGGGGGCACACCTAGTTTATTCATGGGTCCCTATGGACAGTGCATGAAAGGTCAGGTATGTCCTTTATACTCCTACTGAGTCCTACAATAGCTCCATGATCTTTACAATTTTGCACAAACTCTGCACCATGGTGGACCGTTTCTTGAATACGGAACAGACATGTTGGTGTTAGGGGGTGCTAAGGGGTGCATGTGAGGTGGCACTGGAGTAGGTGCTGCACCATTTCTCATGATTCTGCCCCATGATCTTTCATGGCAAGTTAATTAGTATTCCTATGTGTGCAACACAATGCAGCAGACAGGTGTATGTGCACCCTACAGGCATGTCAGGTAAGTGTAGAGGATATGTAGTTGGTAATGGCACCACTTGGGTGGCATTTGATACAGGTTCTGCTCGAGACTTGCACACAATGATTTACGTGGTGCTGTGCTTATGTGTGACTTTCTTTATATGGCCATGACCTATGCAGTTGACAAAGCTGAGCTATTCTTTGTTTGGTGTGATGTGTGTAGAATTTATATGTAGCTGTAAACCAGTTGACATTTATAGTGATTTATGGGCGGCTTCTGTATTCAAAAGGGACATAGCTCCACCTATTCTCACGTGGTGTGCCAGTCAGGTCGTAGCTGTGTTGCATACATGTGGGTGTATGTGTTTGTGATGTGCAATGATTGCAGTGTAGTGTGGCATTTTGCATATGAGTTATTGCCTGTACATCTGTGTTCCCCTGCCCACGTGTATTTAGTGTGGTGTATGTCTTGTTTACCCTATATGATTGGTGTGTTGTGTGTGTAATTGGTATGGTGGCTAACCTACGAGTAGCCCATTGCCATATTGCCCATCCTGGAACCACTTGTAAATAGTGGAATGGTGAAATATGTAGGCATCATGGACGCTGCCGGGATATTTTGCTATATGTTAGAGAAAAGCCCACTGTGGTCCATAATGACCTGCACATTGATCAAATGGGTGTGCTTGCGGTTCCTATATAGATGTTCAGTTGCTGCAGGTGACATCAGTTCAAAATGGGTGCGGTCCATTGCAGCCAGCACATGCAGGAACCCAGAAATTTGGTAGAAATCTTGCTTGGTCTCCCGCCGCAGTTGCTGGGTGTTCGGGAAGCATATGTGGTGGGTGTGAGGCATATTATTGCATCCAGGACCTTAGGTAGGAAGACCGAAAAGGATGGCTGGGACATTCCAGCCACTGGTGCGCCCGTTATCTGAAAAGATCCAGATGCCAGCATATGAAGGACAGTGAGGAGTTTTGTCATGGGTGGAATAGTTGTAGGAGTTTCCTCGCTTGCTGGGATGTATGGCGCAATGTGGTGCAGCAGGCGTACAATGGACTCCCAATTCAATTGGTACATCCTGATGACATCTTATTCGATGAGCCCAAGGATGGTTGTCCACTGTCTGATGATCCTTTCCTGCCCTCTACGCTGCCTTTATGGCTGCTGTGGTGGTGTTTGGGGTTGCTGCAGTGTGGTGGAGGGACCTGCTCCGTCTGTGTATTTTACTTATGTGGTGGTGTGTGGGCTTCTTTATAATGCCTGGTCTGACCACGTGTTAAATTTTTACACTAATCGGACTTAGTGTCATTTTTGCGGTCCGCTTCTTTGGTGTTAGTTTTTTTTGCGTCAGGAGGTAAATATGGCACTAAAGGGCCAAGGTGATTTTTTGGATGGGAATGCCTACCTTGCATCCATCCCATTCTCACAAAGAGACGCAAAGTGGGTTGGCGCTTCCAGAAAATGGCGCTACATCATATATTTTGACACTAGCTGGGTCTATCATAAAAATATGAATATGGCGTTAAGTTAGCGCCGCTTTAGCGTAAAAAAATTGCCCCAGGGCGACGCTAACCTTCCATAAATATGGGCCATAATGTCTTCGCTACTTACCTCTCATATGATGTGATCGTCCTTGTCTTAAAATGATCATCAGAGAAAGTGTGACTGATCCAAAGAACTTTGGGATTTAGCAACTTTACATTTGTTTTCCAAAAATGAATTCAGATTTAAGTGCAGTTCACCTAATTATCCTCATTTCCACAGGCATTTTCAGGACGGTTAAAGACTAGTGTTGAACCTACTACCCCTTTTTGCAAGGTCATCACCAGCTTTTCACATTCTGTTACTAAACCGGTTTTGTTAGCATTTCGACTCTATGCACCGTTTCCCTGCTACCTAGTGAAGAGGTGCTTATGCTCTCTCCCTAAAACATGCCACAATTGGCATGTACCTGAATGGAACATTTAATTTACGTAGAATTCCCTAGTAAATAGTACTACATGCACCCAGGGCCTGTGAAATAAATACTACTAGTGGGCAGCAGTGCTCATTGTGCCACTCACTAAAGGAGCCTTTTAAAAGATGTCAGACCTGCCACTGCATCCCGTAAGGTAATTTTAAGCTACCATTTCACCCTGGCAAAATAAACCATTCTGCCAGTGGTCAGGGTAACTTTGATTGTGAAGGGCTCTGCTTTTGAGGTTTATGTATTGCACCCAGATAGTAACACAAATGGGGCTTAAGTGGTAGAGGTTGGGGCATCCTGGCAGTGTGTCTGGGGGATGACCTGTACCCAGCCCCACTTACACTTCAAAGGGGTTTGCTTCCTGCAGACACAAAGAAACCTAGCACCACGTATGTCCTGCATTTTTTCACCCTAGACAGTTTGGAGCCTTGACAGGGGAAGGGGAAGAACCGTCCAGAACAAGATGTGGGGTAAGGACAGGGAGTCCACCCACACAATGACTGTCACCAGATATAAAGTTTGGACCTCCAGAACACTCTTCCACCTGTGGACAATACATACCTAGGATTGCCCTGCTGCTTGTGGACTGCCTTGCTGTTTGAGAAGTAAGACTGGGTCTGACTACTGTCATCTCAGGCTTACCTGAGTGACTCCAATGGTTAGTTTGCTGACCTCCTGTGTGAGCTAAAGGGACACAAGCTCCAGAGGCGTCCCTGCAACTCCTTAACTGACCTGCTGCAACTGGACCTGCCTGGATCTCCAACTGGATATGCCTTAGCCAGCTGTTATCCTCTGCTGGAGTGACTCCCTAATCCCCAAGCGTTGCCTCACCAGGTCTTGGACTCTTGGCTGGCATCAGAGAGAACTTCAACTTGCCTATCTGAAGGTTACAACAAATCAGGCGTGAAGCCACCCAGCTAGGAACTTCATTGGAACTGATTTTGAGCAAGGCAAAGGTCTACAGAACAGCAGAAAGCTTCATAAGAACCAATGTCAAGTGATGCAAATCCTCACACGCTGCAAGCTTCATCAGAACCAATGTATGGCGACGCAAAGCCCCTCCACACAGCAGAAAGCTTCTTCAACACCAACAATAAGTGTTTCAAAGACTCGCAGCAGGGCTGCAAGCTTCATCAGAATCGACAATGAGCAACACAAAGCCACACTGGCTGCAAACCTCATAAGAAACATCAAGCTTCGGAAAGCATCACCACACAACTGAAAGCCTTGTCAGAATCAATCCCAATCAGCAAGAAGAAATTAAGATATTTCTCCATGTTATGCCTCCTATGTGGTGGTGTAAGGTTTTGACTCATTCCCAGGTTTACAGATCCCTGTAAATCTGGGAATACATCAAAATCCAGGGGTTTTACATGGGAAAACCCAGTGCAACACCCATGGTACGCCCTCCTGATGCAGAGTAAGGCAATGCATTGACTTGCGCTGCATTTCCTTACTCCATATCTACAAGGCCATGAAAAGCCATTCAAAGTGGCTTTGAGCGGCCATGTAGATAGGGGTCTGCTACCTGCTTTGCCTGTGTGTCACAAGAAGTTATGCACCAGCAGAGCAATCTGCATGTATATATACTCCATAGACTGGAACAATGCATCATGCATGGACACTTGAACCCTATACAAACTGATGGTGACAATGCAGGCCACCTTGCACCATGATGCCACTGTGACTTACTTGGGCCCATGTGCACAAATCTGCACTGTAAAGCAGATGAATGGCATAGGCTTGTAAGAGAAGAAACAGCTCAACTGAGAGGGGGTCAGGTGTGGGGCATGTGAAGTTTTGACACATAGGAACATGCCAAGAGGCAAGTGTATATTAATTGCCATGACAATATATAGCACACACAATACCTGATATGCATGGTGAGACCACACAGGTGTCAGTTGCCATGGTAGGGACCACCAGAACTCATGCCATGTGTGAAATCTGACTGGATCAAGGTTAATGCAAGTGATGCACACCAGAGGCCCATGCATGGTGAAACCAAGGATGATGTGTGGCCCTGGTTTACCACTGGTTGTGAAGTGCATTGTAAGTGCTGGCTGAGTAGTCTGAACTTCTAACGTGTCTTCACGGGGAGACATTGCACAGCAAGGGGGTCAGAATGGATATGTGTTCTGCAAGGCAGCCTAACTTATACACATTCACTGCTGTGTCTGACAGTGTCACACATGTTGCAGCTGGGAAGAGATGAAAGAGAATATCCCATTGGGGTACAACATCCTACATGTGATGTGGTACTTGGTGAAGATGTAGCATGTGGCAGGGAGAGTCTAAAGAGAAATTGCCTCACCATGCCATATGTCTCAGAGGAGGATGTTCAGCAGGAAACTGTCAAGGGACATGACAAAACTAGTCTGCCACAACAAAGGGCAGGAGTCAGCGATGGTTGGAGACTGAGGTGAATGTGCCCAGTGATGTTGCAAACCTGGGTTGATACATGCCACCAATTCCAGCACTACTTCCATGTGGGGTACAGCTTGACCCATAGTCCTCAATAAAAGCCAGCCATGTCAGTCCATTGGATATGGTCAAACATATTGGTGGTGTTATAGGTACATGAGAGTCAATGTACCTAGTTATTATTTTTTGCATTTCATTAATTTTTCATCTTTTGTAAAGGAACATTGTTGCACAGCTCACTCATCTTTTCTCCATGTTCATTAAATCTGCAATTTTCATTTAGTTTACTATGTGGCCTAGACTTCCAATGAGTCATCTATCCAGTAGGCCCTGTACTAGTCATCAGTGCATGAAACAAATGTTTCTAAGGTATATGTTTTCAAAACGTCATTTAGGGCAGGGGTGGCATTGGATTAAACTAAAAAGTTTGGATATTTTTTGCATTTCATTTCATTTTCTACCAAAAGTGTACATGTGGGGTAATATTTAATGGCGTAGGAGGATGTGTGTTGCTGCAAAGTTTTTATAGCTCAGTTAATTTTTGTGTTTTACATTGCTGAATTAATGTTAGTGCTTTCATCATTGTTACCACTGTATCTCCTTTTTCTGGCATGTGTGTGTGTGGTTGTCACTGTCCACCATTTGTCTTTGTTCCCCAAGCCATGTGGCCAGGGGCCATTTTGTGTAGTCTGTGTCCATAGGCCTGAATGTGTTCTTTGTTCCCCATGCCTCCTTGCTAGCTGTTGTGTTTGACCAGGTGGCTGGCAGCCATTTTGTGCATCCTGCCAGTGTGTTAGTACCAAAGGCTTGCATGTGTTCTTTGTTCTCCATTCCTCCTTTCTCATTGTTTGACCATGTGGCTGGCAGACATTTTGTGCATCTAACCAGTATTTCCTTGCCATAGGTTTCCATGTGTTATTTGTTCTACATGCCTCCTTGATTTCTATTATTGGTTGACCATGTGGCTAGCTGCCATTTTGTTCATCCAGCCAGTGTGCTTTTGCCATAGGCATGCACATGTTCTTTGTTGCCCATCCTTCCTTGCTCGCTATTGTTGTTTAATCATGTGGCTGGTGGCAATTTTGTGGATCCCACTAGTGTGCTTTTGCCATAGGCTTGCATGTATTCCTTGTTGCCCATGCCTCCTTGCTCACTGTTGTTTGACTATTTGGCTGGTGGTCATTTTGTGTATACAGCCAGTGTGTCTTTGCAGTAGGCTTGCATGGATAGATGTGATACCAGTTTAGCAATATATTTGAAGTTCATTGTAGTATTTGTATATTAAGGATATGATTTTGATAAACAGTGTTTATTATCATATGCTTTTTTTGCATTTTTTATTTTGCACCTCATTGCCTCACAATGGGGTTCTTTCTTCTCGTCCTCCCATACAAAGATCAGCAATAATTGTTTTTTTTATTTTAATCTTTTTATTTTAATGTTATTAGTTTAATGCTATATTTTAATTCTTGTATTCTTGTTTTTTATTGTATCTGTTTAATTGTATTTTTTTTTATTTATTTTTTTAGATTTTTAGATTTTAAATTTTTTTAATTTTCTTTTATTTTATAATGAATTAATTATTTGATTTAATTTTTAGCATTTTTCCTTGATCCATTCATCTATCCATCCATCCACCATAGGTGCACAGCCACGACACGACGTTGTTACTTTAGGTATAATTCCATTTCCTCCTGGACACCCTGACTATGGTGCACTTCAGACACATGAGCATCATTCATTTTTTCAATGATCATTCAATTTCCCCTCACCACCTTGCCGCCATGTTTTAAAAAAAAATGATTATTCAATTTACCCATGCACGTCTCTGACTACCACAGGTATCCCCTTTCAAATAGATGGAGATAAAGCAAAGAGCTATATCTGTATGCAATGTTTCCTAATTTGAAATGACATTTTATGGTATGGTGGTGTGGTCTGACTTTACAATGTTTGAAATAATGTTAATTATCATGCAAGTAACCAACTACACTAATAATAATATTGGCTTTGTCTGTACTATGTCAACTTGGAACAATGCCATGTGTCACTAACTACATTTTTTAATTGTTTAGCTGCTTTTAGGTGCACAAGATAAGAAGACTCAGAGTCAGATGGAGACACCACCTCTACAGTGACTGACCCACGAGGCACATTGAGGCTACCACCATATACTTCTCAAAAGTCACATGCGTCAGTGGCTCCAAAAACAAAGAAAATCAGGCTAATATTATGGGCAAGTCTAGGCAGGAGAGGCCCTACAACTGCAACCACCCAACGGCACATTTGTACAATGGGATGCTGACAAAAATGTCAGTGCTGGACCTCATTCCTTTTTTCTTTTGTGGAAGGAGTGGCATTCTTAGAATTTGTGGTAGCCATCTGCCTAAAAAGGAAGGTTCCAAGTGGGACCGAGTTTACCAGAGCTGCTGTCCCAGGCCTGAATCCCGATGTACTGCAAATGGTAGGGCAAGCTTTGCAGCAAAGTGTTGTCCACACTGCCCACATGACGACAGATATGTGGACCAGTTGTCAGATGACTGATTACATGTTCTTCTTCATCACTGCACAGTGGATCTCTTTTGTGAGGGTGAAGTAAAAGCTATCCACAGAGCTTGACCCTGAAGACATTTTTTAAAGTATTCAGCAGCATGCAACAGAAGCCATGTTCGCCATGGAGAAATCACATACAGCTGCAAACAACTTGGATACATTTAACACCAAGGTGTTTCAATGGCTGTGACCAAAGGACTCTGAATTGGATTTGTTGCCACGGACAATAACAGTAGTTGGTCAAGGCCATGGCAGACAGTGGCTATATCAGGGGCCTGTGTTTGGCACACTGCATCAACCTGGTTGTGTAGAACTTTCTAACAAATTAGCATAGCCAGCAACTTACTGACCACCTGCAGATGAATATGCGCTCATTTCAGCCATTCTTTGAAAGCCCAGAAGCAGTTGCAGATTATTCAGCATGCTAATAGAGTACCAGTTAAAGCCATGATGCAGGAAGTGCCAACATGTTGGAACTCAACCTACAATATGTTGCAATGTTTCTTTGAGCAGTACAGAAAGAACAATGTCTGTCATTCACAGAGGAAGGGATTGAATTGGGAAAAATATGATCATGGATGCAGACAAATAGGGCCTAGTCAAATGCCTGACACAGATGCTACTCCCTTTGAGGTTTTCACATAGGAGGTTAGCAAGGAGAACAGTAAGATGGACCAAGCTATCCTGTTGTTGCATCTGAGATGGGAACTAAAAACCATAAGTGCACACCTTGGTTGAGAGCTTAAGCTATCGCTTGGCTTGCAATGCAAGGCTGCAAAATTACATCATCTCATCCAAAGAGTACATCTGTGCCACTCTACTTGGTCCATGCTGCAAAAAAAGTCTGCCCACTTTCATTCCTGTTTTTGAAGGGGATGTTTCAAAATACAAGAGGTGGATTATTGAGCACACCAAACACTAGGAAGAAGAAAATCTGGAACATAGAGTCCCACTCCTCAATTCTGGGGTTCTCCCTTCAACTTCCAGAGAGGGCTGTCTTGTCTCATAAAAGCAGCCACCACAAACAACAAGAACACTGGCAACAGCAGCAACAGCAGCAACAGAAGGAGTGCACTCAATCTCTGCATTGGCTTTGTTTCAAGTGGTACGTCTTAAGTCCAGTGCAAAGGAAAAAGAGGTCGAGCAAATGGCATCCCCCATGATTATTCAGAAGATGTTCCAGGAGTGTACGGATGACCCACAAAAAGGTGTATGTGAATAAAAACCCACGGGTGTATTGGTATAGGAATATTCATCAATGGCCAGAGATCAGCAGACTGCCAATAAAGTATTTGGCTTGCCAGTGTGTCTGCTGTGTTTAGTGCAGCTATTGTTACAGTGAGAAGGACAGTTTCTCACCTCAAAATGTGGAGAGATTGAACATGATCAAAATGAACCAATATTTCATACCACCTGATTACACCATTCCTGAAACACCACAGGAGGAGGATGATTGGTCAGAATCAAGTGTGTCAGCTGACCACCTTCTGGGTCAACCACTTGAGTATGACAACAAACTCTACTTCCCAGACTGAGTATGCCAGTGCCACCATAGAACTTTTTAATTATTTCTCATTCAACTTCTTTCTTTCCAAAAAAAAGTAGTTAGTGGTTGTATTGGATTTATGCTGCCACACCATTTTTTAGTTATATATATGCCAGATTGGAGTTGGACCACTGTGCAGTGAAAAAGCCTCCACATTCCCTTCAGGACATTTGAGACAATGCCCGCCTCCCTCACAAGCCATTGCCTATTCTTTTTTACATCACCAAGCTGGGCTGCCCCAGAAGATCATTGAGTAAAGACTGCCAGTGCCAATGCCAAATTACAATGTGTTGCTAGCCTTAAAGAGAAGATACAATTTTGCATCTATCACTGTGCTTGAATTGGTAGAGGTAACTACTAACTATTGCACCAATGATGATGGTGTTCTGCATGATTGTGATGGATGATTGATGATGTATGTGGTGGCAGACAGTGAGGCAGCACGTCACTTTAGTTAACAAACACAAATTATTCTTCAATTTCAGTGCACAAGTCTATCTTGCTCGGTTTGGAAGTGGGACAAAGTTACTTGGAATCAGGAGGAGGAGGAGGATGGAAAGACTCAAAGCGGGACTACCTGAACAGCTCCAGGAAGCAAGTTATTGACTTTAAAGAGAAGCCATGATGAGGATGAAGACTCTGAGGCTTAGTACTCACTCTACTCTGTGGGCTGGAGAAAAGTGTCTTAATAAATTCTGCTGAGTGTGTGTTTACTGCATTACTGGTTCAAATATGAGACTCCTCTTTATATTCTTGCTCTATCTCATAGTCTTTTTGGTACACTACACTCCTGACTCCTCATGAAGCTTACCGTGCTTCCTTCTACTTTACTCTATAATACAGTGTTTGTTTCTCAATATGCAGGCCTTCTCCTAGTCCTCTCCTGTACAAACAAAACTTGGTGAAAGCTCAGTACGCCAGCTTACCTATCAGACAGGTTCAGCCAGGCACCCAACACTGACAGACATTCCGAGAACAATGCAACAACACCACCCATTTTGGCAATTCAGTATAATATTTCTTTTGAAAATCATAATTTTTAGAACTGGGTGAGTTAACTTCACTCTGCCATAGTTTGTATTTGTTAAACCTAAAAGACAGAATATACTATCTTAGGTCTCTCTGGGGCTGAAGGACTGTTTGCAATGCATTTAACTGAACTGTGTCACATCCATTCCATCATTTCCATCCACAACAGATTGATGATTGTGTACTGCTCAGCACCCTGATGAATATTGTTGTTGTTTCTTTTGTGTAGTGTTTGTCTTGGTCACACCTTTCCCCAAATCCCCTTTCCCATCTATTCACGAGCCCCTAAAACTAAAAGGAAAGATCAATAATAGTAAATGCAGGTTGAATAACTGAGGCTCTACATTGAAAATGTAGGACATGAACTAATGGGCATGGCGAGGCAAATAGATGGCAGGACGGTGTAGACATTAGCTCATGGAACATAAACGGAGCACAAACTAAGTCCCAGAAGAAAGATATAGCTGTTATTCTAAAAGGTAGTCAAATAATATGCCTCCAGGAAACATGGGCGACTGAACCTTTCGATATAATAGGATATGAAGGACATTATAGACCGGCAATAAAAATAAAAAAACAGGGCAGACCGAAAGGAGGCTTAGGAGAAATAGCGCTCAGAATAGAAGCAGTCCAGGTACCCATAGCAAATAATAATATCCTGGTACTAAAACTAAATAATTGGAGGAAAGACACACACACTCCTTTATATTTCCCCCAGATGAAAAAATGAAGTCTACAATAGCGCATGAGTTATGTGAGGTTATAATGGGCGTATTACAGGAACTAAATGTACCAGACATAATATTAACAGGAGATTTTAATATGGATTTGATGCACATTTCGGAGCGTGAAGAGCAAGCGATCCAGCAAGATTATGTATGGTCAATTCCCCCTCAAAGGAATACGGATTACTTGTGAAGAACATATGACAAAAGGGCGAACTCCTTAAGAAAGGACTTGGAGTCCCTAGGAATGAGAACTCTACATGAGAGATTTCAATCAGACACTCCTCCGGAGTGGACCTATTTTTTACCCTCCGCTTGTTCCATAACAAATTACACATTGGTAACGCTAAATCTCTGGGGAAGGATAAAATCCTTTAGTATAAAAAAAACACCAAGTAGCGATCATGGACAACAGAGAATGGTGCTTACAACACAAATACAATATCACCAACAGATACCCACGTGGGCGGGCGTAGACACCACAATAAATTATCGAAGGCTAATATGGTCTAGTGAAGTGAATGCCCAAGTAAAAGAGTTAGCTGAAACTTAAGTAAAGGAAACTCTAGCAAATGGATATGGCAATAAAGTTCAACAGTGGGGGATCTTCCTTAATAGTATAATAGAAAAGGGAGTTGCAAAGAAGCCCCATAAGGGTCCGCGAGGAAGACTAGTGGACTAGTGGGAAGAATGAAGCTATCTATAGCCTTTCAGAAGTTAAGAAAGAAAGGAACAAACTGCAAAGGAAAATTAGGAAATACCCAAAAAATAAAGTACTACAGCATAACTACCGAAAAGTAAATAAGAGTCTGCAAAGACTGGTCTGGGATGAAAAAAGGGAAAGAAATGATGAGCTCTGGGCAAAGATACTATTTTTGGCTAAACAAAACAAGGCAAGGCCGTTCTGGAAAACTGAAAATGGAATAAATCGGCCTCAAAGACCAGTAGCAAACTCCAATGTAGCAGAACATACATGGGTACAATTTTTAAATGAAATATTCAAACCAACAGCAATAGGGCCTAGAGAGGAAAAGTCAAAAAGTGAAGACATCAGGAATGGGGGCATAGAAAACAAAGATAGCATTATAGAAAGCTTCCAGGAGAATCAGATAAGGAAAATATTATTAAAGTCCAGGAAGGACGGTGCTCAAGGACCAAATGAGCTTCCTCAAGTTTTGTATTTGTCAAACCCAGATTTATGGATACCAGTACTAACCACAGTTTATAACTGTGTGCTACAACTACAGACAGTGCCAGATTCCTGGCGGGGGTCTATAATAAACCCTGTTTACAAGAAAGGTAACAGAGATGCACCAGAAAATTACCGACCATGTTATGTTACAAGATATAGAAGCAAAGGATTTTGCTAGCCTACTTCTGAGTGAGCTACGAGAATGGGCAATGGATAGAAATATTGTCCCACTAAATCAAACTGGATTCACACAAGGAGTAGGAACAGAAACTAATATACTAGTATTATCCTTGTTAATGGATAAACAAACTCAAAAGAAGTTACCAATGTACCTTTGCTTTGTTGATTTTAATTCAGCCTTTGACTCTGTAAATCAAAACTTATTGTGGTGGAAGCTTACAGAATTGGGCATTCCATACGGTCTTCATAAAGCTATACAGCTCCTGTATACTGACACTTGGGAGAGGATACGGATAGGGGATGGGTCTGTCTTGTCAAGAGAAATAGATATCTTTCAAGGACTAAAACAAGGCTGTGTCCTCGCACCCCATCTTTTTAATTTGTTTTTAGCAGATCTATCACAAGAACTAAAAGCAGTAAACTCACATGCACCGAGTTTAGGCCAGACAACGATATCTAATCTGCTATATGCAGACGATGTTGTTCTGATAAGCCAAACGCAAGTCGGGGTTCAAAGACTACTGGGTGGGCTAGCAAATTATTCAAAGCGAAATGGTTTGATAGTAAATCTAGAAAAGACTAAGATAATGGAATGTAGCCGTAGGATAAATAAAAAATATAGATGGTTCATGAATGAAGAACAGGTGGAATTAGTCTATTCCTATTGCTACCTGGGAGTGCGTTTTGATGAACGGGGATGCTTTACCCAATATAGGGAGGAGTTAAAAAGGAAAGGTCTAATATTGCGCATAGTGCTTTCAAAACTAAAAAGAACCTTGAATGGCCCGAGCATCTTACCATTGCTTAAGGTGATATCAGCCAAACTGGCACCTAGTTTAACGTATGGCAGTGTTGCATCGCGAGCCTGCGATGCACTATGTTTAAATCCAAGTATAATAAGAACATATGGACAGCTATTTCACATACCTCCAAATGCTTCACCAGCAGAGATACGATTGGAGTTCGGCCTAATAAATCAGACAATAGATTAAAAAGGGCCCTACATGAAAACTTGCCACAGAATAAAAACCAATAAGAGGAATGACCTCTGTCAGGTTTGGTGGTAAGAATCCCCAAAAAATTGTGAGCATCCGGCTGCGCTCCATCTAAATAAGGCAATAAATGAATTAGGGCTGCATGAAAGCTGGGAAAGTAACCTAACTGTAGCATGTTTCAAAAGAGTAGTAAAGAACAAAACCAAAATGCTATCTCTATTGAAGGACAAGGAAATATTATTGAAAAGATTGCACACCTGGGGGGGTACTAAATGAGTATAAATGTCTACGACAGCAGCTCTATTTCGAAGAAGGCTGGTCCCCTGCTCTAAGGATGGTATTTCTGTATATCTGACTAGGAAAGTTACCTGGTGATAAAAAAAATTATGCAGGGGGGAAGGAGAGCCTTAAGGAAATTTGTATGTTATGTAATAAGGGGAAGAGGAATATGATTCACCTTATGTGTCTGTGCCCTGACTTTGAGCAAGAGAGAAAATGCTTGCTAAAATTGCTTTTTAATCAAAGTGGCAAAAGGACATGCAGACAATTAGTATTAGCATGCCTAAAACCAGATGATCCTATCCTGAACTCACATACGGTGAAAATGTTAAAGAAGGCTGAGAAGAAATTTTTTGGAAAATTAAGAGAACGATGAGACAGGAGGGGGACAAACAAAGAACAAGGTTCTGGATAATATTTAACCTCTTTAAACCATATTTATTAGGTGTAATAGTTATGGTTTTGTTTTTATTTGTTAAAAAATTGTTTCCGATTTTATGTTGACAATATTTTTCACATCATTGTAATGGTTTTAATTAACTTACAATAAAGATTCATTCATTCATTCCTAACCCTCTTCCATCTGGCTGTGTGATTTTTTATTGAGGTGTGACTTACTTGCTAGGGCAAATGTGGTGAAAGCAACACCAACCAACTGCATGATCTTCTATTACCTGAGCAATAGCCCACATTGGCCCCATTTACCCACCCAACGATCATTTGTCAGCATCATCATTGCAGCCTTGTGTTGTGTGTTGTGTAAACGCTTAACCTTGTACACACCACTCCTGACTCAGAGCCTACTTCTCCTGACACAAGGAATTAATTTCCTAAGTTTAGTTTTCATTAAATACTAGCTCCCCATTGCTTAGAAGAAGTTAATATTGCTAGTTTTTATTAGCATTTCCGGTCATCTTTGTTGTGTGTCAGCCATCATACTGTCATTGTGGTAGTCTGGTCTCAGTCTTTCCAGATTTATAATATATATGACCCATTAACTCTCTGTTCTTTTTTATTAATCTTACAGTTGGAGTTTGCATGGAGGATTGGTATGGTTGTGATGTTTTCCCTGTTAGCCTGATAGCCTGCTACTACTACCATTCCATAAGATACCACCTTGAGAAAACACTGCAGTAAGAAGACTGATGTAACAGCCCTCACTTCATCTATTCAGGTAATAGAACTATGAATTTAATGAACTTGCTTATTTAGTAATTAACTTCTACTGAAGATGTTCTTTGTGTGCATCTAGGATTTGTAGGCAAAATAGGCAATCATCATAATCCCCTAGTGGTCAATATAGTTATAGAGGGAAGTATAGCAGGGGTATAATTAACTGCCGAACACTTTTTTAAGCAGAGTTAAATTATAAAACCCAACCTTTCCACCCTCAACAGGCCCACTCCTCTCCCTAACAAATTGCCCTGTCCCCAACCAACATCCAACAAAACTCCAAAATCCAGTGTGCAATGAAAGTCCAAATAAAATGTCCAAGTAGAAAGAAACCCAGTCCCAACTCCCTTTCCCATCCTCTCTACCCACAACAATTATCCCTGCTACCAAAACACGGTTTAAAAAGAGAGTATTCTCCATGTGGATCCAGATATCATTGAGAGTTGCCTCTATCTGTGTCACCTGGTGGTCCAGGTGCGCAAAGTGTTAGAGGATGCAGCGCTGGAATATGTGGTTTGAGCATGGGGGCAGCAGTGGTGTGATATGAATGAGCTGCAGCTAACTGGCGGTAGCACTGACAGTGCTGTTGTTTCCGCTGTGAGGCTGAAGGCACTGGCAGCTGGTTGGAAGAGCTCAGACCAGTGAGCATATTGGCATCTGTCTTGGGCTTGTCATCCTCCTCCTCCTGAAAAATCACCAGCCACTGATATTCTGTGCGGATGGCTTCCAGCCTTTGCCCCCGCAGCTGGGATGCTATCTCCTGACATGTAGGAAGATGTCCACCATGCATAGCTACAGCAAGCAGAAAAAGGAAAATGACAAATTTTAAAAGTGCTCTGGTCAAACAATTATTTAAAAAGTAGAGTGGCACAGTAGCAGCACATTGCTGGTCTCCTGGGCCATTGGAATTGGATTTGGCAGTTATGAGTCGCAGTGCCATTTTTTACCCACACATGCCTCACTGTAGTTGACAAATGTTGAAAGGGTAAAATTTGAACTGGCATGAACTAGTTGTGGTAGCCATGAAATATACAACACTTTTACATAAATGTGGCACCTGTCAAAAGGTGACTTTTAAAATTGTTTTGGTGGCTGGGAAAGAACTTTGGAAAGAATAAATGACTGAAGTACTAGGAGGTGACAGAGTGGGCACTGGAAGGATAGGGAAACACACTTTGGGCCTGATTAGGACCTTGGGAGAGGGGATTACTCCATCCCAAATGTGCCGGATATCCCGTCCTCTGTGTTACAAGTTCCATAGGACATAATGGAACTTGTAATATGGCGGGCGGGATATCTGTCACATTTGGGATGGAGTAATCCCCTCCGCCAAGGTCGTAATCAGGCCCTTTGTTTTTAGCTTGCAATGCATTGCCAACTTTGTAAATGCTGCATTACCTGAAGCAGATGAACATTGCACAGGCAACACTATACTCCCGAACTGAGCCACTTTGCAGTTACGTCATGTGAGCATGAGAGACTAATAGGCAGGAAGGTTTGATGATAGCTTGAAGGATACATATCTGCCTTGTTCAGAATTACAGTGAGTTAAGGGAGTATACAGAAAATTAAAATGCCCCCCACTTTGACCCAAAGCACTGATAATCAAGCAAACCATGCGAAGTAGGGGAACAGACATGCCCCTCTCCAGAAGAGCTCCCTTATTTCTTGATCCAAGCAATTATCCATTCATCTTTTCATTTTTCTATTTACCCTTTGATACTCACCATTTAAGTGTTACATTCTTTCTCATCCATCCATCTATAAATCCAACCATCCTTCCATACATTCACCTATCCAGTATTCACCCCTTCAACCATTCTTTCACCTATCCTTCTATTTACCCATGCATCATTCATTACATCCACCCATCCTTTAACCCACCCAGCATCCTTTTACACATCCATCCTTCAGCCACTGAGGCATCCTTTCACCCATATTCCCACTTCATCCATCCTTTCACCCACCATTGCATCTCTTATCACCCACCAACACTTCATTTCACCCACCCACACATATTGTCACTTATATACCATTTAACCCATCCTTTCTTTTATCTGTTCATCCTTTGTTCTCTTTTCCATCAACTCATCATTTGTAGCACTCATTCATTATGAGCTTTTGTATGCTGAGTTGCAAATAGAAGAGGCCATTAAGAACTCAACCCCTGCTGTAGCTGCTAAAGTAGGGGATTCACAAGCAACACCCTTGTAGTGAGTATACTAATAATTGTCAATAAGCAAGCAAAATGATTTACTTATGCCTGTCCCTGTTGCTCTGTCCCTCCGACCGCAGCTGTGTTCAGCACGCTGGTGCTGCCACTGGCCCCTGCATTCATGGTTGGTGCGGCTGGGAAAAACATTACAAACATTACATTAAAAACATTACACATTTTAGATGCCAAAGCAGGGGGTTCACAAGCAACACCCTTGTAGTGAGTATACTAATAATTGTCAATAAGCAAGCAAAATTACTTACCTATGCCTGTCCATGCTGCTCTCTCCCTCCGGCTGCAGCTGTTTTCAGCACGCTGGTGCTGCCACTGGCCCCTGCATTCATGGTTGGTGCGACTGGGAAAAACATTACACATTTTAGATGCCAGACACGCCAGCTACGCCTCCCCTTTTTATTTTTTGAGAACTAAATCAACAAAATACAACTACAATAGATCATGTCAGTTCTATCTTCTTCTGTCACTCACTTTAGGAATTTTGTTGGTTAACTATGTTAGAAAAGCCAGGTAGTCAAATCAATCACAAACATTTCGTAATGGAGGGACAGAGTTATGTCACTGAAGCGCAATGAAGGGGTGGAATATTTGGTCAATCCAGGAGGACCCATGGTGCTTTGGTGAGGTCCTGGTGGCAAATGCAATGGGACCATACTAATACTCATTTCCAGCCTTGATACACTGTCATTGAAAGTGCTGGTATGGTATTCTATTGTATAAATGAATAATAAATACACACAGCAACATGGGTGGCCACCATGGCAATGGCTACTCACTTGTTTTACTGTTTGAACATAAGCAAGGAAAAGACAACCTTCACAAACATAGGTAGAAAAGCTGACTTGGGCATGCAATCTTCTTGGCAGAGCCTTAAAAATCTGTCCTCTTCGTCTTACAGTACCACTCCCCAAGATATTTAAAGGGAAAAGGGAAAGCTAAGCTTAGTAACAAAGCAGAAATAAGCTACATACTTCAGACGGGGGAGTAAGGTACAGAAACATTAAAAGATAGAAAAATGCAGGGATAACAAGAATTTAACAAAGCTTCGATAGAACAAAAATAAGTACAAAAAAGGTAGGAAGGTGTAGTAAAGAAAGAAAAGAAAGAATATTCTGAACGAGAGGCGAAAATTAGAGAAATAACATAACAGGAAGACTTTCTGGGGGCAGCAGACCTGCCAGCTCCCGCACTGGTGGTGGCACTGGCAACTTCGTGTTTCTGGCCCAGTTTCTGGTCGTGTTTCTGGCTTCCCCTTGGGTACTGTGGTAAGGAATAAATAAGATTTAAAAAATAGATGAGTGGTACAGTCCCAAAACATATTTTGACAGCCAAAGGCAATCACAGTAATGTATTTTTCTAAATCAGATCACCTATAGTACTAGTATCGACTCAAGGTGAACTATCTACCCCTAAGCCCCACTACAAATTTCCTAAATTACACTTGCAACTACTAATGCATTGATGTTGCAACAAATGATTTTTGCTTCTCAACCACCTTTGATTGGCCAACTCAGTCTCCCTTTTTTCAATGCATAGATGCATACTGCACATCACTGGGGGATGACGATTGGGAGGGACTACATAAGCCATAGAAAGCATGGCACAGAGAAGAGAATACTAACTCAGTGATATTACTTACTACTGCTACCACTATCTTTTTCTTGGTGACAGGAGGTGGTTCAGTCTGCATGGCTTCTTAAGTGATCAGCCCAAACATGCGCCAATTAGGAAGTGATGACTGTGCACCTGGCTAGCTCAAACTGCATCACATAATAATTGTTGTAACATAAACTTAACTTACCTCTGAGAGTCAGCACTGCTATTAGAAAATAAAAATTTGCATTGTGAAACGCACACAACAAATAAATAACTTTTTACTCACTGAGCCCTAACACCTCAACACCCAGCAAGTCGAGCAGGTCCTGCTCTAGGGCCAGTATTTTTGCCATACAGTGTGTTAACTGCTGCTGGGTGCGCTGGACACTAGTATGCCGATGCACATACTGGTGCAACCTCCCCCACAGCAGCCAATACTCCAGGAGGGCATAACTGCCTCCTGCTGCCAGCATGGAGAGGAGGTGGCACTGCACAAAGAACACAAGTACTGCCTTCTACATATCAGTAAAAATGGGTCAGGCTGCACCTCTTGGCGGAGTTGACGTCCACAAGGTAAACGGCTAGCAGATGCTCCAGCACCATCATTTCCTCTGTCCCCTGCTCTACCATGGTGTTGGGTGGAAAAAAGAAAGGGGAAGAAATAGAAGGAAGGGAGTGAAAAAGAAAAACTAAACAAGTAAAGGGAAAATCAAAAACACAATAAAGTATTCAAAAAAGTCACAGAACACAACAAATGTCAGAAACATAAAATATACAAAAAACAAAGACAGACACTGCTAAAATAAAGGAAAGTGAGGGGTGGATGATTTAGAAAAGGGTGGGATTGAAAAGATTAGGGGGGATTAAAGTAGGGCCGAGCACCATGCACAGAAAGACAGAAAAAACAAAATGGATATGGACATGCAAACCTCATGGTGCCATTTTTCAGCGTGATGAACGCGCATCACCCTCCTAAATGTGAAAAAAGTAGCATGAATGGGTGCATCGAGCAATTCAGCCCATTGGAGCTCACAGAGTTTTTTAACCACTTTGCAGAATTCCATATAGCAGAACTCCTGAGCTCCACTTACCCCTTATGTGGACCTGAACTCTTATCATATGTTCAGGAATAATAGGCCCAGTGACCTCTGTAACTGTGTTGCAATATGTGTCATGAGACAATAAGTAACCCTTGTCACACTGTGGTTACATGAAGAATATAGAGATACTGCCATCTGAAAGGAAACTACAGTGTAACTTGGACTCTATACATTCATGTAACAGACATCCTATGCATCAGTGTTGTACTAAAAGTCAAATATTAGCAAGTCAAATTGTCAATTAGATTACTCATGTCAACATGTAACATAAGACTTCATTAACCTTTTGTTATCTTATTGCAAAGGATGTACCTACACCTCCTGACCAGCTGCCTGTCCAGGATGATGACCTGGCAGAGGATGGCATCCTGCCATCCTTTAACCAAGACACCCTCCAGGAAATCCTGGCCTCCTTTGACAGACCATCTCCAGTTGTAAGAAGGGTCGACAGAGTTGCAGGGTCTCAAGAAGATCCACCCATCACAAAACAAACACCACCTGCCAGCCCACACCCCAACCCTGGACTCCGACACCCGCCCCTAGTGAAATTCCAATGTCATGATGTATCAGTCAAGTGGAGGATGGTAGATGTGTTGTGGGTGGAGATGGAGATCCCTAGAGCCAGTCTGTAGGTTCCTCATTCCCAATAAGGACACCACACCTGCTATACGAGGCACTTGGCCTCCGCTCTGTGGACTCAAAAAGCCCCTGGCTGACATCGCTAATGTCATGAGGCATAGGCACAAACAACTGGCGAACCAAAGGGGCACCAGTGAGATTGCCAAGCAGCTGGGGGAAATCCGCAACATCCTGGCGTCTATGGAGAGGAAGCAGGGCACATACATCGCTCAATGGGTGCATTCCTCCATGATGTTGGTGCTGTGCTGACAAATAAGCAGGCCTTTCCCAGTCCAGTACTGCCTCACTTGCTGGCAAAGAGAAGTGTTGCAGTGGACAGGGTCTCCTCTACTTCAGTCCCTGATGTGTGTGTGCTTTCGTCACCTCTGGCACCTACAGCACCCCCCTCATTGGAAGCACAACACACAATGGAGGAAGATGTGGACTTCACCTCTTTCCACCGTAAAACTGCCTGGTACCATTCCTCTGTGACATATTGCCAGTTTTTCCTCTGGACAGTGTTGATGACCATGCCAGTGCACATCACAACTGGTACTGTTTTCAATTCGCTGTCCCACCTGTTGATCTCACCCATTTGTGGACTGTCAATGTCGCCTATCTTCCCTATTGGAAATTTGTTGCTTTTCTTCCTAATTGAAACACTCCTCTCGTGAACTCTGTCTGGCATCCAATGGCTGATAAGAAACTGTTGAGGTTGTTGCTGTAAGAACTGTGCCTGTGATCCTAAAATTTCTTTCACATGTAAATAAATGAACTGAGTTCAACCTGTGTGTTGTTTGTCTTTGTGTCTGGGCTAAGTAGAACATGGTGGATTTTGTGAGCCAAAGACACTGACTACTCCCCAAAGGAACATGTGTATCATGGAGCCATGGGCAAAGCTACACAGGCCAAGGGAAATATGTTTGGTGAACCCGATGCAGACTAGCAAATAATTACTCAAGGTCACAAGCATGAAGTGCAACAAGTAGCATGCAGTCAATGTAAATGGTGAAGGAAGTCACAGCACTGTTGCAGAGAACATCCATGGATACTAGCCACCCAACAACACTGATGTGACAAGCAAATGATGCAAAGATGAGTGTGTAAGGGGCTGGTATTAATGTGTGACTCCAATTATCCTTGATTAGTGATAATACTTTGACATCACCATCCCTCCAATGAATGCCACATGACTTACACACACGGTGCAACAGTAGGTGAATATCTGTTTCAGCCCGTTCACAGCAAGAGTGCCACTTAAAGTGCTCAGCTATGTTTGTAGTTTCCATGCCATGCTTGAAAGGTTCTTCTCCATAGGTCTTTCACCTTGTGACACATGTCTTCAAAGACTGCTAGCAAAACCTACTGGATGTACTTAACATAACCTAAGCAGATATGATAACTCCTACACAGTAAATCATGAAGTAGACTTGTAGGTAGAAAAGATTGAACTTGAATGTAAAGATAAAGCTCACCATACCTAAGACTACCTAAACTACCCTAACTTACATATTTAACCTAAACTATGCTTATCCTGCTGTACACATATAACATGACATGTTTAAAATCAGCCCCCACCCCTTAATCTTCACAAAACAAAACATAACCTAAACATATGCAGACACTACCTGCCCATATTAACATAAATACATAGAATGTGTTTTGTATTTTCTGTAAATTGTTTATTAAACACATATCCTAAACATTAACCCCCACCCACTAAATAACCTACCCATCCCATACCCAAATAATGAACCAACCGCACCTTAAATAATAAAATTATAATCTCTAATGTAACCTATACCTACAGTAACTATGCCTAACCTCTGCTGTAAAAACAATCTAATAAAAACATCTTAAAACATGGGGAAGGGTAGAAAGGGTCCCTTTGGCCTACATTTGTTCCTCTATGCAACCACAGACTGCTGCAGCTTTTGCAGCAAACAGGTTGCTGTGTCCAATTTGTGCTCCAGGCCTTCCACCTAGTGCTTCACGTCTGACAGGTCCTTCATGACCAGCTGTTCAAATTCCGAATCATGTCTAGGGGTTTGGTCCTGGGGCTATGGTGGTCTTGCAGACTAACTGGATATGCTGGCCAATGGAAATGATGTACCTCCCTTTGTGGTGACATCCTGGTGTGTCTGGCTGATCATGTCTTGCTGTCTCCTGTGGTGTTATTCACCAAGTGCTGGCTGACCGCTCATCAGCAAGCTGTCGGGCCATTCTGTGGTATGCTTTTGCCTCATGGCAGATGTGCCAGTAATGCTATCTCCGGATGAGGTGGTTTGCCAATCCAGAGAATTATTAGGAACAATGCTGTTCTGTACACATGGTATGGTACACATGTCCCTAGTAATTGATATTTTTTTTTATGCAGCCTACAACAGGCTTGATTACATAGACACTAACCTATGTAAAATGAGAAATGTCTGGCAAGTACATGTGACTCAACATTATTTACCTGATACGGCAAAGACACAACTCCAGACACGTTGCTACATAGACATACAATGTCCCGGGTATTTGAAACATGCATGGAGGCTGGCCAGCTAACAAACATCAAACAGAGATGTAGGATACATCTCTGTAGAAGGAACACACGTAGGATGATATCTGGATAGAGCCATGGTGTTTATTACTGGGGCCTTTAATAAATGGAAAAAAAATGTTCAGCAGAGAATTGCACAGATATTGAAAAAAAACAAATAACAAAAAGGAATCCAGTCTTCTTCTGGGAATGGTTCAGAGTTATTGTTTTGTCTGTTGTCTGCTCTTCTTTCTTTCGTTTTCTTATGCGCTGTTTTTTGTCTTTCATTACAGGAATTCACCAAAGTCCTCCAAGCTCCTAGTCACCTGTGATCATGGGAAGAAAAGACAAAAAAAGGCCAGTTTCAGGTAAGTGCTGTCTCGTTTCTTTTATATTTTACTTTTTTTTGTTTCTTAGGGACATGCAAGAATAACACCTGGCACTGGGAGAGGGGGGAAAAGGGGGAGGAAGAAGAACCTAGATTAGACGAAGTAGACAAATTGGCTTCGGAATACCCAGGGTGCTGTGTCTCACCGATGCGGGCAGAAGAACTTTGGGATCACCCAGTTCCAACTTTCCCCCATACAACACTATGGCACTCATTATGACTTTGGCGGTCTTCCTTGAAGACCAGCAAAGCCATAGGCGCCAGAAGACCACCAGTGCTATCAGTCTTCCGCCCACCATATTAAGGGTACAGCTGGATTTTCACCACATTTTTTATAGAAATCCAGCAGTAGTCGTGCTGGCAGGTGGAATCGCTGGGGTGGTTCTACCTCCTTCCCCGTCTGCCAGAAGGACACCGCCCACCATATTATGTGCAATAATAGGGCCTGGCAGTGTCCTGATGGCGGGGCGCTGCCGGAGGTGGAAACGCCTTTTCCCATTCCCTGCCAGACGATCTCCTCCCTGGACCAGGTAAGTTGATTGTCCGACAGGGGTGGGGGGTGTTGTGTGTGCGAGTGTGTGTTGTCTGCATGTTTGCATGAATGTGTGTATGCGTAGTTCTATGTGTTTTTGAATGTAGAAGTGAGTACGTATATGCATGTAAGTGTTTATGCGTGTGTGTTTGCGAGTATGAATGTTGAGTGAATGCTTCTTTGTGTCTGAGTAAGCATGTTTGGATGGATGTGAGTATGCGTGTTTGGATGGGTGTGAGTATGCATGTTTGTCTGTGTGAGAGTTTGCGTGTTTGGATGGGTGTGAGTATGCGTGCTTGAATTTGTGTATGCGTTTTGAGGTGAATGTGAGTTTGGATGTGTGTGAGTGAATGCGTGTATGTGAGTTTAGGTGACTGAGCGTATGCGCGATGCGTGCTGGTGTCTGTGTGCGTGTGCATGTATGTGGGGTGCGGGCGCTGTGCCTGGAGCGGGGTAGGGAGAGGGGGGAGAGGGGCACTGTGCCTGGAAGGGGGTGGGGAGAGAGGGCGCTGTGCCTGGAGGTGGGGTGGAGTGGTTTAGTGCTTGCTGAGGGTGGGGGAGTCGTCTACCAGTGATAAGGAAGAGATCCCCTGTCGCCAGTAGCCTTTCTGTCAGGATTTTCATGGTGGTGCTTCTGTGGATCGGCGGGCCCGACCGCCTTGGCTGTATGAGTGGAGATGTGGCCAGTTGGCAGAGGCCAACCCACCACACTCATAATGTGGTGGTCTTCACCGCCAGCCTGTTGACGGTGAAATCCCCACCTTTGCCATGGTGGTCAGGAGACTGCTATGGTCATGATGACCACCTATGTCTATCTCAGTGTGTGGTATTTCAATAGGGCCTATTGTGTCTCTGTATTCCCATATATATCCCCTCTCCCTTTTCCCCTGTGCCCAATCCTGAAACCGATCGTGTAAGCGATCGCCTACCTGTGACAGCCACCCCCCTCCAGGGATGTGGTGGGCCTCAGCGTTCCTCCCAGGTGGGGTTCTTGGCCGGTTGTCTTCTTCTCTCCTGCTTCCTTCGTCCTCATTCCTTGGGTCTCCGGCCGCACTCTCCTTGCTACTTGGGTCCCCGTCTGTACTTTTCTCACTCCTGCGTCCATATGTCGGCATGTTTTTTCACGCGTACCGATGTGATACACTTTGTCGTGCCCCTGAGGTATGGGACCGGAGAGCCTGGGTTCTCTGGGCTGACGTTGTCTTCTCAGGCTTGGGGTCCCTGCTACAATCACATATATTGACTGATATAAATACCTAGAGGACCATTCAATGGCTCATAACATGTAGTTCAAGCAATAGTATGTGTCCCACTAAATAGCCTGGCGGCTATCCCTACATGTCAGCTATTAATGTCACCTTGCTGCACATCATCTCCCAGCATATCCATGTGATGGGTGTGTGCATACATGCTGTACATGTCACATGTCATATGCACAAGTAGCGTGTGATGTAAGTAGCACGAATTAGTTAAACTGTAATCCTGGGTGACATTTTTGTTGCAAACCATTATGGGTAACACCACCAGTTGGTGGATTTTGAAATAGACTGTCAGATGACAACACTGGGCAGACATGCCTTTGGTCAAACACACCTTGGCATTTCTGGTAATCAGACAGCACACAGATATAACTATGATTCTATTAGAAATTGGGTCTTTGGTTGGCAGTCAGGTTACCCCCTGTCCAAGCATTGACCCTCAATCTAGTCAGGGTAGAGGAGAATCACCCTCATTTATCCCCGCTCAACCCCTTGGTAGCTAGGCACAAGCAGGCAGGCTTAACTTCATAAGCAAGGTGTAAAGTATTTGTACCAACACAAACAGTAACTCAGTGAAAACACTACAAAGTGACACGACATAAGTTTAGAAAAATAGATAATATTTATCTAAACAAAACAAGACTGAAATGACAAAAATTCAACATACACAAGTCAAGTTATGAATTTAAAAAGCAAAAGAGTCTTAAATCCTTTAGAAAACAGCGAGAACATTGTTACCGTACAAAGGTATCTGGGTAGCGTCAAAATAAAGCTGCACTGCCGAGTGTGCATCAGAAAAGGCCAGCGATGCATTGATTTCTCACTCACAAGCGAGAGCTTACGTCATTCCTCCTCAGGACGGGTCGGCCTGCGTTGTTTCCTCTCTCTCTTAATCCAGACAGGCACCTCGGGTCCGGGCAGGCTTTGCACTGATCAAACTGTCAAGGTAACCCAGACAGGGAATCCACAAACAAGAAGAGACACAGAATAGTTTAAGCAAGGAAATACCTACTTTCTAAAAGTGACATTTTTAAACACCCAATCTAGAAACTAACTTCACTAAAAGATGCATTTTTAAATTGTGAGTTCAGAGACCCCAAACTCCACATGTCTATCTGCCCCCAAAGGGAATCTGCGCTTTAATCACATTTAAAGAAAGCCCCCATGTTAACCTATGAGAGAGATAGGCCTTGCAACAGTGAAAAACTAATTTGGCAGTATTTCACTGTCAGGACATGTAAAACACATTGGTACATGTACCATGTGTGGAGTCCTGACATCTAGGACAGCTCACCTTACCTTGTCTGTCTTCACTGAAGTGTGAATCTTCACATCCTGTGTGGACTTACAAAATGTACATAGAATGCAATGTGGATGACTACAGTAACAATATGCATTTAACATGCAATTGGAAGTTTAACCATTAAAAGCCATGTTCACCTACAAATCCTTTACAGACTATGGCATTTTGGTCATGGCTCCTCTGTCACCCCATTTATCTTGTGTGCCTGCATAGATTGGCAATACACTCACCTTGATATTAGTCACTTGTTTAATGCACATGCAAATTTGATCTATTCCATTTATGATGTACCATGTATGTAGCAAAATATTTAATTGGGATTAGGATGTCCATTGAACATCATTGCAAACATTATCCACTATCACACACAATCCTTGCACAACACAGAAACCATTCAGGTGACAATAACTGGTAGCATCCAGATCCTTGTGGCTGTCTACCTCAGCCATAGTGTAGGGTTCTGGTCCACCTACAAGACATAACATGGTACATACCACTATGAATATAGAACATATACACTGTGGACATAAGAAGCACAGTTCATTGAATTAGCAAATGTCTATGTAAGTCTGCATGTTGAACATGTAGCACATGGCACAGTTGACATAGTTTAATTATAGACATAGGCAAAGCAGTTTGAAGTATTCACAGATATGATATGCCTAACCAGTAAACATCACTACTTCCAAAATGGTGCAAGGGTGCCTGCCTTTCATGGGTCTGTGGCCCTAATGATTCGACATCCCACACTCTGCAAGTTATTAAATTAGCTGTACCTTTCTCATATCTATACATGCCCATGACAATGCTCTACACATCAGACAGTAGCCGTGGTTATTCCTTGCCTTCACTGAGCTCAGTACATCAATGTTGCGTAGCAAATAGACATTGTCCATCCATGACCCGTACAAGCACAATGAGGAATTGGGGACATCAGCATAGCATCATGTATGAGAAATGTATAGATGTGCACCAGTCTGTCATACAATTAGACATAATTACATGTGAGTGAGTTCACTTGTAACATACATTGGGCCTCATGTGCCTGTGAAGCTGGAGCGTCACTTTCTTTTTGATACTCTGGTGGAGCAGGTCTCTCAATGATATCTAAGAGTTGATGCAAAGCCATCCCACGTGGCTTGGCATGGCCTCATAGATATGGAGTAAGGCAAGTCAGCACAAATCGCTGTATTGCCTTTCTCTACATCAAGGAGGCATTCCATGGGTGCTGCAGTGGCTTTTCCAATGCAACACCCAAAGTTTTTAACACATTCCCAGAGTCACAAAAATCTGTAAACCTTGGAAGGTGTCAAAACTGTGCACCTAGCCTGGGTAGCGTAACAGGGAGAAACAACTTTATTTCTCATTGTTTTTTCCTATTGTATGTGAGTTGTATTCAGCAGCACACATAGAAGGAGGAAAACACAGCCATTGATTGTTTTCGTGCAGGAAGATGTCCCCTCCTCCACAAAAACAAATGTGCCAACATCACAGACACACTTGCACCATGGTGCAATGGTGTCTGTGTTGGAAAAATATACCAATTTGTGCACCTACGGAGGCAGAAAGGACAGGAATGCACCATATGCAATTATTATGGCACATTCCTGACCTTTCCTTTTGATGCAGTGTAGAGCATCAAGAACCCTTCCGGTGCTGCGCTGTGCCAAAAAGTTGTAAATGAGGCCTATAGAGTTTGGTGCACACAATTGTGAGGCAGTAATGGCCTGGAATGCCCAGTGACAACATTACCTGCACAGTGCTGGTGCGGCAAGAAGCACTTCTTGGGCTGGCATGTTCTACATGGTCTGTGTGGTCTAATGGCACCCCAGTGTTAAAATGTCTCTGTGGCGTGCTTCTTTTTATCAACATAGTTAGGTGGAGCCCTGGCATTCTGACCTTAAAAACATATATGATCCTTTGAGTCTTCGAAAAAAGATCATATACTACCAAAGGAGACTAAGCTATAAACTCACAGCATTTGTGTATTTACCAACTGATCCCTCCACTTCAATTCTGAGGTGATCAATGAGGTCAGCCTCCTGACTCACCACATCTGCTCAGCGATGCCTTGAACTGATGCATCATGCAGTCCACCTTAAAAATCCTGAGCACGTTCTGCTGCACCTTCTACCACTGTGCCTTCTGGTCCTGGGTTGGGTAGCCCTGCATTACCTGACCCCACTGACAATAATGTTTGGGAGATAGTGAGTTAGCATCTGCAGGAACACTCTAAACTCCTGATTGGACATGTTGCGCCCTCTGCCCCTCCCAGACATACCCCACCTCAGAAAATAAATACCCTAAGAGCCCCCAACCACCCCTAACAATACCAAAACCTGAAAAGACAGACACCCAACAATACACTGGACAAAACAATGCAAATTATAATTACAATATATAAGGCACACTACTGGAACACCACTGGGACAGCAAAGGCACCAACAAGACCAATAAACAAATGAACACTCCTTAGAAACCAGAAGACTCAATCCCCATCAAGCACAGGCAAAAAGACTGCAAGGGAAAGTGAAAGTAACTTCACACTTCCTGGTTTGCAGCATGGCAGAGCCATTGCATCATTTCCTTGGCAGATGCGTCATGTTTTCACTAAAAGCATGTACAAATACAAGTATCCTGGCCTTTGTGATACACTTACTATTTGTAATACTTGTGATTGCCAATGCCATAAAGTTGGTGAATCAGTTAGCCATTTTGTCGACACTTCTCTCTCACTTCTCTATTGTGTTGATTTGGGACTATTATTGGCATTTCTGACCTACAACCTGTAGAAAAATAGGCAGTGAGTGATTTTCACACAACACATGACAATGCCCATTGCTTTAGTTTTGACGGATTGGTTTGGGAGCGTGACATTTGAATGACGCAATGGGTGCAATGTGTTACGCATTATGCTAAAGGGTCTGTTTATATTGACTCAATAGGCCAATTGTGTGCTTTACAGTGTAGTGTATTGTAAACAATTCTAAGGATCAGTGTATTGCCCGTAAATATATGAGGTGGCATTCTTGTTGACTTGGAATGTGTATGTTGACAGTGCACATGTGTGTGACTTATTGCATTATTAGAGCCATATTATGCATAGGGCACAATTTCCCTGTTTGTGCCACGGTGCACCTTACAAGAGATGCGTTGTGTACATACTGAGAAAGTATACCCTATTACATTGAATGCACTGCCCCACGGCTGGCCCAAACGTGCTCTGCCTTGGGGCAGCGCATTCAAGTGTAAAATGGGACTGCTGTTTTAAAGCTCCTCCGTTGTTCACCGTGCAGTCGGTAACCCGCCTGCACTTTTAAGGGAGATTAGACATCCCCTTGCAGGAGGGTGCAGTGAGTGACTTCACCCACTTGCAAGGGGATGTCTGGATGCACTGACAGTGTGTGTATATGTGTGTGTGTGCGTATATATATATATATATATATAGTTCATTACCAACATGTGTTACTTCTTTGAGCCACTTAGTTGAAGTGTGGCATGTGGCATCATTTAGGTACTAAATTTGATTACTTGATGCGTGCAGATGTCGTTTATGTATAGTGCTTACCACATGCCCACATGGTTGTTCTTGTAAACATGACTTTATCTTTTTCAGACTCGTATGCAATATGATGTGAGGTGCTGCTTCTAACAGTCAAGGAAGTTACCTAGTATATGGCATACTGTATGTATGTTGTTCCTCTTTATTTTTATATTACAGGGACCACAATTGTGCTTTGCTTGATTTACAGGTGAATGAAGAATTCACTCATTGCATGCATTTTTAATACAATATGCAT
Source organism: Pleurodeles waltl (assembly GCF_031143425.1). Lineage (NCBI taxonomy): Eukaryota > Metazoa > Chordata > Amphibia > Caudata > Salamandridae > Pleurodeles > Pleurodeles waltl. The sequence continues at coordinate 279,903,003 of NC_090436.1, forward strand.
GGTATATTATTCACTTAAGAGATGCTACATCACTGACCAGGGCCAATATTGAAGTAGGCATCCTGATGAAAGCCCGGGACCTTATAGGCCATCGCAGGGGCTGAAACATGCTGACTCATTAGCTTAAGGTTCATGAGACCATAATATCTTTTGATTTTAACCTACCTACTGTCACTACTAATTAAGGGATACTGTTGTGAAGAGTAATGTATTTTTAATCTTTAGTTCCCCTGTAGGTTCTTTGTAAAAGCTCCCGCAAGTCAGTGGAGCCTACCCTGGCTTTTAGGGGCAGGGATGGACCCGGTGATGAAGCATGCCACTACCAGAGTGGGTAAGGGTCACTAAAAAAGAAAATAAATCTTTTCTGGAATGGAACAATTGTGTTTAGGCCTTTGACACTATCAACTGTAATGTTTGTTGAAGAGTCTAGGGATACTTGTAATTGATGGTGATTTATATATGGAGTGTGTATTCCTTAATCTTCTTGGGGCGCTTCCCCAGTAAAAAGCTCCTTACCCTCCAGAGTGATGGATCCGATTTATTCAGCCCCAGCTTCACTGCTCTGTTGATTTACCTTGCATATAGTCATTGCTTCTGAGCAAATGTTTTATATTCTTACTCTTTTTGTTGTATTTTTACAATCACACATAGTTGTAGGAGTGAACCCATTGTTTGTATTTGAGTGCAACACACTAACATGGTAACATACATCTCTGCTTGCTCCATTTGCATCTTTGCCTAGTGGGGCAAGTGTGGTAGCATAAATCCTAGGTAGACAAGCCGGCACCGGTAGTTGAGAATTCCACATTTTTATTTGTGATGTGAGAAGTCACAATGAAGTTACTCTGTGCCTGCACACATTGATGTAGCATATGTAGACTGTATAGGGTGAACTGTGTTCCCATGCACATCCTATGTACTTCTGTTCACAGACATCACACTATGAGTTCACTATACTGTCCTACACAAGTTGGTTTTACAAATGGCTAGATGCACAACACACACAATCATTGCACACTATTTACATTTCCACATCCTTTGGATTGTGGTAAGATGTGTGATGGTCAGCACACTGCAACAGCACACATTGTCATAAAATGTTCAGACTGTACCAAATTGCTATCTATTTTTGGTGTCTGTCTTCTCAATGGACATGCATTTGACACACGTTGTTGACATGCACACATTTTTGGATCAACAAGATGTTATCCAGTGGTGTTAGTTACATATTGCTACACAGCCTTGTTAGGGGCCAGTAACTAGCATGTGTGATGTGAGGGTTTTGATGTTTATCGTGCCTCATGCATCAGCAATTTTTTTTATTTATTTGGTTTCTCCGCTGTATCTTAGCAATTGTTGGTACATTATGGTGTTGGTACTCATTGTCCTCATCATACTCATCTGGGCCTTCATGGTCCTCATTTCCCTAGTCTCATGGGACATTGGTCTGCATACATATGTTATTCAAAATGCAGCACACAAGTATCAGCTTACATACCATGGGGGGGGGAGTAGAGCATTCTAACCACCCACCGCCTCCGGAAATGTTGAGACAGCGAAAGCGAGATGTAAGGATTCCAAAAGTCTACTCCTCTATGGACCGAACCCTGCTAAGTGCATGGTTGTAGCTCCACTGGGCCTTCATCTGGGTCTGTGCATATGGGGTTTTGACCCATGGCTGCAGACCACATCCGTGGTCAGCTGAAAAGACAGGAGGGGAACAGTCAGTCAATGGACATGATGGTTGATGTGCCCACTTTCAAGTACATTCTGTTCTGTGTCCTAAATGACTTATACACATTTGAACCAGAATGATGGGACATGCACTGACATTGTTTGGCATACATGCACTTTCATTTTTGGTATGTACTACAAATACAAGTATCTTGGCCTGTGTGATACACTTCCTATTTGTAATACTTGTGAGTGCCAATGCCATGGAGTTGGTGAATCTTTACTGGTTTGGACAGTCATTTAGCCATTGTGTCAACACTTCTCTCACACTTCTCTATTGTGTTGGTTTGGGGCTACTGTTGGTATTTCTAACCCATAACACTATGTTCACAGAATACAAGGGTAAAGAGATATGGGAGTCTTGCATTGTACACTGCAACTGGTAAACTTTCAACAAGGCACTTCCTCAATGATTGAGAGCAGTGTTGGACATAGTTTTCAACATGATGCATCATCCAGGGTTTGCAGCCTGCACTGGCAGAAATGGGCAGCATTGCACCAAGACAGTCTAAATCGTGAAAGTGTGGCTGCCTGTCCTATGAGATGTACTTTGTGCATGAAGGTCTACCTAGATGCACAGTCTGAAACCTTAGAGGACTGATAGAGTAGGTTTGTGTGGCAGAAAAAGGACTGTACATAGGACGGCAAGTATGTATTAGATGACTAATATAAATTTCCATGCCACACATGACCTGGAGAGGGCCAAATATTTGACAGTGTTGCATTAATGAGGATTTTTCCACCATTTTGAGACATAAACCGGGCCTTATTTACTAGAAGTTGCCACAGGGCACCACAGGAAGTCACTTAGCTGTGCTGCCCTGCATCATAAGGACATGGCAGGAATGTGTCATAATAATCAAACACGCCATATTAGTGTTCCTTCTGCATGCGCAAGATCGCAAATTGGTAACTAGCGTCAGCACAGGCACCCTTACACCATGGTACAGGTGTGTCTCTGTTTTTGGCTCAATTGTTTTTATGCAGTGAGGGATACCTTCCTTCACAAAAACAATCAATAGTAGCTTTTTCCTCTTTCTATGTGTACTGCAGAATGCCAAGGAGAAATAAAGTTATTTCTCCTTGTTTCGTCTCCCCTGGGGAGGTCACAGTGTTGCCACATTTCCAGGTTTACAGATCATTGTAAATCTGGAAATTTGTCATAACCCGTTGGTGTTGCATGGGAAAACCCACTGCAAGGCCCATGGAACACATCCTTGATGCAGAGTAAGGCAACACAATGTTTTGCGCTGCCTTGCCCTCCTCCATATATATGAGGCCATGCAAAGACACACAGGGTGACTTTGCCTTGCCTCATAGATATGATTGAGAGACCTGCTCCACCAGAGCGTCATGGAAATTGATGCTTCAGCAGCGCACGTCTCATGTACATGAGGCCCACAGTGGCTTAGCAGGTCTCAACATGTGTGACTTGGAGGGTTGTATTGCACATATGCCATATAATATGATACAAGTATGACACCCACATCTGCTACATAGGCACTGTCTCATTCACACAACACAAATATGGCTTTTTGTCAAACATATTTTACTGTATTGAGGTCGGTCATGTGTTTCAGATATTCTTACCAACCAATAGGCCATTACCATAATCTCCCATTCTGGAAATGCTGATGGAATGTTTGAAGATGTATGCATCATTAGCACCCCCAGGGTACTTTGCCAGCACATCGATGAACTTCCCCAGATGGTCCACTATTCCCTGCACATTGATGGAATATGGGTTCTTCCAATTGCGGTACTGGTGGGATGTAGCAGCAGGAGGCACCAGTTGCACATGAGTGCAGTCAATTGCCCCCCACACATATGGAAATCCAGCAATGGCATAGAAGCACTGCTTGGTTCAAGTTATTTCTGCTGGGTGTTGGAGACCATGAGGTACTGGGGTGTGACGCTTATGATGGCTTTGAGGATGGAGGGGAAGAATGCAGAAAAGGATGGCTGAGACATTCCTTCCATTCCGGCTGTGGTGGTTTGGAATGAGCCAGACACCAGCATGCAGAGTACTGCCATTAGCTTGGCCTGCAGAGTGATGTTGGTGCACCTCTGGGTTGTTATCTACAGCCTTGGTGCAATATGGTGCAGGAGCTGGACAATAGACTCCATCCTGAGCTCGTAATAGGTGATGAACTCCTCCTCCCCGAGGCCAGTGAGGATAGTACTCTGACAGTATGTCCTCTCCCTTCTCCTGCACTGCCTCAGTGGTGATGGTGGAGGTGGTGGTCTTCTTCCTGCTTCGAGCTGCAGTAAGAGCAGCTTCACGGCATAGCTGAGCTTGCTAAAGTGCTTTGGAAATGTTCTGCTTATATACCAGTGCAGCTGCATAATTTGTATGTCCGGGTTGCCGATGCACAGGAATGTTGACACATTTTGAACTCTGCACATCATTTTCCAATGATGTGTCACTTTCCTAAAAAATCGCAACACAACTCCCCATCCAGCGAACATGGGGATGGACATTCAAGAGCAAGGCTTACAAATGGCTGCGTTAAAGACTCTTCGAATCTAATCTACTCCATGGATGAACTATCCCCTGTCGCCAAGCGACCAAGAAAACCAGAGGTAACCCTGGTGGATAAGAACGCAAAAATAATGCCAGTAACAGACCTAAGAACTACCCCAAGAACTACCCCAACTAATAAATATTCAAGAAAATCAACGCAGAAGAAACCCCCAACCTCAGCAGGAGACACTGTTCGGTCGCTCCTTACAAATCGATTACGAGACAGTGAACTCATTAAAATTATCTATCGGAGCCACCTTGGACTCTATGTCGGAGCGCCTAAAGGGGGTGGAGTCCAGGCTTGAGGCAGGTTTCGAAATAATAAAGTCCTTACAACAGGAGCATATGCATTCTCAAATCAAGGACTCCAGAAGCACATCGCGGCCCCCAGAACGTGAGAACAACAGACACCCTATTCCATATAACAGGCCAACCGGTTCACACCGAAACATTAATACTGAGATTGAATTACAAACTCAATCAATACCTCCCTCGCCGTATCTTTCCACCCAACCCTCCTTTTCATCCACTTCACTACATAATCCTTCCCCAGATAACAAAATCCTAAAACCCATGCTTCGTAAGATAGCAAGTAGTGCTACGCACAGGGCAGCGACTACCTACCACCATTCAAATCCAGGGAGAAATACAACTAGCAGGATCAAACCCCCGAATCCCATCTACCTCCCTAGTGACTTGCTACGTCTCCCCCGGAGGCCACACCATATGTTGTGGTCTTGGCTAATGTCCCACCGACAGACGATCAACAACTTGAAACATGGTCGGCCTTGAGAAACAAGGCCCTCAATTGGATCGGCACCCGAATGGGCCCTGGCTCAGTAAGGACCCTTTTTGAAGACATAAAAATGGTCAGAAGAATTAAATGGATCGGGAACAGCATGAAAGCGTTAACTGGAGATTGTGTGGTCCTTTCTTTTGGTTCACCGAACCTAGTGAATAGAATTATTCATGACTTAGGAGCCAGACAAGTTACCCTACAAGGAATCTCACTACTACCCCTGGGCTATTTCTATCAAAGACCAGCAGGGAATAACTCCATCCACCCACAGCGAACTGTAGCACCCTCATCTAGCCCAGACTTATTTATAACATGCAACAGATTTTTCCCCCTCTCAACGCTGGAAAACATAGATTGACTGGATACGAAACAGCCAGCTCTCCCTGAAAGAGTAGTTAATACAATTCACAAACCAGGGATGGACTTGCATAAGGAAGTCACATCACACACTATGGTTCCTGTAAGAAACGAGAGTCTACCTTATCTAAGCCAGGGCGATGATTCCAGACGTATACAAAACTTAACTAACAGCAATATCCCTCCTCCCTCCCCAAAGGAACAGCACTGCAACTTTAAGCAGTACCTTTATCAGAAACCGGAAATAGTCTTACTATTCTGGAATATTGCAGGCTTAGCCAATAAGCTAGACAATGAGATCTGGGCCAATTTTATAGTAGACTATTCATGTGTTTGCCTACAAGAGACATGGCTTTTAACTCCCGTCCATCTAAATGGCTATAAAACATTTCATACTCCTGCCGAACAGTCAAGGTATGGTAGACCCAAAGGGGGACTGTGCACATATATTTCCAACAAATTACCCTTACAGAACTTAGAGATGCAATTTACGAGTCCATATTACCAATTGATAGAGAGTAACCTGGATCACAAGACCCACTTAGTCATTATTAATTTCTATAATAATGCTGCTCCAGGAGAATTCTCCAATATCTTAGTGGGAATGGAAAATGATTTAAAAAAAATATTCGGTAAAAATAATCAAGAGATTCTATTGATATGGGGGGGTGATTTTAACATCCATCCGTGTGAAGAATTTTCAGATAAAATATGTGGTTGGGACTCGGAAGGTATAGGTGCAAGCCTCCACTTCTCTCATAACACTCAAGGAGAGGAAATGAATTTACTGACTCAAACCTACAACCTATCCTTTGTAAATGAATTAGTTTTGGCCGATCCAAAGTTCAAACCAACGTACAATGGAAGGGGCGCAAATACAGTGATCGATTATGTCCTAATGTCCACTCACTTCACCCACTATCTTACAAACTATACCTTGCATGACATCGCAATTAGTGATCACTACCCCCAGAGCATGAATCTCCTACTATCTCCCCTTTCAGTAGCTAGGGAAGATAGTATTACACTGGTAGATGATATTGAACTGGCCCCGCGTAATGGATACACTATAAAGTGGGGCCAGACAGACCCCAACTCTTTATTGAAACAGGTAATACGCCAATGTAAACATGCTTTTGCAGACTGTCTAAGAGAGAACCCACATCCAGGGCAATGTCTAAGTGCATTTACAATGATTACACAAACTATAAAAGAAGCCCTCACTATTAAAAGCAGTAAGGTAGAGAATAAAAAGACGCGCGGATGGTTTGACCATAACTGCACCCAAGCACATAAGAGGCTGAAAAAGGCCCTAAATGCCCCAAAAAGGTCCTCGAGTGACATACGCAAATGCAGACAGGAATACAAGACAGCAATAAAAGAAAGGAAATCGACTATAAAAACAAACTTGTGGGAAACACTCCATATAGCAAGTCGTAAGAAAGATAATATACTCTTCTGGCAGACAATAAACTCCCCCATGCTAGGGGACAGTGACATTCCTAGGATGGAACTTGCTATCTCCGAAGAAGACTGGGTAGCACACTTCTCTAATATATATTCACTGATGAGTAATACATTAGACCATACACATGACCATGACGCACAGGAAGGTCCGCGCCCAGTCATTACCCCCCAATTTAGTCTTCAGGAGGTAGAAGAAGCTATAATAGAAAGCAAATCAGGGAAAGTGCCAGGCCCTGATGGTGTTCCGATCGATATATTCAAGGCCAATATTGAGCTGTGGGGGCCTGTTCTTATGCAGACATTGAGGGCTATCTGCACATGCGGACCCCTACCATCTTGGAGAGATTCTAACATAATCCCAATATATAAAAAGGGTGACCGCCTTAATCCAGCCTGTTACAGGCCAATCTCCCTGCTGGACACAACAGCTAAACTAGCAGGGAGAATAATTCTGAATAGGCTGCAAACATGGGCAGAGGAAAAGAACGTTTTATCCCCGGTCCAGTATGGATTCCGGAAAGGAATCGGAACAGTGGAACAAAGTCTAAATTTAAGTCTCATTATTGCAAAGTATACCAAGATCAGATCAGGCAACCTGTACCTGGCCTTTACTGACTTATCATCAGCCTTCGACTGTGTAATTCATGATAAACTATGGGATATTTTAAACAGCATGGGGGTGGAACCGGCCTTAATTCAATTTATTCGCGAAATGTACACAGGGAGCAGAGCAAGAGTGAGGTACGGCCTAAAAGGGGAATGTACTCGCCCCTTTGGTCTACATAGAGGAGTGCGCCAAGGCTGCGTTCTTGCTCCGTTCCTGTTTTCTATGTATATAAACAATTTAGACAATGAATTGGCCACTAGGTGTAACGATCTACCCCAAATAGATAAACGACCTGTTCCGGCATTACTTTTTGCAGACGACGCAGAACTAATGGCCAGGACCCCAATAGCTCTCCAGAAACTCCTAATAACCTGCGTTACATACATGACACAGCTGGGACTCACTGTCAACCGCTCCAAAACTTTAATCATGAACTGTGGGGGGAAGCGCGGCAAGTTTTACAACATCACTATTGCAGACAGCAAGGTCGAAATCGCGCAAACCTTTTCATACTTGGGCATAACACTTGATAAGCTGGGTTCTTGGGCCAACTGCAGGAAGACGAAGAGAGTGCACCTGATCAAAACAACGATGGCACTACGACTCTTCTCCAAAAGGCTTGGGGGGATCACACCACCTAATATGGTAAAGATCTATAAAGCCAAGTGTATTCCAGCTGTTACATAAGGGGCAGGAATTTGGGGCCATACAAACTGTGATCTAGTCCAGACTGTGGAAAATGATTTCCTACGACACTTGTTGAGGGTACCAAAAGGCACTTCATCGTACGTCACACACTCGGAACTTGGGGTTCCCTATATTGCAGACTTGATAAAGATTCAGCCATTGTTATTATGGCATAAAGTCTGGACCTCGGAACACACTAGTTTTAATAAGGCCATCCTGTCCGACTGTACGAAGTCATTATACTCATCAAGTGTACCATGGCTAAAATACATCATGACCTTTTTTGGAAAATTGGGCAATAAAGACTATTATACAAACCCTGCCTCGTTGCAGAAGATATCTAGGAAGGACCTGAGTAAACTGGCATTAAAACATCTAGAAGACATACGTTGGGGTGTGGAATCCAAAAAAACTTCAGTCATTCACAACCAAATATTTTTGACGGCTGAGGGCATGCAGCCTTACTTGACAAATATGGTACTCCCTCGCCACCGTTATGTTCTTACTAGACTTAGACTAGATACGTTTCACCGCCTAGTTTCATTCCCAACTATGAACGATTGGTCCACCTTGTTAAAACCATGCCCTTGTGATGCAAAAACACCTCAATCCACAATCCATGTGGTTTTATTTTGCGATTTCTACGCCTACCAGAGGAAGCGCCTAGTTGTTCCACTTTTAAGGAAAATCAATCTCCCCCAATGTCGCACAGCCTACACCTGTCTCCAGTCACTATCTTCCTTAGAGACATGTGGGATCTTAGCTAATTTTTTATGTTCTGTATTAAAGATAAGGAAAAACATGGGGGACGCATCCGAAATATGATCTATTGTGATAGATCTCTTTTATTGCTGTGTGTTTTTATCACTTTTATATTTATTTTTACCTACTTGACTTTTTATTGTATATTGAAATGTATGTACCATAACTGGAGATCTTTTTATGATTGTTATGTCTTTTATGACTTGGTGAAAGTCGAATAAAGATTTTGTACTACCACTTTCCTAAAAATTTGTGGATATGGATGCGTCTGTTCTGTGGTGGATTTTACAGGGAAATGCCTACCTTGCATATGTTTGATGTTACGTGACACATCCGGATATAGGGAAGGTAAAAAATGTAGCAGGACGGAGAAAAGTGACGCATTGTGCTTAGTGCATCACTTTGTAAATATGGACACAGAATGTGCTGCCACTGGGTAAAAAAAAAATAACTCAGCGGTGATGCAAGCTTCTTGTAAATACACCCCTTAATTTGGGGTTCCTGTAACACATGTATTTTATAACTTGATAATTACTTTGGCACCATTTGGTATATCTGCTGGATTTATGCCAAATATTTCACCCCTCCATGCCAGGTTCTTATTTTTTAATTGTATTTATTATTTTGTCATAATACAATACAAACCAAACATACAGCCCATAGACATGGGCATGTGTGTATATTATTACAATCTGTCATAGAGGTCACTGATGACAGTATGATCCAATTATAAGGTGAGTCTCATTGTAGGAGTGGGACAGGTAAGCGACAGGAACTCACTACTGATCGAGATAATCTATGTCAGGTGTACCTGGGTACTGTATTTTGTTGCCGATGTCACACCGAAGCAACAATACCCATGCCATTCAATCCAAAGTAGTGGCCTCAAGTGATAGCAGGTAGTTTCACAGTGGTTGCCGAACATCCTTTTGCACGGATATCAGTGAATGCAACTTAGCATATAGCTCACTGGTGGTACTGAAGTACGGTAGGCTTGTTAACCAGACTGTGTCTTTCCGTGAGTGTTTGCTTCATCAGTGTAGGGTGACATCTCATTTGGCTAGTAACAGTGCAATAGTAGTGAATCAGCAGACGTCCCCAAATTATGTATCCCGGACATAACCCATCAGGGCCAGCAGTGGGTCTGGTGTAAGGCCAGTATCAATCAGGATGGAAAGCCAGGAGAATGTGGCATGCCAAAAAGTCTTGATGTGACAGCACATCCATGTCAAGTGTGCAGCGCTGGAACCATCAACATGGCACTTAGGGCAGCTGGAGTATCTGGTGGGGTCCATTTATGCAATGGTGTTAGGTGTAACATAGGTTCTGCATAGGAATTTGTAATGTATGAGATTGTGCTGGTGGTTGAGTAAGGTTAGTTGTATTTGGTTACAACAAAAGAACCAAAATTTGGCAGTCAGGGGGCTTTCAAGTTTTTTTTTTCCCAGAGCTCCCTATGTTTCATGTTGCACTGCAGTAATAGAGCCACACTAGTGAGGTACAACTTGGAAACCAGTCACCTCCTGTCACAGTCATTGATCACTAATGTCAGGGGAGGGAATCCCTTGAGGGCTAAGGGCAATTAGGGACTCTGGGCCCATAGGGTGCTGTGAATATGTTTCAGGATTAAGTGGTTCATGTGAGTGGCATTCTTGAATCTAACATCATCTGCATGGTAGAAAATGTGGCCTTCCAGAAAGAGGTCTCCAAACGTGTGCAGAGCATATTTTGACAATGTGGGCTGTACCAATTTCTCTTGGGTTTTGGGGAGCCAGTGATTATCCACCTGTGGCAATGCTGGGGAATAAAGGAGCCCACCTCCAACAGCTGAATATGTTTCCTCCATGCCCACCTGGTGGTGGAGAGGGTTTAAATTTCAGTGGGGTCTAGCAGCAACACTGCAGGGAGTATGGAGCTTAGAGGTGTTTGGTCTGCTTGGTCTATTTCTGGTATGGACTATGGAAGGCATGCATCTGCATGGTACCAATAGCAGGCAAATTGACACAGCGTGGCTAGCTAGTATAAGTGGAAATGTGAGACAACTGATAAGCTGGTCCTTCTGCAAAATGCCCTTCTTCCATCCTGTCTCTGCCAGAGACTACGGAGACCAGCAGACATGGCCCTTGAAAAGCAGCTTTAAAGCTTGAGGAAAAGAGAAAGAAGGATTCAAGGACTCAATCCTTTCTCAATCTTTCTCTTTTCTTTAGCCAAGTCCTGATGTGGTCCATTCTGCAGTGGTAGGAACTTTAAAAAAAATTGATACCCTAAGAGTGGTTTCTGGGAGACCGTAGATCTCTTTCCCGTGGTTTGCACACACAATGTTCAATCTGATGTTTACAGCACTTCCTCTGACTTAAGATTTATCTGCTCACAAAGGTACTATACTTAGAACCTCCAAGATGGCAGACATACCCTGCAACTGTATAGACTTCTCACTCTCCTTCTAGTATTGTAGGCCTTTACCTCAAACACAATCAACTGGTTCTGGGTGTAGGGCACCACCAGAAGTGAAAGGAACCAGTCTGCCTTGGACCATTCACCCTCAAAGATAAGCCTCATACAAGAAGACTCTTTATTGCAAGAGTTCTTAGGAGTCCTTTCATTCATACAATACTACAAAATGGGGGCATAGAAAAATAAATATGAGTATTGTTCCGACTTCAGACAGGGATGAATCCACTTTTACAAAATTCAACTCTGAGGCACATGTAGAGAACATCTATGTTCACCAATTAAACAGATTTTTACTAAATATCTCAGTAATGCAAATACGCCTTCCCCAAGGGTCTGAACTAAGCTTGCCTTTTGTTGGAAGTCTCAGGGACATCAAGGAATTCATCTGCCAGGACCTGGACTTTTCTGCTGAGAGTCCTGACTTGCCAAGCGGTGCCCAATCCAGTTCCTGGGCCCTTGGAAATGGAAACTCCACGCTTCAGATAGCCACAGCTGAAAATCGATACATCACCTGGTTTGCAGCAGAAGAATTGACACAGTGCCTGCCTTGCGGCTGAAGCATCAACGCTCCATCTGCCTTGCAGTGGAAGGATTGACGCAATGCCTGTAGGAACGTCACAGCGCCTGTTCCACCACAGCTCGATCATCACAGTGTGTCTGGATTTTCCCTGGGCATCATTGTCTTCATCGACACTGCATCACCAAACTGGTGGGAAAGAAATTGACGCATCACCAATCCAGCAGGAAAAGAATTGACACATCACCCATCCTGCAGGAAAAGAACTGATGCATTGCTTGCTTTTCCGACACATCACCTTTTTTGCAGCCAGTATTGTGTTTGTTTTCGATGCATCCGAGGGATTGTGTGTTATAAGAATACAAACATAGATTCTTATTTAAGACTCTTTTAAGCCTTAAAAAGCAATATCTTTACTTGTGTATGTTGGAATTTTCTTGTTTTGGTCTTGTTTAACTCAGATAAATATGGGCCATTATTCTAAACTGGTATTGAGTGCTTTTGTGGTGTTTTCACTGTGTTACTGGATGTGTGTACAAATGAGCATGGGTTATCTTAGGTGTGATACTCCATTTCCTTCACTAGAGTGAGGGTCCCTACTTGGACAGGGTGTAAATGGACTGCTAACTAGAGACCCCATGTCTAACAAGATGTAACAATTACTTTATATGCCACTGCTACACTTCCATGCCATATCTCTATGGCACAGCGTAAGAGTCAGCTCAAGCAAGTGAAAATAGCCATATATTACCATGTTAAAGTGGCAGTGCACATGCATGGGGGCCTGACTAGCAGCCTTGTAGAACCCAGAGACAAATGTACATCCAGTCAGAAAAATGGTGTAACCGCGAAAAAATGCACTTCACAACAAAGGTGTAAGAGGAAAACATTCCCAATGGAGTGACCTGCTTATCTTCAGCAGTTAATTTATATGACATAATGCAGGAATAAACAAAATAATCAATGCAGTATAGCCAGGCCTGAGACCTGATGCAAACACTAATTAATATGTCATTGATACCTCTTTCAATGAGAATGTCTAGGAAGCCTAATGGTGAGAATCAGTACAAATTTATAAACTAAAGTATATAATGATACAATGACAAGTGGCGAAAACTAGGTGTAGTGAAACAAATAATAAAAATAAATCTAAAAAGCACCCCATTTTGGATGTGAGAGACAACAGTTACTATTAAATCACCAGTCATAAATATGTCATTCGTCACAGAAAGTGTTTTGACATTTCAATGCCTGTGGTCTGGTTTATGATAAGATCATCATGTGGAGAGGAATTTATGTCTATGGAATACCATTCTACATGTGTTAATAATATAACGAAAGACAGGAAAATCATATAGGTTTCTGCTCATTGGATTTCACCATAGGAAATATCAGTGTGCATGCCCACAATAGCCCAAATGCCCACATGCCCTTTATGGGGTAATAATGAATAGCTGTTGTGTACCATAACCAATAACAGAAAGACAATATAACTCATACTATTGAAGTACTGAATAGTCTCATGATAATATCATTGCATATATCCTTATAGATTGGTATATCAGACAACCTAGCATAAATCAATGTGCTCCTAAGGTATCCCAAGTGCAAAAGGATCATAGATCCTTGGTATCATTTGTAGTGCTGCAGCTCATGTGTATCCTGAGATGCTGCAAGAAGCTTGCAACTCTGAGTCTTACTTATCTGGGTCTTAAACCTCTCATGGTCTTAATCTCACAGTTGCTTCTCCTCCCCCCCACCAGCTCCACAATGACTGTCACCTGTCTGAGAGTTTGCAGCTGTCTTTTAAAGCTTCACTGCTGCTCTTGCAGTTCAGGTTTTCGTTCTCATCTCTTTTCCTTTCCCATCATGGCTATCTCTTCCTTTATTTCTTCTTGATTTTCCCAATCTATCATGATTCCTGTCATGTGATGTTTTTCTTGTTGTTTTGCTATAAATTGGTTCAGTCTGGTTGGAGAGTGGGCCACAAAAAAGCTGTGTTCCTTCACTTGCTTCCTTGATCCTTCCACTGGCTGAGCCCAATTCTTCATTGCGTAAGAATTCCACTTTTAGATTCCTGATTCCTGTATGCAATTCTTTGAAGTCTACTTCCAGCACTGTTTTTTTTTTAACACTTTTGTCCTTTTTCTCATGAGACAGGGAAAGCTTCTCAATGGCACTTGCCTCCACATATTTCTGTGTGTGGCTTCAGGAAATAGTTATCCTTTCTTCGGGCAGTAGAAGACCCAGTTCCAGGTCACAAACCCAGGAGCTTACCAACCAGACTAAAGAATACAAGCAAGTCATCCATTAACAAAGGCATTATGGCTGGCTGTGGAGCAATTATGTAAAAGAGAGTGCATATATATTGTTCAGAGGACTTTTTGGAAAAAAACAAACAATAAATCACTCAAACAGATCACAGATGTGGTATGTGGTCAGAGTGACTCACTATGGAACTAGAAAAACAAGCATTGGCAAAGCCAATAGGTTTCACCTTTGTCGTTTTTTTCTTTGTAACTGGCTTAAAAATATTAAAAAAATGTTATAACAATGTTATTTTATTAATTTAAAAACAAACAGTATTATAACATTTTTCTAATATTTGTAAGCCAGTTACACAGAAAAAAGCCAAAGGCAAATATTCATGGCATACATGATAGATGGAAGAAGACAGCAGAACACAGAGAAAGACAGAAGACGGCAGAACAAAGAGAAAGACAAAAGATGGCAGAACACAAAGTAAGAGAGAAGACAGAAGAAGAGACAACAGAGAAGGCATGAGAAGACAAAAGAAGAGAGAAGGCGTGAGAAGACAGAAGACAGACAAAGAGAGAAGACAGGAGAAGAGAGAAGACAGCATACAGTAAAGAAGACAGCAAAGACAGAAGACGGTATGCAGAAAGAAAAAAGAAGACAGCCCGCAATGAAGAAAGAAGACAGGGAAGAAGGCATTGAAGAAACAAGTTGGCACACAAGAATTAAAAAGAAGTACCTTCAGCGTCGTAGCCCGCAGGAGGGACACTGGCCAGAAGGGGTAATAGGTCCACATGCAACTCGAGGGCAAGATCGACATGCTGACCAATCCAAAGCAGGTAAATCAGAGCAACACTGGAGTAAGCCAATGGTAATTTGAGGTAAGCAAGGGACTGGTTCCAAGCCCCTTTTAAGATTTATTGCCAACCAAAGAGTTCACAAACATGCACACAAGCATGTATGTATGTAAACCTAAAAACAATCGACAGGGGCTTGAAAAATAATGTTATAGAAAGGGAAATTTACCCAGGTATGTGTAACTGCAGTAGGAGCAGCTAATAATGTAATAAATGGAAGAGATTTGCTTATATGCATTACAAAAGATAAATGTGCATCCAAGACAGCAGCACCCACAGAGCATTAAGATCTGAAGTCTGAAAAGTGGAACAGAAAACGCAAGAAAATACTTTCCAACTGACAAAAATAGTTTATTGAAATATTGAGTAGAAAAAAGTCAAGAATTATATCAACCAAATATGAAACCCAAAATGAGAAATAGAGTAAAAAGAATGACAGCATAAAGGAATAAAGGTCAAGGCTTGCTGAGTATTGTATTCTTATTAATTACACTTCTCTAAGCAACACCTTATAAAGGCTCACATTTAACAGTTTGAGGGTAGCTTATTTATATGAAAGTTAGAAAGAGAAATGTGTATGTTACTAGAGTTAACATTTTAAACAGTAACACAATGAAAACATCATAAAAGCCTCAACACCAGGAAGAAGGATTATATACATATTTTTATGAACAAACCAAGACTAAAACAGTAAAATTCCAACAAGTAGAACTTCAGATATGAATTTTTCAAGAATAAACTGAAATGTAGTGTTTAAAAGTATAAAGCGCCAACTGGGGCTATCTGGTCATGTTCGACAGGGTAAAATCTGAAAAGTCAGATCGCCCGCGATGGAGCATGGGTCAGATAAGCATTGGCCCGCTGAAACAGTACCTCGGTTCCGAGTTGCATCCATATCAAGAACAAGATGCAAGGAGCAAAGGAAGGTGAGGCATTGCTTCAATCGCAAAGATGTAGGCCATGCATTGGCTCTGAGCCGTGCAAAGTTGGAGATGGGCAATGAATGGAGACAATGCTTTGTGAAGTCGGCAATGCAGTGTTCCTGATCCTCACAGCAGTGATGAGCCGAAGTTAATGGTGATGCGGTGTCCTCAATCTTTGCATCAGAGCAATGCATCAGTGAAGATGTGCTGGTTCTGATTGTTGCAACAGCATTGATGTGCAGATTCTGGCAGTTGCAGCCCTTTATACGCACTTCCAAGGGCTCAAGACTGAAGTGGTGCCATTTGGCAGGCCAAGACTTGCAACAAGCAAAGTCCAGGTGCTGTTGCAGGATGATGAGAAGTCTTTGATGTCCGTGACACCAAGGGGCAAGCCAACATGGCCTTGGAGTCATCCAGGTCATCCAGTCATCCAGATGAAAAAAGTCCTTCTTCAGCAGGGCAGAGGGCAGCAGGGTGGCACAGCAGGAAAGCAGTTCTTCCAGAGTAGAAGTACAGAATGGCAATCCTTGTAGCAAGCAGAGCAGTCCTTCCTCCTGGCAGAGGTCTTCACAGTTCCAGTAATGTACTGAGTTGGTAGGGTCATAGGTCCACTACTTATACGCAATTGTGCCTTAGCCCTTGAAGTGGGGCTGACTTCAAAGAATGGCCTGTGAAGTGCACAGAGGTCCTTTCTTCCTGACCTGGCTGTATAATTACTATTGGGGGGCATTCAGCTCCTTGTGGGAGGCAGGACACTGACTATTCAGGTGTCAGTGTCAGCTCTTACCTCGAATCCTGCAAGGATGGCCCTTCAGGATATTGAAGGCCCATCAGTCACCCTTAAGCTCCATTTGTTTGTGGCTGTCTAGAGGGAATACACAAAGTTAAGCTGTCACCCAGCTTAGATGTGCATTGGAAACAGGCTGTAGATACATAGGGCAGGAAAATGCCTATTTTTTAAAAGTGGCATTTTCAAGCTTGTGGCAGTAAATCCAACTTTACCACTAAAAATGATTTATTATTACCATTCCATAGGTATTAAACATGACAAATCCACTCTTTCTCATTTAGGAATTACAGTGTATTAAAAGTTATAAGGAAACCCCAATGTTAACCTATAACAGGGGTAGGCCTCACAGTAGTGAAAAACTAATTTGGGAGTTTTTGAATACCAGGACATGCAAAACCTAAAAGTGTATGTCCTGCATTTTAATTGCATAGCACCCTGCCCTATGGGCTTTTAGGGCCTACCTTAGAGATGACTTATATGTGATAAAAAGGGAGTTTAAGGTTTGGCAAGAGGTTTTAAAAGCTAAGTCGACATGGTTGTGAAACACTGGATTCAGGCTGTAATGGCAGGCTTTGGACTTGTTTTAAAGTGCTACTTACTTGTGTGGCACAAACAGTGCTGCAGCCCCCCAGTAGCATTTATTTACTGGCCATGGGCATATGTAAGGCACTATACTAGGGACCTATAACTAAATTAAATATGTCAAGTGGGTATATACCAATCAAACCATGTTTTAGGGGGAGACCACAAGGACGTTAGTATTGGTTAGCAGTCGTAAAGTGCAGAGTCCTAAGGCCAACAAAAATGAGTTCAGCAAGAATTGGAAAGAAAAAGGAAAAAGGTTTGAGGGTGACCCTTCAGAGAAGGCCATTTCAAGCAATTTCTGTCTGCTTCCAATCTAAAGTTAGCACCTATTAAATGTATGAGGTAACCAAGTGATAGTCAATAGAGAGAAAGGCCTTACAATAGTGACAAACGTCTTGAAGACTTTAGTAGTTTTTCCTCGTCAGGACATGTAAAACGGAAGTACATATGTCCTACTTTTAACTACAATGCACCCTTCCCTATGATCCTTTAGGGCCTTCTTTAGGGATGACAACTTATAAGTATACCAAGGAGGTTTAGGACTGGCAACAGGCTTATTTTGGCAGATGCAGTTTTAAACTGCACTACAGGCTGCACTGTCAAATCTGAAACATGTTTTACAAGGTTACATTGGTGTGTATCATAATGAGCACTCCTTCCCACAAGTAGCAATTACATTACAGTCCATGGGTACATGTAGTACCATTTACGAGGGGCACATAAGTAAATTAAATGTACAAATCAGGTATATGCCAAGTGTACAGTGTTTTAAGGGGAGATCACACACACCTTACAACTGGTTAGCAGAGAAAAAGTGCAGAGTCCTTATAACCCAACAAATAAACAGTTCAGCAACAGAAGGCAAAGAAACCGGAATGACCCTGGAAAAAGGGCCAGGTTCAACACCACTACAATAGGGATGCCTGGTGGTTTAATACTGTTCTTTATGAATGTATGTAAGGCAAAGTATAAACAGTAGGAGCACATGGATATTCCTTATCTTGGAACCATGTTCTTCTTTGGCTAAGCTATACCTATTCTTGAGCCTTAGTAGGGTCAGCTTTACTGTATTGATAATACTGTATGTCATACAGTTGTTTCAGAATGTGCATTAATAGTTATATTTTTCCTGTATAACAATCCCTCCACTGGTTTGATTTAATGTTTTCAAAGCTTGTCTACAAACTGGCCATAAAAAGGGGATCAGGGGCTGACTAAATAAACACAATTTGATTAAGGGAGGTTTTTTAACTTAACCAAAAATAAAATAAAACCTGCTAAAAGACATAAACATTTTCCTCAAAAGATAATTTTAAGAATAGTGTGTTTTTAAAGTACAACATCGAAATATTTGAAATTTTGTAGTTAAGGAGAACAACACTCAATAATACCACCAAAGCATTAAAAGACAAGCAGGTTTAATTATTTGAAGCGCTGACATTTAGTCAGGACCCTAAAGCACTCCTCATGACACTGAGTGTAATGACGCAAACATAATCACAAATTACAATATCAAGAACATCAACTCATGACAATAAAGCTACAATGGGGTCTTGGCCAAGCAAATAAAGCCATGAAAAATCCATGCTTTGTGATAAGAATGTACTATGCAACATCAAATGAGGTTCTGTGAAAGGGGTATTGAGTGAAATGAGTGAATGGCCTTAGTGTTCACTGTGCCTAACCAAATATTATAAGCAATGAGCTTTTGGAAGATGTTATTTTTTCTAGTCTGGACCATACAACAAATACCTGCATCTATAGCATAATTAAAAAAGTTGAAGAACATCTTTTATGGGTGTTGGCAGTAGGGGTGCTAACTTCTGGGCTAAATGTTAAGACAGTACCCACAAATTACTAACAAATACCTTCCCAAACATGTTTTGTCTAAATTGGAGACAAAGAAGCAACTAAAGCTTATTCAGTCGTCAAAGCATTATTGCCTAATTCCAACATGCATTAGAAGGGCACTATGCATTTAAAGAAGAGTTGCAGTAAAGTAGGGTTAAAAAATGCCACCCATAGCATGAAAGTGATTTAGTGTTTTACATGTGAACAGCAGTTGTACGGTGCAACAAAAGTCTCTAAATATATTTGGCACAAGTAGGGAAGATGATTTAGTTTAATTCCCTAAAGTTTGCAACCAGTGTAGCAAGGGGAGGGGATCTATGATCAGAAGTGGGGCAATATCTGGCTATGATTGGATGCTTTTGTTAGGTCCAACTAATTGTAAGTTCAGGTGCCCTTACCTTTGTGTAGGTAGTCAATGCATCTCAACCCCAGTGGTTTGGGAGTCTCCTCAGTACATGGGTTGTAAAGAAAATGTAAAGTGCAATTTAGAGGTTGGAACAATGTGGAGCGAGCTAAAAAGGGCTTTAGTGAATACAGAGAATGTCATAACTTATGCTTTGACAAAGGGGACGGTCTTACTATAATGTCCCCATCTGAAGGGTAGAGTAAAAATGAAGAAATGCAAAGAGTGAACAGTAAGCATGATCCTCATACATCTGATTATAAAAGAGGATGACGCCTGGTATTCATACTTTGTTAGGAAGGAGGCCAACTTTGCAAACGTACAGTGACTCTGGAAATGTCAAGGAAATTAAATTTAAAAAAATCAACGTCATGGAGAGGTTATTATAGAAGGGGTGATACTTTGATGCAGTATCTATTGTGATTGGAAGGGTGGAAAGAAATGTGACGATTGCAAGGAAATCATCCAGGCTGCAGAGGAATGTTTCAAAAAGAAAGTTGCCAGGAGTGTGGCTTCTTTGCACTATATGAGGTACTGCCCACTCATGGCCAAGGATGTCAGTGTGTCACTTTCAAGTGTTGTGGGAATCGTAGTCAAAGAAAATATAGTGGATTTTTTTTTGTGTAGTCTGAATGGCACCATAAGCAAATTCAGTGTCCTCAATGTTTTG
Source organism: Pleurodeles waltl (assembly GCF_031143425.1). Classification (NCBI taxonomy): domain Eukaryota; kingdom Metazoa; phylum Chordata; class Amphibia; order Caudata; family Salamandridae; genus Pleurodeles; species Pleurodeles waltl. Next base: position 279,923,246 of record NC_090436.1, read on the forward strand.
CGGGAAAGTGGAGCATCCTCTACACATTTGTGGTGTCCTTGGAGGGGTTGTAGTTTCCAAATATCCCTTAAGTCTCTCTTGGTGGAGGGTTCTTCTTCTGAATGCCCATCCACAAGGTTATTTTGTAGGTTGTAATTATTTTTTAGAACAAAGAGTGGTTTCTCAAGCTGTAACTGTTTGAGGGGCTGATTCTGATGTATAATTTTCTTGAATTGATGTGTACTATACTATCGTGACACATATCAGTCTTGATTCCTTTTTTGCTCTTTTCTCTAAAAACACTTCTAGGGCTATGAAATTACCTCTTTTGGGTATATTCTTTAAAAGCTTCACTGGGTATCTGATTGATTTTCATTTCTCAGTAAGCATTGTAGCGTTCTCAAAGTAGCACAATTACAGTACATTCTCAGGAACTGAACATATGGAAGATTTTCTCTGACGCTGCTAGGATGAAAGCTGTGATGGTATAAAGGACTATTTTGGCATGTCTGTTTCATGTACAGTGATATGATCTATAGTTTAGTCTGGCTTTTTATTCAGATGTCTAAGATGTTGATTTTCTATTGGTCAAAGTTCATTTTGGAATTGTTGTCTGATGACTTAATATTGAACTGATGAAGAAACTGTTTACGTCTTGTGCTGTTCTGGTCCAGATGCATAAAATGGCATCCATATACCTGCATCAGGTAGAAATATTGGCAGTGAAAGAATTGTTGGTGATGTGCCAGCATTCCTCAAATTGATCAGTTAAAGAAATCTGCCACTAGAACAATGGAACAGCCTGTAGCTATTCTTTTACTTGGAGGTGGAATCTTTCATCAAATAGAAAAAGTTTTCTTGTGAAAGCAATTCTGGAAAGGCAGACAATATAGTGTGTGAGTACCCTGTGTGGTCTTCGGATTTTGCCTAGGTCGAATTCAATCACCTTGAGCATTTGGATGGGTGGAAAGTTGACTGATAGTGAGACAACAATGAATGCAAATAGAAGCTGGATGGTATCATCATAGTGCATGCCTACTATCTTCTTAATAAGGTCTGGTGTGTCTTGGATGTATGTTCTAACAACAATAACAAAGGGCTTTCGGAATGTGTGCCTAAACTTGGAAATGCGTTCTAAAATGAAATCATATTCCATGACTATTGGATGACTAGGAAAGTTCCTTGCATCTTTATGAATTTATTGAATTTATTCTAAGTATATAAAGAACAGGTGTGCTCATGAATTCAACTGCCTTTGGGCCTATCCAGCCTTGGTGAAGGGCCTCCTGTAGTATTTGTCTAATCTCTTCCTGAAATTATGCTGAGTGCTCTCTATCAAGTTTGCATTAGTACTCAGAATTGCTGACTTCATGACCTCCATTAATGGAGTAGTCATCTTTGTTTTGTATAACAATTACCCCTCTTTTGTTAGCTGGCTTGATGACAATTACGTTGGTTTTCTTTTCCAAGATTGCTTTCGTCTGTGATAGTACCACATTTGGTTTGAAATATCTGGATTTCTAAGCACTTTATGAGTGTTTTTTTGATGAGTCCAAATACCTTTTGTTGTTGTGGAATTTCTCTATTTGATAGAAAGATCTCAAGTCAAATTTTACAAAGGAGGATAAGAACTTCATTTGTTAGTCAAATCAAGTCAGTTCTGCAGGTCTTGACAAATGAGAGTCCTTTTTATAAGCCTTCAGTTTCATATTCAGGGTCTCTTGCAGGTCTTTCTTCTTGTGTTCATGTCTCACAGCTCATTATTGGTTTTGAACCTTCCTCTACTTTGGTCTCTTTCTAAACAAGGCTGTGTGTTCAGGCATATTTCATAGTTTCGGTTGGATGGACCATACTCTGGGTCCTGGTCCATTTCTGACTCAGATGAATGTGTTTCTGAAAATATTATGAACAGCTCCGCTCCCTTGAAAGTCCAATCGGCTTCTGGTGTGGTTCGAAAATTGCCTTTTATCTGTGGGTATACTGATTCAAATTTGACGTTCTGCCTGCCCTTTTCAAGTACAGTAAGTTTGATTGTAAGTGAACTCACTGAAATCATTGATTTGTTTCTCTATTTTAGCTACTAGTTCCTTCCCTTTAGCAATTTTTTCATTATTTTTAAGATTTTCTTCAATCCTTAGAATGTCCATCAGCTTTTTTGCAGGTTCTTTGTGCAGTCTTGATTGACACAACAACAGAATCCTAAATATATATTGTACCAATGCAGCAAAAAATCTTTCTGTGAATGGAGCCTTCAAACAAAAATACTGGTCTGTTTTTGACTTGAAAACCTCACAGAATTGTGCCTGCCCTCAGGTGTTCAAGCAATACTTTGCCATGTAGTTTGGTGTGGATGTGCTTGTTTGTAAGACTCAGAAGCTTCTTAGCCCCATTTCTTTGTACAGCTGGAGATTTTGATGATACAAAAAGAAGGGGGTAAGAAGGAGCTTTTTGATATGGTCTTCAGTGTAGGATAATGTGTTTTTCACATCCTAGAGTAGGCAAAGAAATGTCTGGTTGTCTAGAGCCTAGCGGCAAATTGGGTATTCAGAAGGAATCTTTTGACTGTACCCAGAGCACATTGGGCACTGCTGAATGCAGGGGCAGTGAACTGCACAAATATGCATGATGAGCAGAGGGCATGGCAGTCTCACCAGCCTCCACCAAAATGGGATCTAGAATCAAAACACTGTAACATTCAATAAATGGCCTATATGAGGTCAGTCACTTTACTCAAAGACTTCTGAGTATGGCCAAAGTTTTCGCTGAGTGGATTCTCAGATGTTTGTGCGTGACCTGTTTTAGTCTTGCAGTTGACAAGGTCAATGCTTAACTGGCATCTGTTGTCACTGATTCTCTCACTAATAATAATGTTTGTGTGATTTTAGGTGATGTCACATGTGAGGCCATGAAAAGTAACTTGGAGATGTTTACGGCCCATGTTTTCTGTGTTTTTGGTAATCATAACATTATTTCAAATGCTGTTTTTAAACTTTGGCCAGACCCTGAGTTCAAAGTCTCAAGCACCAGAGTGTACAGGGTTCAGTACTTAGTTATGGCTGCTAGACTCTTCAAATGTCTGGCTTTGTGCTCATCACCTATCCCAGTCAGGGTTTTGATGAACATTGGAGGAGGGATGCTATGTGGATGACAAAATAATAATAAATACGCAAAACACTGCACTACACTTTTAGGGCAAAGAAAAGTAAAATCAAGTTACCTGTGCATCTGAATATACAGTAGTTGTACATACCTAAGAACATAGTGGTTCTTATGGAATGTTGCAGAGAGGTACTACCTTTGTAAACTGGCAGTGACCTTGTTTCACCAAACTCATCTTTCTCCCTTCACATATAGCAGTGGTTCCCCTAACACGGGAAATGGCTCAACACACCCTATGCTCAGAAAACTCCCAGCACATCAAGGCCAATGGTTTTACTTACTCAAGAATAAACTCCTCCTTTGGGAGTTCATCAAATTAATGATTTGGGAGTTCAAACTCCTGCTTTTGTTTATTCTAGAAAAACAAAATGTTTGCAGAACACCTCAAACAAACACCATCTCCTCAGCAAACTCAGCATTCAGCACAAATGCCACAGAACACATTGATCTGAAGTCTCTGAGATCTCCCAGGCAGGGAGGATCTCTAAGGCAGGTGATCCTCGACAAGGGGAGCCATAGCCACATCCTCTAACGACCTTGGAGGCTGCCCGTTCCCTCTTCATGTGGACTTTATTATATGAAGCCAAATAAACAATGTTTTTGCAAATGGAGACTTTTCTTATTTAACTTTTGTACAAAAATAACATCTTTATCCAGTAAGAAACTAGATATGTGTCATAAACTACTAACCAGAAAATAAAGGAAAACATGGGTATAAACCCCCTGTTTCACCTAAAGGGCATATCAATGCACCCACTGCCCCATGCTACGTTTGCAGAGAAGAAATGTTGTGTGCACCCTCCAACAAAATAGTATTGTCTGCCCCACTTGTGATGAATCACTACCTCAGTAAGTGAGTTTTGTTGTTGCAAATGACACTGCATAGAATAGCACTTCATTTTCATGTTTATGTGCTGCTCTCCTGACAGTTACATGGATGTTTACAGGTCAGTGCAAAAAACGCCTTGTGGACATTTCACTGTGGAGCAAACACCAACACACTCATGAAGCCTGTGTTTGCCCCGTCTTAATTGCTGTTTTGGTTCACGTCCCTACCCTGCCAACAGGGTCTTGGGGGCAGCTGAATGTAGTGAAGTCTGACCCTTGGGGGTTTTTGGGAAATGGTACAGTCAAATGTGACTGCCCGTTCATGTCGTTTTGGGCTTGGGTGCCACTGGAGTCCAATGTAGCCCAATGCATTTTATGAATGGCTCCTTTTGTGCTCCCCGCCACCATTATAGGTTTGGTGACCTGGGGCCAGATGTATCAAAGACCTGGTTTGCATTTCCTAAATAGCGATTTTTAAGAAATCACTACTTAAGAAATGCAAAATGGGATTATGAAAATTGCGATTCGGTAATAGCAGTTTCTTAAAAATTGCAATCGCTATTACCGAATTGCAATTAGGGAATAGGACTCCATTCATCCCTGCGAATGGTTTTGCATTACCTAATTTGCGAATCCCTTTAAGGAATTCGCAAATTAGGTAATGCAAACCCCAGGGTGCTATGGGCCTAAGGCCTCCTTTGATGCACCCCAAAAAACTATTTGTGGACATATGAAGCACACACATGACTAGGGGCATGTGTGCGCTACATGTCATTTTTAAAAATGCATTTATAATGCATTTTTAAAAATTGCACATGGTTACCACCAAATTGAGTTTGGTGGTAATTGCATTTCCTAAATTGAGTTTTGGTGGTAATTGCATTTCCTAAATGCACAATTTGTATTTACGAAATGCATGATACATGTGCTTTGGAAATCGCAAATAGGAATTCCCTATTTGCGATTTCATGTTTAGAAAATCGCAATTTGCGATTCAGGGAATCACTTTTTTGGTGATTCCTTGAAATTTCACTGCGAATGCCTTTCATGAATCTTGAAAGGCATTATTGCATTCTCAAACGTCTGAATTTTGTGATTCACACTGTTTGCAAATGCCAAATTGTTTGATACATCTGGCCCCTGGTGCCTGATGATGGGTGCAACAGTAGCTTTTTTTCACGCTCATCCTTACCCCTTTTTTCAGACATTTTAAAGGGTTGGTTTAGATGATGAAGTTGGTCTTTTTGCAGTCCACATTCTTGGAACAGGGGCACAAAGGGGGTCTATCATTTTGTAATTTGTTGCATAAAACAGGTGTGTGACAGTGGCCTGGCAAGTTTTCCAAGAGGTTACAATAGTTGGAGTAGAGTTCATATTGGTGAATAACGGGGAAAGGTGGGGTAGGCAGGAAGTTGAAGGTTAAGAAGTTTAGGCCCATATTTATACTTTTTGACTCAAGCGCAGTTTTGCCATAAAAACTATAGCGCCGGCTTGCGTCATTCCAGAATGCTGTAAGCTGGCACAAATGGGCGGGCTAGCGTAAAAAAAAAAATTTATTAGCCAGGTGGGGAACGTGGTGTGGGAGAAGGGGATTTTGCAAAAAGAAATGGCGTTAGGCTGGTTAGAGGCAATTAAAATGTGTCTAACCAGCCTAGCATCATTTTCTAACACAAAACCATCCATGCCACATGAATCCTGTCTCAGAAAAGACAGGAGTCATGCCCACCACCCAATGGCCAGCACAGGGGCCCCCAATGGCACTTTAATTAAAAAAATGAAATACTTACCTATACTTACCCTACTTACCTGGGATGGGGACCGCCATCCTCTGGTGTCCCTCTGGTGTGGGTGGGGGTGTTCCTAAGGCTGGAGGAGGGCACCTGTGGACCCATTCCATGGTGTTCATCCATGGAAATAGGTCTACAGGTTTACAGATTCCCTAACACCTGGTCTGACCCAGGCGTTAAATAATGATGTAAAGCAAGCTTTGCACTATTAGTTAGCCCCTTCTCCCACTATTTTTTAGATGGGAAAGCCTACCTTGCATCTCATTGACACAAGGTAGGTTCACACATCTAAAAAATAGTGCAAACACCAATATTTTTACTTTATACATGGCAGGCATCAAAATATAAATATAGTTAGTTTTGAGCCGAATTTGCATTAAAACAAATGATGCAAATTCAGTGCAAATGGAGTATAAATATGCCCCTTAGTTGCTTAGAGTTTAGTTGTTTCGAGTTAATACTTGCAGTCCTAGGGTGGAAGGGAAAATTTAAGTTGGAAATATTGAAAGGCGCTTAAATAACAAGGAGATACTTGCAGGTGGGGTATTGTGGGTGGAACAGTAGCGGTGGTGGTAGGATTGTGTTTAGTAAGTTGATTGTTAACCAGGTGGTAGTGTTGCATGGCATTCAGCCTAGGAATGAGATGTTAATGTGCACCTGTTTCAATAAAGCGGCCTTTTCCCCACTTACAAGAGAGTCCGTTTTTTGTCTACACCCCTATTTCACAACAGGCATTTCTCCATTTCCAAATGCAGCACTGCTTAATTAGCCATGAAACATCATTCAGCAAAAAAAACACATATAGCACTACACAAAGTCAGCATACCCAAAAGGTTTTTGTATGGCTAGCTGCCACAGTTACTCCACAGCCTGAATTACATCGATTGCAATAGTTTGGGGCAATTTCCCACCTATTCCAGTGCAGTTTTTCATCGTCATTAGCATCTACCAGCTATGCAAAAATGATCTTTTTGTTTTGAATACTGGTGCTCACATTTTGTACTAGCTGTTTTGTGCACACATGTTTTCACCAATCGGTCACTTCAAATGTCAGTGCGAAAATAGTGCATGATGCAAAACCTGTTTGGTGCAAGCTATTTGTTCCCATTCCCCTACCGTAAATGCACTCTTTATCGCATATTTTTTACAACTAAAAACCTGAAATATTGTCATGCAAAACATATGGAATGCAGTAGATTCTGAGTCATAAAGGGAAGGATATTGCAGCAGTTTGTCTTGTACAGCGATAGTGTCAGTAATTATTGGGAATATTAAGCATTATGAACACATGGCTTGGACTTTTTATTCATAGACATAAACGTAGTTTCCAAAACATAGACTTGAAAGATGTATTCAGAGACCTCAAATTGCTTTACTTCTGCTGTACTGATACTATCTAGTCCTCTTAAATATACCAGCTCACCAAAAAATATCTTTTCAGCTTTATTAATGATTCAAATGGCAGTTTCTGAAGAAATAAGTCCCACAGAGAAGGAGCACTTGATTAATGACCTGGAAACACTTTTCCTTTTCAGCTGATTAAATAAAATTGACTGGATTTTTACATTTTTATAATAAAATGACCTGCGGGGCTGCGATGACACAGTGAAAGCAGCATGTTCACTCTTCAGCAGATTTTTATTTTGTCACTTGTAAAAATGAAAGAGCTAACCACCCAAGCAGAAAAATGCACTTTATCTCCGGCTACTGCCGACACGCTGACAATCGCTGCATACAAATAGCAAAGAGTGGTGGGAAGGAGTGAGTCTGTGTTTACATTCACCCTGATTTTGTCAGATGATAAAAAGGGCTTCTGGTTAAAGCGTACTATTTGTTTTAGACAAGTTGAAAAAAAAGAACTATTATTGACGAGTATTTTGTTTGATTTAACTTTTACATTTAGTAGATAATGTGTCAATTTGTTTGGCGTTTTATGATCTTTTCATCGGTATTCATGTATTGATTGCCATAGCACTACAATGTAAGCATTAAAAACACTAATATAACTTTAAGCTCACTTTGAGTGTATCGCAAACAAGTGAGTTTGATGCAGAAATCTCTTCTTGCACTTTCTCTGTGTACATCAAGGCTGGGACTGAGGCTTTCATTTCAGTTGGGACAGTAATCCTGAACTGGAGCAAATAGGATTTTGTTTTGAAATTCCCGATTGCAACTTGTCCAGCTTTGATATGCTTTGATTTATTTCTGCCTCTGAGCCCACTTAACATTTGTATTTACTTGTATGTTCATCAAATATTTTCCAATGCATGATTGCTGCTCAGTATTTCATTTTTATGCATTTATAGTGCAATGATATTATCTTATAGTTTGATAGGGTGCTCTTAGTTCATAAGTTATATATTCATAAACTGCTACATATAAATGCAAACATTTTCAATGCAACGGGGCTCGCATTTGCTCGAGTTGGAGCTATTTGCATTGTAAACTCCTAACCTAACTTTTCTTGCCACACAAATTAAGAGAAAAAAAAAACACAGCGCGATCGCGCTATGTAAAATGCAGCGCGATCATGCTGTAATTGAAAACGAAAAAACGAAGCGCGATCCCGCTATGTAAACCCCAGCGCCATCGCGCTGCGGGGAAAATTAACAGATAAAGTAGTCCAGAAACCAGGCTCAAAACATCGAGCCTCGTATGTTTATAGTAGTTTACCGGTGCTGTGTAGGTGGGCTAAACACCAGAAAAGGCATGACACATGCATGCCTTTCACAAATGAAAGCAAGCAGATTTTAAAGAGCAAGCCCAGGAACCAATGAAAGAGACTGACGTGACCTGGGCGTCGTTTGAAGCCCAAAGAGAGATTACTTTATGGACGGAGCGCTTTGCGCTCACCCATAAAAAGCACAACAGTTATAGACAAATGTTCAGCAATTCACACGCTCTCCCACCCTACATCACAGATCACATGGTAAATTTTCTCAAACATAATGCTGGAAAATATTATATAGAATCTGCTTAAGACCTTGTTGAGTAGAGGAGATTGAAACACTCCACAAGGAGCATTTATAATAGTCTGTCACAACTGAATTCTTGGTTATGTGGTTCTTTAGAGAACAGCGACAAAACAAACACAAAGTTAGCCTTTGCTAATGCGCTAGCTTCAGACTGGAAAAACAAAAACATGATGGGCAGGAATGCGTTTAGGTTTAGGTTAAGTATGGGTTTTTGGATGGCACGGATAATTTTAAGGGTTAGGGGGTATGGATTTTGAGTGGCAAGTGCAATATAAAGGTTTAGGGTGGGTATATGATTTTGGGTGGCAAGGGGTATTTTAGGATTTAGGGTGTGTGTGGATTTTCGGATGATAAGGACAAGTTCAGGTTTCAGGGTGGGTATGGGTTTTTGGGTGGCAAGGGATTTTTTGGTGTTGAGGGTGGGTAGGGGTGTTTGGGTTGTAGGTTGTTTTTAGGATTTAGGGAGAGTCTGGGAGGCAGTTGGATTAACGTTTAGTAATTCAATTTACTATACGTTAAAAAGCCATAGAAATTCACTAAATAAAATAAAGGTTACTGGGATGTTATAGTTCAGGAAATTGAATAAAGAAAAAATAGAAATTCACCTAAAAAACCAAAGGTTACATTGATGTTATAGATAGGTCCACATTTTAAACATACAAAACCTTATAAATTCAGCTATTATAGTTAGATTTATTTCAAGTAACTATAACTTGTGCCCTAAGGTAACTATAACTCGCACCCTCGCCATAAGTACTAATTACCCCAGATATTACAGCACTCATGACATCTTTTAAAACACCATTGATAATGTTACTGTAACATTTGCAGTAAAACTATTGATGAGATAACTGTGCATGGCCGGGGCGTGACTTTTAGTGACCATAGGGCACGAATTACAGTTACGTGAAATAACTCTAACTATAATAGCTGAATTCCTATCATTTTCTACTTTTAAATGTAACCCTAACTATAACGTCCTTGTAACTTTTGTTTTTTAAGTGAATATATATATTGATATTTTTAATGACGTTCTAAAAGTTGTCATGAGTTCTGTAATAACTGGGGCAATTGGCTGTGCATGGAGAGGGCGTGAATTATGGTTACCTTAGGCAGCAAATTATAGTTACTTGAAATAACTCTAACTATAACTGCTGAATTTCAATGTTTTTGTACAAGTGAAATCTGAACCCAACTATAAGGTCACTGAAAACAAATATAGGATATATGTATATATGTATATATATATATATACATATATATATATTTATATATATATATATATATATATATATATATATATATATATATATATGTATATATATATATATATATATATATATATATAGATAGATAGATACCTGTTCGAAATGGGGTCTTTGGTTGGCAGTCAGGTTACCCCCTGTCCAAGCAAGCACCCTGACTCTAGTCATGGTACATGGTAAAGGAGAATCACACTTAGTTAACCCCCACTCACCCCCTTGGTAGCTTGGCACAAACAGGCAGGCTTAACTTCATAGATAATGTGTTTGTGCAAACACACACAGGAATGCAGTGAACCACTACAAAATGACACAACACAAGTTTCAAATTATTTTATCTAAACAAACAAGACCAAATATGATGAAAATCCACAATACACAGGTAAAAATAGGAATGTAGCACTTAACAGCACAAAAATAGTGCCTAGAGGCACATATACTGCAAGTTGGCATTAAGCGACGTCGTGAAGGAGTCGTTTCCTATAATGTGACGCCAGTGGTGCCGTTTGCAGAGTCGTTTGATCCCCAGGTACAGTACCTTTGCAAACTAGTAAAATAAAAGGCCAGTGCATGGAGTCAGGGAAAGCGGCGTTGCTGGATCTTCAGTTATACGGGGCAGAAGGGCAGAGGCGTTACGCAGTGGCATCGGGTCCTTACTGCAGAGCGGTGGAGGTGAAACGGTGCCAGTTGCGAAGTCAATCCCTTGGTTCCAGCAGGAAAGAAGTACGGCGAGGTCACGATGCTGCGGGGCGACCTCAGGGGTTCTCAATTATGTCCCAGGGCTGCAGGCATTCCGATTGTGTCATATATCACGGACATCGGACTTACAACACTCCGAATTCAGCGAGGTCAGGTGGGATCAGCGGCTGCAGCGATGTGAAGCCTACCTGATCTTTGCTCTCTGTGAGGTCCACGGCCTCTGGGCAGATGGCATCACAGTTCTGGGCAGCGGTATTGTTTGCGAAGTCACAGGGCGTCGTACAGCATCGTTAAATGTTTTTTTTCTCCAGAAATTCACATCCAGGAGCCCAGGAACTGGAATGGCACCCTCTAGCAAGCTAGAGTCTACAGCGTGCAGACTCAGTACTGAATGGTGAAGCCTTTGCTGTCACTGAGAACAAAAGTCCAGTCTCTGTCCCCTTGCACAGGCAGAAGCAGCAACTACAGGATAGCCCAACACAACACAGTCACAGGCCAGGACAGCAATTCTCCTCAGCTCTTCTCCAGGCAGTGGTTCCTCTTGAATCCTTGAAGTAATCTCATTTGCAGGGCTTTTGGGTCCAATACTTATACTCCTTTCTGCCTTTGAAGTTGGTAAACCTCAAAGCAAAGTCTCTCTTGTTTGCAAGATCCTGCCTTGCCCAGGCCAGGCCCTAGACACACACCAGGATGTTGGAGATTGCATTGTGTGAGGGCAAGCACAGTCCTCTCAGGTGTGAGTGACTACTCCTCCATCCCCTTCTAGCACAGGCGGCTCATCAGGATATGCAGGCTACACCCCAGCTCCCTTTGTGTCACTGTCTACAGGAGAGGTGCAAACAGCCCAACTGGCAAACTGATCCAGACAGGGAATCCATAAACAGGCAGAGTCACAGAATAGTTTAAACAAGAAAATGCCTACTTTCTAGAAGTGGCATTTTCAAACTCACAATCCAAAAACTAACTTCACTAAAAGATGTATTTTTAAATTGTGAGTTCAGAGACCCTAAACTCCACATTTCTATCTGCTCTCAAAGAGAATCTGCCCTTCAATAATATTTAAATGCAGTCCCCATCCCATCTTTAACATGCACGACACCCTGCACATGTGGCTACCTAGGACCTACCCTAGGGGTGTCTTACATGTATAAAAAGGGAAGGTTTGGGCCTGGCAAGTGGGTATACTTGCCAAGTCGAATTGGCAGTCTAAAACTGCACACACAGACACTGCAGTGGCAGGTCCGAGCCATGGGTACAGGACTACTAATGTTGGTGCCATAACCAGTGCTGCAGGGCCACTAGCATTTGTTTCCATGCCCTAGGCACCTCTAATGCACTTTACTATCGACTTACTAGTAAATCAATTATGCCAATCATGGATAAACCAATCAACAAGACAATTTACACAGAGAGCATATGCACTTTAGCATTGGTTAGCAGTGGTAAAGTGCCCAGAGTCCTAACACCAACAAAAACAGGTCAGAAAAACTAGGAAGAAGGAGGCAAAAGGTGTAGGAGTGACCCTGCAAAAAGGGCCATTACCAACAATACCCTAAAAAACGAAGGATACAGGGACATTATATTTAGGTGCATGTGTTACCCAGACAAAACCATAGACACTCATCAGTTATTCTTATATTTATAGATCTGAAGAAAGCATAACTTGTTCTGGAAAGTATATATATATATATACATATATATATATAAGAATAACTGATGAGTGTCTATGTTTTGTCTGGGTAACACATGAACACATGCACCTAACTATAACGTCCCTGTAACCTTTGTTTTTTCCAGTGAATTTCTGTTTTTTTAACATAAAGACTTATATAAATTTTGTACATTGATGCAATCACAGCCGTGTGGCCACTCAAACCCGGGCCATGCACAGTTTTCAGTCCTGAGGAGACGGGGTTTGCACACGGGGCTTGGGCTGTGCCCTACCCGACAGGACTCATGATGTACTCCTTTATTTTGTGGAGATGAGTTCAAATTCCTATGCATCAAGAATGCATCTCCAAACTCAGTGGGAAATGTACTCTGGGGTCCTTTTAGTAAGCAGTCCATCTTCCTGGGAGAATGGGCAGGAAGAAGTTACATATCACTAATGTATATGGGGCGGGCCAAAAAGGCAGAGCTTTAATGCCATTTTACATACTTGTAGTTTTTAAAAGTAACATAATCTCTGGTTTCACAGTAGATGACAAGAAAGAACACACTTGTGACAGTCACTACATGAGATATTGTGCTAGAAAAAAGGCAAGGATGCAAACATCTCCATCAAGGATTACAGACAACCTTTCACAGTGGAAATGCAAAGAGAACACACTTGGGTTGCCTTGACCTTGCACAAGAAAGTAGTATGATTAGTACTTCACAGAAATGAAGGTTTGAGTTAGGCGTTTGCTTTGTTTATATCTGTAAGCGCTTTACATTGAGCTTTACTGTCTATGAAATGAGCATTGTGCCCCAATGAATCCTGCCCTGCGTATTTATGTAATATAAATACACAGGTCAGGATTCATTATGTTTTTTAATAAATGTTGGGGATGGTGAGGGGATCCTCAAGGATCCCATGTTCCCAGCCGTCTCCCTGCTTCATGCCAGAGCGGCATTGCTCCTGCATGCAGGGAACTGTTGGAAATGCAGCTCCCTGTGTGTGAGAGTAATACTCTCATCTCTTTCCGAGATGAAATCACTGCTTTCAGCAAGTGATTGCATTTTTACAGCTTCCACTATCTGAAAGCAAAAACAGAGCAAGAACAAACAGCTATCTCTTGAGGGTGGGCACCTAGGGAAGTAGCAGAAGATGGTTCAGGAAGGTGGCAGTCCCTAGGTCCAAATATGGCTCCAGGAGGGGTGAATTTCTATGGTTTGGTACGTTTAAAACATGAACCTACCTATAACGCCACCGCGTCTAACATGAGAACAATACCTTAAAAGTCATTAAGGCAACCAGCACTCCGTGAATGTGAAAATTAGGTTTAATTCAAACAAAACAGGAATGCGTTTCGGTGTTACCGCCTTTCTCAACCTGCGGGCCGCCATTTTGGCCCCCTTTATATATCATGTGTGTTAGATTACAATTGGTTCACTTAAAGCAATACAGTACATATAGAATATGATATGTGAAAAAACGGCCTATAAATAAAGTAAATAACAGAAAATCGTACTTAAATCCAAATTGATAAATCACCTCTATATAACATATTTGTCATCTGTTTTGGACTTAGTCAAGAAATAATTATAATTAATTCTGCCAACAATAGAGACTGATAATTAAACTGCAATGAACAAAAATAATAATTTTTTAATTTTCAATTTTTATCAAATATCTAGTCTATGGGGATTGTACTGATCTAATGCGGACTTTATGTAGAAGAAACATATTAATAAAGTATGCCCGTTATCACAAAAAATGATTCAATGCTATATTGTCATTTACTGACATACAACTAATAGATCGTAGGTGAGAAACACATGTTAGCTCAGTTGTATATATTTTTTCAGTGTTTATTCTGGATCAATGTTGAGTATTGTATATATGAGCATTATTAGTCACTTGGGGATATTCTGGGATTTTGATTCTACATGCCTTTGCTTGGATTTTTTGATTTCGATATTTGGTCCCCCATTGATGGGATTGCTGTTTGTTTATGTTTGATAAAAAATGCTCATTACCAATCTAACATGTTTTTTCTGCCCCCTTTTTAAATTACCTTTCTTCTTTTTCCTTCTACTCTTTTTATTTTTCTCCCTGTTTTCTATTTTTAATTTTCAATTTTTTCATACGTGAGGTATGTCCATTTCAACATACATCATATTGTGCATATGACATTGCATTGCCGGGTTAAATTGCATTCGTTTATTGGTGTATGAACTGGACCATGAGCATAGGGTTTTGAAGATTATTGGGCCAGTTTTAGCCACTTGGCTGGAACACTACTTATGAGTTGTGCTTTTCTTCATTGGACCTTGAGATACATTGGGAATCGCATTACTTTGGAGCATAACCGGCAGCATGTGAGCTCATGTTGGCATGATGTTATAACAAACAGGTCACGCTCCATTGATATAGTAAAGCGGTCCCCTGCAACTTTGAGGGATAAATACTGCATGTTGCAAGGCCTATTTGGTGACCTTTAAATTAGTGGTGATTGGGGCAAGAATATGTGAAATGATCGCTTTTGCAGACTCATATTTGGCCCTTTTGCAAACATATTCAATATTTTCTATAACCAATAATGCTTTTGTGGCCTTTATTGAGTTATTTCTTTGAACAAAAATTATATGAAGTTTTCTTTTTAAATAATGTGCAATTCTGGCAGCTTTTGTGAATGAACTCATGTAATTTTGTACAATTTGACTTTTATAGACTGTTTACTATGTCTTTTGTGACACTTCCCATATTTGAAGAGGATTGGGCACTTTCGCTTTGTGATTAGGCTTTGACAAAGACCAGAAGGCCGAAATGCGTCAGCCTTAACAAAAATCTGTTGTGGTGACTATATGTCATATGAGATGTCATGAGTGATGTAATCAGTGACATCACTGACCATGTCATGAGTGATGTAATATGTGCGGTCATAAGCAGTGCATTACGGGAGCGCAAGTTATAGTTAGCTCAGGTGACTACAACTGCTGAATTTCTATGGTTTTGTATGAGTAAATTCAGAACGTAACTATAATATCCATGTAACCTTTGTTTTTTTCTGTAAATTTCTAAGGTTTTCTTTATTCTATTTCCTAACTATAACATCCCTGTAACCTTTGTTTTTTTCATTGAATTGCTATGTTTTTATAACGTATAGTAATTTTAATTACTGTATGTAAATTCAACCTACGCCGCACGCGGCCCAAGGAGTTTGGCCACAGGGCCTGGCCTCCGACCAGTGCCTGAGGCCAACTCCCTGTAAGCACCCAACCGTGCACGTCCTTCACCCATGCACAGGGAATGTTACCGGCAAGACCTGGCCTGCGGCCAACACCCCCAACCACAGCTGTAGCCACAGCGTCTCTGAGTGTGAGAATAGGTGAAAAGGTGTATCTGGGGGTGAAAGTGACTGTCAGATTGTCTGTGTGAGTGTGAGAGTGCGTACATCTGTGTTTTAGTGGGTGTATCACTCTGTGCACTGGTCTGTGAATGGCTGCATGCGGGTGTCAGTGGGTCTGTGAGTGGGTGCGTGAGTGTCTGAGTGGGCCTGTGAGTAGACCCCATAGACCCATGCCCACATCACATCTCCAACTGGGAAAGTCACCTATTAGCACCACCTTCTCTGACACTATCAACACCTTCATTGCATCCGCCACATTCCCAGATAATTGGAAACATGCAGAAGTCAATACCCTCCTCAAAAAACCTACAGCTGACTCAAACCAACTGAGCAACTTCCCTCCAATATCACTGCTCCCATACCCAGCCAAAGTAATGGAGACAGTCATCAAAAAGCAACTCTCAACCAACCCTGATCTTTATCACATACTAGACAACACCCAATAAGGATTCAGAAAGAACTACAGCAGTGAAACAACACTCATTGCAACCATTAATAACATCCGGACCACCCTGGACCATGGAGAAAAGGGAATCCTCATCTTACTCAACCTGTTGCAGCCTCTGACACTGTCTACCACAACAACCTGATCAGAAGACTAAACAACATGGGCATCTAAGGACTCGTACACCAATGGACCTGCTTCTTCCTCAAGGGAATAACCCAAAGAGTCAGAATACCTACCACTTTCACGTCAGAGAACAAAAGACTGCAGAGTCCCCCCAGAGTTGTATCTCAGCCACACACTGTTCAACATCTACATAACCCTGTTAGCTAACATCATCTAATCGTAAGGAATCTCCATCATCTCAAATGGCAACAACACCCAACTCATCTTCTTTCTGACAGACAAGAAAACCACCTCCAGAACTCACTTTACAAACTGCATGACCGTGGTAGCAGACTGGTTGAGAGAGAACTGCCTGAAGCTCAACTCCAATAAGATGTAAGTACTGATATTTGGAAACAAAACTTCCCCATGGGACTCCATCTGGTGGTCATCAGAGCTAGGATCAACACCAATACCCACTTACCAAACAAAAAAACCTGGGGTTCATCCTAGATGGCCGACTCTTCATGACACAGTCAATGCAGTGAGTATCTCTTGCTTCCACATCCCATCCATGCTACACAAGATCTTCAAATGCCTACAACAGAACACCAAACAGACCATCTCCAGGCACTAATCACGAGCAGGCTTGACTACGGCAATGCCCTATGTACTGTATTCTCCAAGCAAATCCTACAAGGACTCAAGACCATCCAGAGCACTGATGCTAGACTGATACTGGACCTCCCTCGCTGCACTGATATCACACCACACCTCAAGCAGCTTTACTGGCACCCTATCCACAAATGCAGGCAACTGAACTTCCTTCTTCACAGATACAAAACACTACACAACATTGAACCAACATACCTTAACATCCTTAGACTCTTTCAAGAGCCGACAAGACATCTGGACTGTACCTCACATTCCCTTGCACACACTCACTGCATTTACAATAAAAGAGAAGGAGGTCCCTCATTCTCCTACATCACACCAAAAACATGAAACAACTTCCCCCAACACATCAGAGTATCCTATTAAGAGCACCTGAGACCCTAATGGGTTATTGTTAGAAATGGGGTCCTTGGTTGCCAGTCAGGTTACCCCTTGTCCAAGCAAGGACCCTCACTCTAGTCAGGGTAAGTCACACACAATCCAAATTATCCTTGCCCACCCTCTGGTAGCTTGGCACTGAGCAGTCAGGCTTTACTTAGAAGGCAATGTGTAAAGTATTTGTGCAATAAATCAGTCAATAACACAGTAGAACGCCACCAAAATACACCACACAGTGTTTAGAAAATATGATATATAATATTTATCTGGATAAATGCAGGTCAAAACGATTAAGATGCACTAAGTATGTGTTAAAAATATCACTGTAGAAATGATACCAAAGGTCTTTAGTCTCTTAAAAGCAATAAATGTCTCTTGCAAGCACAAAGTACCTGGTTTCCGTTCAAAATCTCCACAAGGAACTGCAGAGGAGGAGATGCATGGAAAACAGGAAGGTGTTTGTCAATTTCTCGGGCCGCACACGATGATGCGTCTGTCATTTTTCATGCAGAGAAGGCTTTGCTTCAATTTCCGGTGCTTTGTCTGGGATCCTCTTCGGGTTGCGGGGTTTTCAGACGCCCCAGGGATGATGCATTGAATTCTGGCTCACAGGATGAAGTCACAGGGGCTGCATCGATCCGCTGGGCTTTGTGTGGAAATTTCTATTGCACAACAGGCGCTGTGTCAATTCCTCTCTGGAAGTCGGGCTGCGTTATTCCAGCTCTGCAGTGCGTCGATTCAGTGGGCCGTGCATCGAATTCCCGGTCGCCACGCTGGCGCTGCGTGGACACAAGGTTGGGCTGGTTGGGGGGTTGCAGTCATTGCAGAGGCTATCTTTGCAAGCGATCTCTGCATGCCAGACATTGAAGTATGAATGGCATCCAAGAATACAGCCATCTGTTGCATTTGGCAACTAAACCCATGTATGGCAGTGACAATTGCTGTCTGACTTGCAAAGATGCTGCGTAAGACATCAATAGCCTTTTTCACTGACTGCAGCTGGGGGGACAGGGGTGAAGGTGCCTGCAGCAAAAGAGAGCCCAGCCCTTTTGGGGAGGGCATGTTTGGCCAACTGGATGGGTGAAAGAGAGAGGGTGGAGATGGGAATCTGGGTGGCAGAAAAGGATGCAGATGGAACAAGTCCTGTCAGGTCTGCCACTGCTAGGGACTTGTCTCTTGATGATGCCTTCAAAGAAGATGTAGAGCTGGTGACCTCCATGCCAGTCACCTCACCTTCCATGCCTCTGTATCGGTTGGTGTCTGATTTTTCTCCACCTGACAAACAGTGGTCAGCTGCTTCACCACCTTCATGGCCAATGTCTCCTTCGCCTGTTGCTGAAGGTGCTGAAATATATACAACAAATTTGATCATATCTGTGCAAATCAAAATGGCAACAAGATTATCTAACAAAACATTTCCTAATTTCAGTGTTTTGAGTTCTTAAAGGCTATAAAATGTAGATACACCATTATCCCATGCATGTACGGAATATATTATGGACCCATTTGCTCACCCTTTGTTTTTTAGAGCATTATGCTTAAACACTTCAAATTCCTCATGGAATTGTTTAGCACGTTTGAATGGTACAGATTGGTAGTTTTGAACAGTGAACTCATGTCACAAAAATAAATTTCTAGCAAAAAACATTTGTGCCACGTACATTGTCCATCTACAAAAGTACCTTTCAACAACTCCTGTGCTTCAACATTGATTCATCATCTGGACATAACAAAGGACACAAAATTGTTGTTTGGGGTATGTGTAACTCTGTTGCCAATGTGTACACATTCCTGCCTGTTTCAATTAATAACGTTTGTCTACTGAATTCATCACACCTGACAGAATCCTCAATTGGGGCTTGTTTAGTACAACTGTTCCTCATAACATAGACAGAATGTGGGTAAAAATTTCTTAGGCAGCCAAGTGCCTGCTCAAAACATTCCTTTGGCTGTGATAAGGAATCTAGTGACAACCTTTAACCCAGATCAAAACACAAAACACATCATGATACACCTTTTGTAATACTTACACCTTCCACAAATCCTCTTATTCTTTGAATGTGTGTCATTCTTTATGTTGATGCCATAAATCAGTGCTGTAACAAAAATAGTTAACGAACAGTAAGAACTCAAAAAACTAACTTAACCCCTTGATGCTGCTGTTGGGCTGTCATCTGTCCATCAAGGTCCAGATAGGCCACCACAAGTATTTGGGCCACTGGGGGGGAGAGGGGGTAACTGTGCAGTGCATGCACTTCCCATATTGGGAGGACTGGTCGAGCTGGACTTGATGACTTACAGGTCCAGCATCATAGGTCCTCCCACCTTTTCTGGCAATGTATGCTGCACTTCTTGTAGACCCCCAGGGTCCATACCTTCTTGGCAATGGCCTTCCATATCTCCTTATTCTGCTTGATATTGACCTGTTTGGATAAGAAAAAAGAAAGAAAAATATGTTTTGTGAGGTTTTGTTTGTCTGTACTGCTGTGACACAATTTTGTAAAATCTCTCACAAGCATTTCTAAAACATTAGTACAGATTACTTCCCAAAATGTTTTTGTTCCTAGGAAATATTAATTTTTAGTGGCATATTTTTATTTTACAAATCCGGGCCACAGACATTTTTAGCCCAGGAGTCTGAACATTTCTTGTACTGAGAGATACTTCTAATCAGAACAAATCATTGTGAACGAATAAAGGCCAAACAACGTATACATTATTAGCATACACCCATGCATAGCTTCAATGGCTTAATGTCTAATGTTTATAGAGCCAGATACTATGGTTTGAACCACATAAAATGACTAAGGGCAGCATGGAACAGCTGCCAGGTGTGTCACTGAGACCATGGTTTTTGGTGATGTCTGAACAAGTGTTTGTGTAGGAAAAGGACATATTGTTATGTGTTATTGAGAGCCTGTGTCAAATGTACTTGCAGCACAGGACATACCTTTCCCCATATGTGGCACCAATACATAGATAATACATACAGATACTCATTTATCAGAACATGGGATAAATACAAAGTCCATAACTTGAACTTTTTTTCTTGCACTTTACATTTCTCTTATATGGATATATGACTTTATTTTTCACTTATATGTACAGTACAGTGTCTACTCGTCACTGGAATTAAGGGACATGCAGTTTGTAAATGAAAAAGTTTGATTTGTGAGTAATGTGAAATGAAAAGTCACCTTTTTCATTCAGATGACTTTACCTTTCAATTTACAGACGTTAAAAACCATCACTGAACAACATTTTGTACCCAGACAGATTATTCAGTTTACTACACTCCAATCAAAACACTTCATTCTGGAACTAAAAAGGGCAAATTAGCCTGTGTTAAAAAAAACAAGTTACTTAGGAATACATTTTCCATTCAAACATGTGCTGGCTGCACATGGACAAGACCTTGGTTGTCAGCAGTTCTAACGCCTCATCTGTGACGTTAGGTGCCCTGTCACTTGCATGGCTCCCAGAGGTCTATAACAGCATCAAAGGTGGAGGAGACTTTGTTGGAAGCAGTTTTAGGAGGCAAGTGAGCTTTCTTCAAAGTGCCCTGTACATGTACACAACATATGCAATTGTTAATGGAGATGGACACAGCCATTGGCTTTCGTAAGTTGCCGTCACACACGTTAGCCCATGGCTGTGTCAACTTCCGTCATCGGATAGCAAATATCCTGACAGCAAGGTCAGGGGGCCACCATTTTAGGATGTGAACCAATGTATTTTTAAATATTAAGTGTGTCACCATCACTCAAAATTTTGTTTCCCAATACAAAATGTGTATATTACTGTTTTTGTGTACATTACTCTTTTTTGATACATTTGACCCAGTACAATCTAATGCATTACTGTTCTAAAAATGCAGTAGTGACACAGTTAATTTTATACTTCTGTTGATGGAATTTAAACAAAATACAAAAAACAACGTGTAAATAATACATTTAAAATATATTATTTTCATATTATTTTTAGAAAATGTCAGACATGTAACAAATTGTTTATCTTAGTAGCAACATCTCTAAAAATTGATGTATACATATATATCACAAAAACATATAGGATTTTACAAAGACTGAATGTGTGTTGATCAGCAAAGTACTGTTTGCCCATTTAAAGTTATATTTCTCTTTTGTCCTAAATGCAGACATAGGAACCCAGGAAAAGGTGGAAGACGACAGCCGCAAGTGTTTAGACCATTTTCAGACCTTGCCACCATGGAAGAAAGGGATTTTGTGAAACAAATCAGATTGAATAGGCAAACTATTCTGGATGTATCTCATCAGCTGGAGCCAGATCTTCTTCCTCAGAATAGGAATCCCACATCAATAATACCAATAGTGAAAGTCATAGCAGCACCCCATTTTGTGGACACATGATCCTTCCAATACACCAGGGCAGTATCTGAGGCATGTCACAACCGACATTCAATGGTGTGCTACAAGAAGTCCTTTCTTCAATGATGAGAAACATCAACAGCTTCAACCAGTTTCAACAACATGAGGATTAAAAAAAATGTGAAGGGAGATTTTTATGATTTGGTTGGCATGCCACATGTGCTTGAAGCAACTGATGGCACACATACTGCCTTAGTGCCACCACATGCCAGGGAGCTGGTCTACCACAATCGGAAGAACTTCCATTCAATCAATGTGCAAGTTGTCCTCTTACCGGATTTGTACATCTCAAGCATAAGTGCCAATTTTCCAGGGACAACGCATGACTCCCTTATTTTACAGAACAGCAGCATATCCCTGCAAATGTTACAATATGGATGTGAGAGGGCCTGGCTTTTTGGTAAGTACAATATGTCAACATGATTATTTGCTTAATTTCTAGTTTAGGAATGTACAATGACATGAAATATTTTTGCTCAATCTAATTTTCTTTTTCATATAGAAGACTGAGCATATCCTAACCAACCATGGTTTCAAGCACCGCTGAGGAATCTCACAACACCAGGGGAAGTCCCCTTGAATGAGGCCCATGGAAGAACACAGAGGCCAGTGGCCGGGCTTTTGGGCTCCTAATGGCCAGATTTAGCTGTGTGTATAAAACTGGTTGAGCCCACCTCTACTCACCCGATAAGGTGTGCAAAGTCACCATGGTCTGCTGCATGTTGCACAACATCGTCCTGCAAAAGAACATCCTGTACATTGCAGAGCATGGAGACCATGATAAGCCACCCGGTCAGGATGTTGAAATGCCAAATGAAGATGACAGTGGTGAAGAAGAAGGAATTGACGCAAGTCATGATGTTGTTGACAATTTATTTACATGAGTGTAAGTATATCTTTACCTAAGTATATCTTTACATTCAATGTCCAAAGAACTTGTAATATAAAGAGCATATAAGTCTGTGCAGGACATGTTTTTAGGAATTGATAGTTAATGGAATTCCATGGCAAAAATGTTTGTTGTTTAAATTTCTGACACATTGACTACTGTGTTCTTTTACATTGCTTGTCTTTGATTTTTGTAAATGTGTCCTCTTTATTTGTCATTTGTAATGTGTCTATTTTGTCATGTAAATTAATGAACTGTTCCTGCTATTGTGTTTTAGAATTCTTCTGCATGTCATCTTCATTTGGACATTTCACAGTTGTTACTTTTGCAGTTATATGCTGCTGTTGCAAAGTACAAAGGTACATGTGTTGATCCAGTGAAAAATATGCATACTTTAGATGTGCACATCCTGTACAAAGACAACTTGCACAGTGATTGAATTGAAGTTTAGGAGATTGCATGAGACGTGTTTTCTGTTGACAGTTGCCACCAAGGCAATGTGTGCTGCTTAACTTGCTCTGACCACATGTGTAAGTCAACCCTTAACACACTCTTCTCCCTGCACATGTGCTAAATCCTCATTTTGTCTTAAGTGTATGAAGTTGTTGATGTGCCTCTTCATTGTAGAAAGGACTATTTAGCACACCACTTGAAGGTGGTTGTGACATGCCACCACTTGCTGCCACAGTGTATTGAAAGCATCCTGTGGTCACAAAATTGTGTACTGCCATGATTTCCACTATTGGTGTTATTGATATGGGATTCCACTTGTGAGAAAGTAGGTCTGACTTCCGCTGATGAAAAGAATCACTAATAGTTTACCTATTCAATCTGTTTTATTTGATTATATTTCATTCCTCCATGGTGTCACGGTCTGGAACTGTAAAAA
Source organism: Pleurodeles waltl (assembly GCF_031143425.1). Taxonomy (NCBI): domain Eukaryota; kingdom Metazoa; phylum Chordata; class Amphibia; order Caudata; family Salamandridae; genus Pleurodeles; species Pleurodeles waltl. The sequence goes on from NC_090436.1 coordinate 279,946,776, forward strand.
AATAAATGACACAGACTATTGTTTTTATGCATGTGAAATATTTCTTTTCTCACTTGAGAAAACGATTCTTCCTTACTAATGTATAAAATGAATACATTAGGATGTGTGTTGTTTGCTATATGTTACTTTTGTGAACATGGAAGAATCATTACCTCAATATAAAATTTCATTTAAAAAAGGAATGATGGAAGGAAGAAAATAAAAATTGGGAACCGCAAGAACTACGACACCAGTCCTTGACTTTGTGTTTTTAGAATGTATTTTACAAACACAAATAAACTGATACAGGATGAAAACAAAATAAAATGGAAAACCAAAAAAATAGTCAACTGTGGTGGATGAAACTGTTATTTTAGAGGCAAAATTGTTTGAAGTCCAATGTACAAAATACAATTGGCATCTAAAAGGTAAATGTGTCTAGAACCTAGTCTATGGAGTGAATGATAGTCAAACACACAGGTGGAGATTAGGTTCTTCATCTCTTGCTGCACAAATTCAACCCAACTCAGTATACAGGAGAAACAGGAAGTAAACCATTCTAAGGCCTAGCAGGCTAAAATTCAGACGGTTATACAACCTAGTAGGATTAATGGTATTGATCATCATATGAACTTTGTAAGTTCTTATCATTACTACTTATATTATGCATACAACATGACATGATATAAATTCTTTAAGTCAACATACTTAGAGTTATAAAGCTAATTGCATCACTTAAATGAAATGACAAGGAAGTGAAAACACACAAAATGACATGTAATAAACCATTTTTCATTCATTGCATAAAATGTGGTTTGATAAACGCCTGACATTTTGACATCTTGTATATATGAAAAAGATAAGAGAGTATGACTAACATCACATTGCAAACATATTTGTAACTGTAAGTTGAATATTCCTAGTCAAATATATACAGTGAAGATGTCCATTTAAAAAATGATGACTCTTGTGAAATATGCTAGAAGGTCCAAAAAGACTTACAAGCACCATACCTTCATAGTATTATGAATAGGGCTTGGAACCTGTTATCTTGACTACAACAAAATACATTCAAACATACAAACAATCAAATACAAGAAATGATAAATGAAGAACAACACACATAATGACCACACATATTTCCCAGCAGTAAAAGGAGTGTTGGCTAATATGATGATGACAATTGATTTGGGAGTTTTAAAAACACATTATGTGCAGCTGACTTAAGAGCAAAATCTACATGTATGTTTAGAGAGACATACATAAGTCTAACTAACTGTTGTGCTTTCAGGATGTAGGATATGCAAGACCATCTCCTCCCGGAGAAAAGGTTGTAAAGGGGTCTGGGAGAACCAGCACCAGTCCTCTGGACTTACAGGTGATGCTTGAAGGCCAGGGAATAAACTTTCTTGCACAGGTCGCTCCACCTCTTCCTAATTTCCTTCCTCTTGTGTGCACAAGTTGTTTCCTACAGCATACACTCTGTCAACTATTCGGGCCCATATTTGCCTTTTCTGAGATATTGTTGTATTTTGTACTTGACCTCCAAACACTTGTGGCTACACTCTAATGATTTTATCCACCATGACTGACAATTCTCTATATGTAAAATGTGAATTTCCTGTTCCCTGCCATTATGAGTAACTGAAAAATAAATGAAATAGTCACACACAAGTTAATGTAAAATGCAAAGTTTGTAAAAAATGAAAAATGCACAGAGGGAGTGAAATAAAATAGAATAACCTAACTTCTGAGTGGGAAATGCTACAGCAAAATGGTGTTTTACAGTGGAATGGCAAAGGATCATGGTCTAAAATGGAGCTTGTTTTATAGTGTGACATGCAGATGTTCACAATTGACTAATATACATCAGTTGTGTACTGCTGCTCTCCATCCAATAGCCACAGCTATAGTTCAAGGTTGAGTGGGTCCTGTGATGGACTCTGGCTGTCAGGAATCCACTGCCAGAATGATGCTAGCACAACTGTGATGTCTAAAGATGCTTGGCGCAATCTCACCACCCTATGGCGATGGAGTACTGTTAGCCATCACTGGAGCCATCTGCTTTGACAATGGTAGACTACTTACGTGGTGGGCTCCACTCTGTTGACGCAGACGGAGGTGCAGCCGCAATACATAAAAATATTGTGATCAGAACTCTGTCAGCTTTTTGTTTTTTGTGTGGTATGTTTTTATTGTAATTTTTCAAAATATTATGTAGCATACAGAAACAGAGAACAAACAGCAGGCCCCTAAAATCCGTATACATCATATAATCGAAGACCTGATAGGGCCACACCAGTTAGATATCAAACAAATTAAAGAATAGAGACAATCAATGGCGGTGAAACCTCTCGACATGTCTGCTACCTAATAGTGATTTCTACAATATGTAACATCTACTAAAATATACTACACGGAACATCCATAATACAATAACAATGTGATATAATACTAAAATGCCTGAAATGAGCCATAGAAGAAGGGGGATTGGAAGAAAGGAGTGCCTCAGTGGTAGCCACGTGGAGGAGGGGAATGAATATCCCTGAATAGTAATGTGCAATGACATGGATAGAATCATAGTTAAAGAAAATATATCTGACTAAAGAGGAATGAATACAAAAATTAGTTAAGAAAGGACAAATAAGGAAAAACAGAACTATATAAGAAGAAAAAGAAATGATAGCGAGAGGAAATAGGAAGGGAGAGAAAGAGAACATCAAAGAGAAACAGAAAGGGCAAAGGCAGAAGGGAAAGTACAAGGAAAAATAGAGAGGACAGAAACAGGGAAAAGGTGTAAATAGAAAGGAGCATGATAATAAGAGGGAGAACTATGATGTGGATGAGGATAATAATAATAGTGGAAGTGAGAATGATAATGATGATGATGATAGTAATAGTAATAGTAATAGTAATAGCAATAGCAATAGTAATAGTAATAGTAATAGTAATAGTAATAGTGACCAAGGGGTGGACAATCGACCCAAAGGGGGAAGGGAAGGAAGGAAAGCAGGGGATATGTCTATGAAAAACCAGCGCAGAGAAAGAACTGAAGAAAATGAGTTTGTGCGCTTGGTGGAGTCCAACGTAAGATAAAGAAGGATAGTAAGAACTGACTTGTACTGAGGAATAATGATAAAGTTAACGGGGAGGCGTAGTGCCACTGGAGCATCTGCGACATATCCCGTATGGGGGATAATCAGGTCACCGGACCAGAGAGAAAGGTTGACCATGTCTGTAGAAATACGTCTGTCTTATACTTTAGGTCATAAATAGGATGCTCATGGGAAGCAGCCTTAAACATTGCAGAGATCCACTCCCCGTGAGAGGGTACGAGTGCCGCTCGCCAATATCTGAGGATGCATATCTTTGCCGTGGCAAGTGCAGTGTGTAATAAGCGAAGTTGCGGCCTGGAGAGCTCCGGGAGCTCCCCGGTGTCATATAGCAAAAGAAGAGGAGGGGTAAGGGAGGGTGGTAAGGGTAGTGTTTCCCTAAGAGTGTCCCCTACGGCAAACCAGAAAGGCTGTATGGCTGGGCAGTTGTGTGAAATGTGAGGTAAGTCACAGCGCTCATGAGGACATCTGCAGCAGGAGGCATGAGGCAATACCCCTGCAGTACGGAGCTTCTGGGGGGTCCAATACCAGTCGTGTAATGTTTTGAAAGGACTAAATTTTGCGCTGGCCTCTCGACCTCCGCGGTCTCTGGCCTCGATTATATCTGCCCAGTCCTCCAAATCATACTCGACTTATAGATGCTCCTCCCACTTATTCTTAAGGAAGACCAGGAGGGGGAGTGAAAAGAGATGTCGATTTAGCAAGGCTTGTAGACCTGATATGCACCCCCCCCCCCTCATTTGTCCCCAGGTTTCCATGTAATGAAGTATTGGGGATTGAATGAGTCGTCGAGGGGGTTTCCCAAGAAGGCTCATCAGACAGTGCTTGAGCTGTATAAAACGCCACGCGTGATGTTTGGGAAGACCAAATTCCTCCTTAAGTTCCAGGAACGTCTTCCATCTGTCCCCCGTGAGGAATTGATCTACCCTTGTGAGACCTTTCAAGCACCAGTCCTTCCAAAAAGTGGTCTTTCCCCCAATGCAAAAACCTTTATTGCCCCAGATGATTGCCTTGTCATGTATGTGAGGATCTACGTTCAATAAGAGGTGTGCTTGTAGCCATGCAGTTCGCATGGCTCCAGTCAAGGGTTGTGAATTTGTTGGGGGAGCGGGTCTGTGTTGTATATAACCTGGAGTCCTGATTCAACACTTGAAAGCGTTCGTTCGATTTCCACCCAGGATGGCAGATCCCGTATTTCTGGGAGTAAATAGACCATCTGCGAAAGACGTAGTGCCAAGGTGTAATGTTCCATTGAGGGGAGACTCAAACCTCCGTACTCACTTCTGGCAAGCACAGTGGTTCGGGACAACTGCGGACGCATGGATCCCCAAACAAAAGACGGATATGACGATCTATCTCTCGAAGGAGGGACATGGGTATGTGTAAGGGCAACATACCTAAAACATTTAAAAAACATGGCAAGGTCACCATGCACACTGCCTGAACTCTACCCCACATGGAGAGGCCCAGATGGGTCCATTTCGCAAAGTCCCGTTTCAGACTGCAAATTAAAGGATCCAGATTGTCCGCCACTATGTTATCCAAACCTCTGTTAACATCGATGCCCAGGTAAAGAAGACATGACTGTTTCCATGTAACTGAAAGTCCCTGGACAGAGGCATGAACTGTTACTGGAAACAGTGGTAGCATCTCACTCTTGTCCCAATTGATCCGGTAGCCTGAAAGATGTTCAAACTCCATCAGGACAGCTCAAAGAGCTGGAAGAGAAGTTGATAGGTCAGTGAGGGTGAGGAGAATATCATCAGCATGCAGATAAATGGTGGATATAAGATCAGAGTTACCTATCAATGCCGTTAAAGGCTCCACGGCAAAACTAAATAATAACGGGGACAAGGGGCATGCCTGGCGCGTCCCCCTGCTGACCGCAAAAACATCAGAAAGGAACCCGCCGCAGTTTACTTGGGCTGTCGGAGAGTCGTAGAGTAGATGTACTTTGTGATAAGATTTGTCCTTAGACCAAAACGGCGTAATATTCCGAAGAGGTACCACCACTCTATTCGATCGAATGCCTTCTCAGCATCAAGTGTGAGGGCAAGGGCCTCCTACTGAGAATCCCGGGCAGTTCAAATACATGATATAATGTGCGGAGGTGGTTTCTTGACGAACGGCCCAGAACAAAACCTACTTGGGTCTGATGGATGACGACCTTCCTGAGGCGAGATGCCAGAATCCCTGTCAGTATCTTGATATCTCCATTAAGAAGAGATATGGGGCGATAGCTACCGCACAGAAGAGGGTCTTTGCCCGGCTTGGGGAGAACTACTATGGAGGCTTTGTTGGAAAGAGGATGTAATGATCCCATCTGGTCCGCCCCTCGGAATGCCTCGTATAATGCGTCAACAGTATCTGATCCTAGCCATTTATAGAACTCCGACGTGAACCAATCTTCACCGGGCGCTTTATGGTAAGAAAGGTTGGCTATCGCCTGAAGTATCTCCTCTTTGCTGATGTCACCCTCTAAGAGTGCTCTAACCTCATCTCAAAGACATGGTATATTTGCCCTATCAAGGAAGGCCTCCAATCGCCCGATATCTTCAGGTGTTTCCGGTGTATATAGGGTGCGATAAAAGCGACCAAAATCCTCCGCAATTGCCTGTGGATGCATAATAAACGAACCGTCGGGACTGCCTAAAGCTGGTATGGCCCTCGCCGCCTCCCTCTGACGGAGTTGAGCGGCCAACAGATGACCTGCCTTCTCGACGTGCTCATAATGGCGGCCTTTCAGTCGCTGTAAGGCATATTCCGCTCGCGACGTATAGAGCAAATTGAGCTCCATTTTAGCTAGCTCCAGGTGTCGACGAATGGTTGGAGTGGGCGTCGGGTATATTCCCGGGTGGCCTGGACAATGCAAGCTTCCAGATTGCTCTGCTTGGCCCTCTTTTGGGCACTGGAGATGGCCGCATCCCTCAGAAGCTGTCCTCTAATGGTCGCCTTCGCTGCCGCCCACAATAATTGTGGTGAGGAGACAGAACCCCTATTATTCTGGAAATATGTGGCAAGATGAGACCTGAGTTGTTCTTTTCCCTTCAGGGATCGATATTTACAGTTTGGGAGACGCCAAGGCTTACGACACGGCGAGGCCATCCCTAACTCCAGAGCTAGTAAAATCTGAGAGTGATCAGACAATGCGGCCGGAAGGATTTCAGACATTCGGATATGTTGTAATAATCGGTGATTAATTAAAAAGTAGTCTAGACAGGATTGAGTCCCATGCACCGTAGAAACAAAAGTATATTTGCGGTCGGTTGGTTGGCAAAGACGCCAATGATCCAATAGACCATGGTCTGACAGAACTTCACGGAAAAGGGCCCGGTCTGCGTTATTACCCGTATCTAGGCTGCTGGAATGACATAAGATGGCATCTTGCACTAAGTTCCAGTCCCCCCCCAACAAGTATTGGGAGGTCCCAATCTCTGTCAGAATTCTGTTAAGAGAGAGGAAAAAAGAATGTTTGGAGCCGATGGGAACGTATATGGAACCAACACAAATCGTAGAAGATCTGAGAGTAAACGTGGCCAATACGTAGCGCCCTTCTGGATCGTTCCATGTCTTAAGAAGCCTAAACTGGAGGGATCGACGAATAAGTATTGCAACCCCGCATTTCCTCCCCAAGCCCTGCGACTCGCCATGCACAGCTGGCGCTCCACTGCAAGGCACCTTGCCCACCCAGTCTCTGCTGAGTTTTTCTGGCTCAGATAGGGTGAGGTGAGTTTCCTGCAATAGAGCAATGTCAGTACTTTTTGACCGGAGATAAGAGAGGACCTTCTGACGCTTGATATAATGTGTCATGCCATGTATGTTCCAAGAGAGAACTGTGAGCGGGACCATCGACCCCATGATAGAGTAGATTATGAGCGCAGGTTTATGGGTAGTTGGGGACTTCGCGGTCGGCGATACAATGGATATACATAGGAGCTAGATGTAGCGGGACTCCGCAGATTTGTGGTTTGAAATGGGGCAATTAAATAAGGTGATGCAGGAGATGAGGAGAAAACCCCTTGGTCACAGAAAAGGAGGAAAAGAGAAAAGAGAGAAAAAGAAAAGAAAAAAAAGGAAAACCCAGAAACGAAGGAGGAAAGAAAGTAGGGAGAAAAATCAATGAACCAGAGCTACGGGAGAACAGAAGGGGTAGCTACGGTGAACGAGAAATATCTTGTCACTGGAAGTCCTGTTAAACTGCAGGTCAGAGCCTGGGAGACCCGCACGCCGGGCAGCAATCAGGGGGAAACCGGGAGGGGGACAAGGGAATCAATATGCTAACTAATATGAATTTCAAGGGGCCTCCCCTGCATGTGGAGCCATGCAGTGGTATAGATTGAGAAACAAGGACAGGGCGTGGAAGGCAATAGAGACCAAAATATGATTATGGGAATAGACTATTCCATAGAATGGAGGAGAGAGAAATACATTCTGGTCAACCATCCAGGCAAGTAGTCGTAAAAAGATAACCAACCATAGTAACAAAGAAACATGTAGTCCATGCACGCACACCAAAGTCAGAAACACCAAAGAGATAGGTCCATGGACTTCAAGGGGAAGGCAAGATAAGAGCCCCAGGGTTGAGAAAAGAAAACAATTGAAGCAACACAGCCCAGGGGATGCCTGGAAAGGGAAACACAATCCTAGAATCCTAGAAACCTAGAAAGGCCCGGCATGGGGACAGAAGACCCGTACCCTGTGCCGTCCGGACATTTCCTCAGGATAATGGGTGGAAATGAGCGGGACAGGGAGGGGGGAATCGTCAGTATCTGACAGCATGACCCTAATCAACAACCAGAGGTTGAGCACATGACATACGCAGCATAATCAATACCACACACAAAACCTAGGCGAAAAGGAACAAACGTTCAGCAGAAAAGAGCACATGCAACATTATGATAGAGAAATGGTACATCCGTTGTTGCTCCGAGACATGAGCCATAGCCAATCCTCAGACTAGTATGACATTCACAAGAAAAGTGACCACATAGCCCAACCAGGAGTAAGGATAAGTCATAACAAATACTAACGTGCATGAGGGCAAGACCCCAGCCCAGACCCCCCCTCGACCTCACCCCACCAGGATAGAGAACAATGACAGTGAGTTTATTCTGGCACCTAGCTGGCGGGAGAATAGGAACTTGTTGTTGAATAAGAAGAGGGAAGATCTCCGAGCTCCCCTAGGTCCAGCATCAATGGTGCTCCTCAAGAGTAGGTTTCAAAGGGGAACGGGACTTGTCCCTGCCCTGGTCCTGAGTATGATCAATCACTTCTTGGAGAGCGTGGTCGCGATCCTCCTGAGATTTAGATGAGCAATCCTAGATCCTGCCTCTCTTTTGTGAGGTAAGACTCTGGGGTTGAGACAGCGAAGAGGAGACTGCTGGTAAATCCTCGTGGGTGAGGTTGTCCCGGTCTGAATGCGTAGCGGTGGTGTCCATAGGATGAGAAGCCAGGTCGCTCAAGAAGGCACTGAGGTCCGCTGGTTCAGTGAAATCCCTGGATTTGCCATTATGAGTGACCCACATGCGCGCTGGCTCAAAGAGACCATATTTAATATCTAAGTTTCTGAGTTGGGGACGAAGAGCCAGGAATGCTTTCCGCTTTTCATTTGTTGGTCTGGAGAAATCGGCCACCATCAAGGGAGTATGGTCCTTGAGATTTGGCTGGCAAGATGGTTTGTCAAGCCTGTTCATGCCGCAGGAAGCACACGATGATGGGCCGTGGTTTGTTGGAGGTTGCTTTATGGAGGGGACCGATCCTGTGTGCTCTTTGGAACTCTAATGGAGGTGAGTACTCCAAACCCGTAAGCTCAAGCAAGAGATTTTTGAGGAAAGTTTCTATATTGGAGCCCTCTTTGTGTTCTGGAACACCGAAAAGGCTTATGTTGTCTCTACGGCTCCTATCGTTTAACCTCTGCTCGTGGGATCTCAAATCAGCCTCCTGGGCGGGTAGGACTTCTACATGATTTTCCACGATCGTGAGGTGCTGATCTAAGTTATGCACAATCTCTCGAAAGCCAGCTATGTCCGCCCGAATGGAGAAGGCTACAGTCAATTCAGAGATTCTGGAATCCATTGTCTCTAGGCGGCGCCCCACCACAGCAATCTCCTGCAGGATGCGGTCTACCATCTCCAACGGGGGGAGCAGCGGGGGAGGGCGCAGAACCCGGAGGGGTTCCTTGTGTTGCCATAGCCTTAGGTTGTGCAAGGGCCTCAGAGAACAACAGTTGGCTGGAGTGTTTACCAGAGGACTTTCCGCTTGGCATTGCCCCAGGGATCGGAGATTCCGAGAATAAAGTACTGAGTAAAGATGTGCGCAGGGTACTTCGTTAGCAATGTGGCCGGAAGTAAGGCTGATGATTGTTGTCGGCAAAAGGTATCAAACAGACATCAATCAGACAGGACAAGTCTGTAGAAGGAAACAAGTTTGATTATACGGATCACACTGGCATATGGGAGGTTCAGAGCACCGGACTCTGCCCACTTTTCCTCACACTCCTATTTCACTGTTCTGTTAAAGAGGCAATGGACTCTGCCTCTAAAACTCCTGAATTCAATCTCCGGCAACGCCAGGCCTAACGTTGCTTATCAGTCTAAAGCCAGGAAGCTGGAGTGGAGGGCAGAGAAGGGATGACTGTGTTAAGAAGGCCCAGTGGGTCCGATTGATGGGGACCCTGTTGCTGTGGCATTGCAAACAGGCCGATAGTCCCTGCCCTGTGAAATGCCCCTGAGGGGTCCAGTTACTCCATGAGGATAATGGCTCCTCACCTGGTCTCCCGAGGTTGGCACCGGCCTTCGTCGAGGAAGCACCAGGCGAGGCAGAGTGGTGCTACTCCCTCCCACACACTTGTTTGCGCTGCGCCCTCAATATACAGTTGGTAGGGCTAATTGTCCCCAGTATGCCATGCTGTGCTGGATATGGTCGATGGAGCTTATTTAGCGTGTCTCAGGGCTCCCAGGAAGGTCCTGCGTCAGGGCACTACGGCGGTATCTCAGGCCTTCGTGACTTAATTTAAGTTATTGCCCGGAAGGGGAAGGGTAATCGCCCTTCATTTCCCTTCTCCGGGACGTCCTGGCCATCATGGGCATTGGTAGGTGAAAACGGCGAAAACGGGTGCGCGCGGTCTGCGGGAGGTGGTCCTTACCTCCCGCTCCACCACTAACACGCTCTCGTCGGGCTGAAATTGAGGCCGCGGCTTAGCGTGCCTCACAAGGCCGCACCGGACAAACACTGCGAGGGGCCGACGCGGCTGCTGGGTGTCGCAGACGTCTCATTCCCTGTTTCTTGGGTCCTGTGTGCCTCCAGGGATCCTTAAGATAGCAGGGCAGGCTCTCTGCAGGCACCGAGCCCCCCCCGCAGGCCCCGATCCGGCACGGCGCACGGACCTCTGTGCTCAGGCGGCCATTCGGATCGGCAGCCAAACCACACCCCAGAACTCTGTCAGCTTGAAGGAGTACTTGGAACAGCCGTCACGGAGGGATGACTGAACTCCCGTCAAGATCTAAATCAGGTCTTTAGTCCTAAGATAAAGCCTCCATCCAGTTAAACTTGGTTGGTGTATATGACCCACACTACATCACAGTTGGCAAGAAAATTGCTTCTAGGTCCCGTTCTAATTCAGTGACTGGCATTGTTGCTTTGTGCTTCTTAGAGCGATTTTTCTTAAATCCTTAAAATTCACAACTATGTTTTTTCTTACTGGATTTTTTTCATGTTGGTGTCATTTTATTCATTAAATTGTACTCTATTTTTATAAATTTCGAATGTAGCAGTCTGCACTAGAAGGCACCAAAAGTATGTGTCAATGCAAGAATTTCCTTTGGCATTACATTTTTAAATTCCTGTTCAGAGCTATTCCTGCCACCTGCCTTAGCTAGACCACTTCCAATAACTGTCCACCTTTGAGAGGACATCCTGGAATACAACCTGCAACTTTGCCCTGCTGGAAGATTTTGATTTCTATTTCACAGTTTGAGTGCTGTGATAAAATCTGTGACTGAGATAAACCAGAATTACATATCTGACCTGTGCTCTATTGCAGTCAGCCTGAAATCACACCTGGCCCCTGTCTATAGCAACAAAAGATTATCATTGACACTTAGACCCTCATTACAACCCTGGCGGTCGGTGATAAAGCGGAGGTAATACTGCCAACAGGCCGTCGGTACGAAAAAATTGAATTATGACCGCGGCGGAAACCGGCAACACATACAGCCACTTTAACACTCCAACTGCCACCGTGGTAGCAACAAACACCGCTGCGGTAACCGCCAACAGCCAGGCAGAAGACAATGTACCGCCCACAGCATTACAACAAGCCAATCCGCCAGCTTTTCCGGAGTGGTAACAACGCCATCAAAAGCACGGAGGAAACAGTACACAGAAGGGAAACCACTCACCTCTGGACAATCAGAGAACAACCACGACACCATGGAGCCCGAACTGCAGATCTTCCCCATGCTGGTATACCTCCTCCTACACCAGGAACATGAACGCCGGCGAAGACGACCACGGTGCGTATAAATTTAGGAAAATACGTTCTTAAAGCAATAAACAGTATGTACAATATATACAAATGGAGGGACAATACCCACTCCAAAATGTCCGTGGCCCATAGGGCCATAACACATAGACCAAGGCCACACTTGACTCTTGCCTCAATATGGAGAGAACACAGCAGGGGCATCAGGTCAAAAACACTCAGGCACCTCAGGGGGACGGGAAATGGGGAGGCACCTCAGCCAGAAGATGGTCCAATGCCACTGCTCCTGGAGGGGGCTACATGCCCTCTGCGATGTCCTGGGGAGTGCAAGGCCACAGTCTCTCTGGTGGGTGGTTTGCCTACTGCTTGGTCCTGGGGAGTGCAAAGCCATAATCTCTCAAGTGGGTGGTTTGCCCACTGCTTGGTCCTGGGGAGTGCAAAGCCACAGTCTCTCAAGTGGGTGGTTTGCCCACTGCTTGGTCCTGGGGAGTGCAAAGCCACAGTCTCTCAAGTGGGTGGTTTGCCCATTGCTTGGTCCTGGGGAGTGCAAGGCCACAGTCTTTCTAGTGGATGCCTTCTTCCACTGGTTCTGGAGGGGGCCTTGTGCCGAGTGTGCTTCATCCAGGCAAGGAGGGGGTGAGTGGATGCCTTCTTCCACTGCTTCTGGAGGGGGCCTTTTGACCAGTGTGCTTCATCCAGGGAAGGAGGGGGTGAGTGGATGCTTTCTTCCATTGGTTCTGGAGGGGGGATTGTGCCCAGTGTGCTTCATCCAGGCAAGGAGGGGGTAAGTGGATTCCTTCTACCACTGGTTCTGGAGGGGGCCTTGTGCCCAGTGTGCTTCATCCAGGCAAGGAGGGGGTGAGTGGATGCCTTCTTCCACTGGTTCTGAAGGAGGCATTGTGCCCAGTGTGCTTCATCCTGGATGGTACACGGTCACAGTCTCTCACCTGGGTGTCACACCTAGAGGTGTTGCAGGGGCCAGGCCGCACTACAGACCATGTAGTCACGACTACAAACTGCTCACCATCGGTGACGGGGCTGGCGGCAGTGTTGTCAGTGGTGGGGGGAGGCTCCAGCCCTTCCCCTGTAGCCTCGGACAGCTGCCCACTGTGGCTGCTGCTTCTGGCTGTGGTGCTGCTGGTGGTGCAGGTGGCGTGGCGGTGCTGTGAGTGGTGGGGGGAGGCTCCAGCCCTTCCCCTGCAGCCTCAGACGCCTGCCCACTGGGGCTGCTGCTGCTGTCTGTGGTGCAGCTGGTGGTGCAGGTGGCGGTGCTGGTGGCGGTGCAGGTGGCAGTGCTGTCAGTGGTGGGGGGAGGCTCCAGCCCTTCCCCTGCAGCCTCAGACGGCTGAAGTGCCATGGCTGGTGTTGTTTGACCAGATGCTGCTCCAGCCCCAGGCACAAGATCCATCTTGCCTGCAGTGTCAGTTCCTTTCACATTGGCCTTGGCAGCTGTTGTCTGCTTCCTGCCCTCGTCAGATGGTGGTGCCTCCTTGCTTCTGCCCGATGGTGTTCCCTTCCTCCCCTTGCTGGCTGGTGGTGCCTCCTTCCCCTTGCTGGCTGGTGTCTCCTTCTTGCCCTTTGCAAGCTGGCAGCCCCTTCTTGCCTTTGGCAGGTGGTGCAGGCACACTGGCTGTGCTGACGGGTGCCTCCTTGGTGCCTCTCACACCTGAAGTACCTGTAGAAACTACAGTGGACGTGGACTGGGTGGCTGGGTTGCTGAGCTGGGTTCTGGCCACCCTGGCCCGAAGTGAAGGACGGGGGGAAGGGACAGGGAATAGGTCAAGGGTGGAGAGGAAAAGCTTTTTAGGGACACTGGGTGGGAAGAGGGTGAAGGTTTAGGAGTGGAGGAAGGTGTAGGAGGTGTCTGTCTGCTGTGTTTGGGTGCCGGTGCATGGGCTGGATGCTGTTGTGAGATGGATGGCTGTTGGGTGTCTGAGTGCCTGTGTTTGTGTATTTTGGGAGGAGGGGATACAGACACAGTGGGAGAGGACACAGGGTACGTGTGCATGGATGTGGGGGTGGTGACTGCCAGTGAGGGGCGTGTTGTGATAGATGTGCTGGTGATGGAGGTAGTGGATGAGGATGTAGTGCATGCATGTGTGAGTGGAGACGCTACTGGGAGGAGGTGGACGAGGAGGAGGAGGGGGACACAGTGGAGGCAGTGGATGTTGGTGTGTCTGCATCTGGATGGTGCTTGTGTGAGTGCCTGTGGGATGAAGTGTGGTGCTTGTGTTTGCCTTTGCCACTTCTGTGTGTTGATTTGGGTGCATGCAGGTCTGAAGGTGTGCTTGGGATAGGCTGGTGTTGAGGGGATTGCGACTGGGTAGAGGAAGTTGGAGAGGGTAGGCTGGAGACAGGGACAATGGCTGCCATCAGTAAGTTGGCCAGAGCCTGGAATGCTCTCTGTTGGGCTGCCACACCAGAGTGAATGCCCTCCAGGTATGCAGTTGTTTGTTGCAAATGCCCTGCAAGACACTGGATGGCATTCACTATGGTTGACTGCACAACACAGATGGATCGCAGGTCAATAGACTCCTCACTCAGGGCAGCAGGGCTGACTGGGGCAGGGCCTGAGGTGCCTGGGGCGAAGGAGATGCCCACCTTCCTGGGTGTGCAGGCACGGGAAACACGCTGAGGGGCTGCTGGGAGGACGGTGCTGGTATGGGGGTAGCGGCTGTACCTGTAGTCGGGGTGGCCACAGAGCTGTCCGCCACCACCAGGGAGCTTACATTGGATGAGGTGTCACTGTCCGAACTGTCCCCTCCAGTCTCTGCTGTGGTGCTCCCCTCGCCCTCCATCTACTGGTGGCCTCACCGTCAGTGGATTTGACCTCATGGGCCACGTGGAATGCAGCTCCCTCCATTGCCGGAGCCTCTGCTCCTCCGTCAGATGATGCTAATGCAAACAAGGACAGGATGACAAAACAAAAAGGGGGGGAAGAGACAGAGGATAGACTTGGTCAATGGCAGCAACAACACCACAATTGACGTAGACAACACACAGGGAACAGCCCTATGCACTAGGCCATGTGCTACCAGTTACAATGCTAGTCACCAGGCCATGGAGAACAATGCCTAACGCCAATAGCAGCACACCTGAAACTCTCACGACCCTGCCCAGTAGTAGATGCCCAGTAGCATATTTGGGGCTAGAGTGCATCAGACCCTGCCCAACTTGGAACCTACACTGCCATGTTCGTCCTGGCCTAAGGGCACCCACAGGCCCACATCCCCCACCCTGATAACACCAATTTTCTAATTTTGAAACTGTACTCACCCCCTTGTGGCTGCTGTGATGCCTTCAAGCGCCCATCCAACTCCGTATAGGCCACCGCCAGTATGCGGAACATCAGGGGGGTCAGGTATTGACGGGCACCCCTTCCTCGTTGGAAGGCCATCCCCAGCTGGGCCTCCACTGTCTTCCTTGCCCAGCGGCGCAGGTCCTCACTCCGTTTGTAATGTATGAGAGGGAGTTTCACCTGCGTGTGGGGAACATTCTACATTTTCCATGTCTCTGTTTGCCATGCCGCTCATGGCAGACATGGTAACGGAATATCAGTGATAGACAATTAGCGCTATAAAGGACAAGGTCATTGTCTCTATAACCCATTAGTACTGTGGTATTTGTCACGAATTCTAGTATGCCAAATGTAGGCTGTCAAATTCATTCTGCTAATTATTCAGCTTACATCTTGTACAGCACACCACCGACCAAGAGGCCAGGAACATGCTCTACGAAGACTTGCAAATAAATAAAGCATTTTGCATTTTTCAAGAATCCTTTCCTGTGATCCTTAGTTTCTACATGGAAACCACTGACTACCCATAGCTGAAACCAACATCAATATTAATATGTAGGTGTCAAAAAACAGTCTTTGTCTAAGAAAGTGACTTGCAATGCAGTAGAGGAGAGGTCATACCACCTACAAAAAAGTGAATCATTTTGTAAGATCTCGATTTATTGACTGGGGTCAAGCAAGGTATGTATTCCCACAAAGTTTAAAAAACAGTGCCTTGTTATGTAACTACATTTAAAATTAACAGAATGGGCTTTCTGAGCCCGTTTATCAAAAAGAACACTTTAGCAAATAAAGCAAGACAAAACAACAAAAAAACGAAAAACAGAATCGGAAATTTTTAATTTTTGAAGAAAATAGTCTACCGCGAGTCTGGCGGTCCCAGGACTGCCAGATTCTTAATTAGGGCCTAAATGTTCCACTACCAGGCTCTCTGCATATTCTCTATGGCCATCTCTGCCGTCCCCTCCCCTCACTTTACTAGATAATTGTGGTTGGCTGTTCCAGTATTTAAGTTCCATCTTTTTTTCTGTAAGAATTCTGCCAGCAGGTCAAATGATCCCAGCGATCACTGTTTTTTTCCAGAGCCCCACTTCACAACGTTTCAGTACTTCTGGTGAACCTAATTACTGTCGCTGTAGGGGTGGGAGTCTGATGGAACCGGTTTGGTGACGGGCTTCGTGTAGATCGGAACAGTTTTTGTACAAACCATCCATAGGTCATATTTACCAAAAATCTATGTTCACAAATGAATTGTATTTTTCCTAAACATTGGAATATCACAAAGCTACTTTGTATAGACCTTTCCCAAGTTAATTTACAGAATAGTGACTTTTAATCTTAAAACAGGCATTATTAAAATTAAAATGCTGCTTTAGCTATCTGCAGTAAATAACACTTGTGAATTTTTACTGCAGAGGCATCACAATTCCGTATTTAGTACGCCTCCCTTTTACACATTTTACAACGAGACCTTGTGGGTTATGAGGGACTATTTATGGGTGACTTAGCTGTTGTTAAAGGAAGGCTGATCAACATGTGAAAAATGGTTTACTTTGACAACTCCTGACTTCAGCTTTTGGCTATAGCAATTCAGGCCTCCTTTTAAAGTCACACATAAGAGTGGTGCAAGGCGAGACAGCATCCCACGTGCGATATTTAGTCAAAAATAAACTCCTTATGTTAAGTCGTTGGGCACAGATCTTGGTATCCGATGCCCCCGGTGTAGTTTCTGATAATGTCTCTTTTAATTCTGGTATTCACTATTAGGCCCTGATTTATTTATTATGTTGAGTTCTCTGCATCTTGTCTGAACAATAATGATTCACATTTAGAAATAGTGACTCCCAATTCTTTGTGCATATTTGAAGGCATATATGACCTCTGTTCAGCTGCCCAGCATCTCCAGAGACAGCCAAGGCCAGGCTTACTGTACCGGGCTTCAGACATTTCCCTGGGGGGGAGGGGGAGCTGAAGGACAGGGGGAGGGTTGTTACTTTTGGGCCGGTTTTGTAGCAGTTTTAAAAGCACTGCAGATATCCTTGTATATCTAACAGTTTTCAAGCAACAATAAATGTGGCAAGATACCTCTGGTGATTAACGTACCTGCTGGAAAGAGATATGAGTTTTGCCTATTGGCAGTTTTGACTAATCTAAGATAGCGCAGAGGATCAATGTGCCTGCTGTAAAAAACGTCTACTATGCAGATCACAAACCACTATTTTATGTGCATAGCTCAGGGGGATCCTTTTGTTACTGTGCCATTCATAAGTTAGAATCAGCAGACTATACTGCTAAAATATATGGTTGTTGATAACATTCATTTGGAAATGTGCTTAAATTCTACTGCAGTTGCAGTATCCTAGGATGATGAAGTACAGGATTTCTTGATGAATCAGAAATGGGATGGGGAAGCATCATATCAAAGAAGAATTGAATGAATTACCTTACTTTCCAAGGCAGTTGGGAACTGTAGTTTATTGTTCTGAGATTGCCTGTTGGTGCTTTCAGCAATGAAACCTATTTCAGTATACAACATGAGCCTATGGAGTTCTCATAAAATCAATCACAAACCATTTGTAAATAAAAACTTTTTAGTATGCGCACAACTATTCCAGCGTCAGCTAATTGTTTAAAATACATCACAGCAAATACTAAAGTAACAGCTCATCAACACTATCCCACAAGGACCTGATTTGCACCTACGATTTCAAAATCAATTTCTTAATAAGATATTCGGAGCAGACCATTTTTGACGGTGGTTGGATAGATAGTAAACGTCAACAGTGAGCACACCTATCAATTTTATTTTGACATATGTATAAGCACAATTTCTTCGTTGCTCCTACTTTTTCAATGCTCAAAGCAAACATTTGCTGGTGGGGATAAAATGAAAATGCACCCATGCGTTCACCCTGTCATCCGGTTTCCGAATCACATGATTTAAATGAACACGGTATTAAAGCATGAATATCTATGGTTGTAATGGAAATACCAACTCAACCTTAACTAAATGTTTCACTGCTGTGTGGCTGTAATTAACAGCTTCTTTATGCTGGAGGTAACACAGAGGGAACGTCTAGCAAACCAAGTGAATTGTTACTACTTGTTTTCACAACGGTGAATGAGGACAGGTTTAGCGTTAAAAGAGTAATACTCGTGTAACTCGTGTACATATTTAGAAGCCTCTTGCACCACCTTTCATCACCCTAGTGTAATTTTTTCATGCTAAGGCGGCGCTGAAGTGCCTTTTCCCCGCACCAGATTTACACAGTGGTGCAATGCTTGCATTGCCCCACTTTGCACCACTTGCGCCACATTATGCCTGCATCAGGCATAATGTATGCAAGTGTGAAGTTTCCACGCAGGGAGGCCTGAAAAAATGGTGCAGTGAAATTTACAGCATTTCACCGTGCCATTTTTTTCATTATTTTTAACACCTGCTAAATGACGCACCCATTGTAACCTATAGGTCTCCCTGTAAAGCACAACAGAAGCCTCAAAAATGTTGATACTAATGTGCTAACAAATGCCATGGTGCACCATACTATAAATACAGGGCCACTATGGTGTTGTTAGGTGGCAGTAGGGGAACACAAGAAAAGCAGTGCAGCGGGACCAATGCGCCCCTTTCTTGTAAATCTGTCCCTAAGGGGCATATTTACAAGCACCTAGCGCCACCTTGCACCGCTCTAGCGTAATTTTTTTTAAGCTAAGGCAGATTTAAGAAGTCCTTTTCCCGCACCGTATTTACAAAGTGGCACAATCCTTGCATTGCGCCACTTTGTAAACCCTTGCACCACATTATGGTGGTCATTCTGACCCTGGCGGTCTTTGACCGCCAGAGCGGAGGACCGCGGGAGCACCGCCGACAGGCCGGCGGTGCTCCAATGGGGATTCCGACCGCGGCGGTAAAGCCGCGGTCGGACCGGCACCACTGGCGGGGTCCCGCCAGTGTACCGCCGCCCCATTGAATCCTCCGCGGCGGCGCAGCTTGCTGCACCGCCGCGGGGATTCCGACCCCCCCTACCGCCATCCAGATCCCGGCGGTCGGACCGCCGGGATCCGGATGGCGGTAGGGGGGGTCGCGGGGCCCCTGGGGGCCCCTGCAGTGCCCATGCCACTGGCATGGGCATTGCAGGGGCCCCCGTAAGAGGGCCCCTACATGTATTTCACTGTCTGCTGCGCAGACAGTGAAATA
Organism: Pleurodeles waltl; assembly: GCF_031143425.1. Classification (NCBI taxonomy): domain Eukaryota; kingdom Metazoa; phylum Chordata; class Amphibia; order Caudata; family Salamandridae; genus Pleurodeles; species Pleurodeles waltl. Next base: position 279,965,846 of record NC_090436.1, read on the forward strand.
CGCGACGGGTGCAACTGCACCCGTCGCACAGCTTCCACTCCGCCGGCTCGATTCCGAGCCGGCTTCATCGTGGAAGCCTCTTTCCCGCTGGGCTGGCGGGCGGTCTGAAGGCGACCGCCCGCCAGCCCAGTGGGAAAGTCAGAATTACCGCCGCGGTCTTTCGACCGCGGAACGGTAATCTGACGGCGGGACTTTGGCGGGCAGCCTCCGCCGCCCGCCAAGGTCAGAATGAGGGCCTATGTCTGCGCCAGGCATAATGTATGCAAGGGGGGCGTTCCGATGAATGGACGCCCCAAAAAATGGCGCAGTGAAATTTACAAGATTTCACTGCACCATTTTTTCTGTCATTTTTAATGCCTGCTCATGAGGCATCCATTTTAATCTATGGGCTTCCCTGTTCTTTACTGAACTAGCATCAACATTTTTTATGCAAGTGCAGCAAAGCACCACAATAGCACCAAAAATGTTGACGCTATTGTCCTAATACACCATGGTGCACTGTATTGTAAATACAGCGCAACCATGGTGTCATTAGGAGGGGCAGTGGCCACGCAAGTAAAGTGGCGCATCGGGACTGATGTGCCACTTTCTTGTAAATATGCCACTCAGTAGCATATTTACAAGCCCCTGTACCCACTGGAGCATCAATTTTTGTGACGCTATTGTCCCAACGACTGCCATGGTGTGCTGTATTGTAAATACAACGCAATCATGGTGTTGTTAGGTGGGGCAGGGGTGACGCAGGAAAAATGGAGCGTCTTGACTGATGTACCACTTTCTTGTACATATACCCCTAAATGCAGAATTAAAATACTAGTACAGTATTATACCAGTTAGTATATCAGATATTCATGTCATTGATTTAAACTTTTTGTGAAAGAAAAATATCCCACAACGAACTATAGTTTGCTTCTTACATACAGTTGTAGCCTTACACCTTGCCCTGCCCAAAATCATAAAAAATGCACTTAATTGTCATCTTAGGAGCAATGATGGGACTATGGACGACAACCGGTGTCAGGCGTAGTATTGCCTGGGTTGTATCGCACCTCTGCGTTTGTGCATCATCTGTGAAACAATCTAGCCCAATATTTTTGCTGTGCCGCATGTTTTCATCTGGCAGAGCTCAAAGATGGCATTTGCAAATGCGTTCAGGAATCTCGACTCATGAATACTCAAGGAATAGGATGCAGTCTGTGAATGCTTAGATACAGCTATTGATACAGAAATAACTTTTTATTGCACCCAATTAGTCAGGTGTCAGGCCAACATTTTCTGATTTTACCAATAAGTGAGGTATTCCTCAACCACATTAAAGCTCCATAGTTATATCCTGGTCCAGGAGTTCCTTGGTAAGACACCCTGGAGCAGGAAACTGTCAATCAAAACTCTACAGAGCTGTAAGAGTGGCAGCTGTGAACACCGTGGGGTGGATCACGGCCATACAGGGTGCGAGTGGTCCTTATGTGGTGGACTGGTGGGTGGCAGCTGTGAACGCAGTGGGGTGGAGCAGGACAAAGCCGGGTTCAGGTAGTGCCTTATATGATGCAATGATGGCTGGCAGCTTTGAACACAGTGGGACAGAGCAGGACAATGCAGGGGGCAGGTGGTACCTTATATGGTGCAGTCAGGCAGGCAGGAGGGGTGTAGGTACGATAGCCTGATGAGAGGTTGGCAAGAGGCTTAATCCAGGGGACGAGTACGACGTCTGTCGAGTAACACCTTTCCCTCTGACTAGCTATGCACATTGTATGTCTAACCCTCAACTTTACAGGCCCCTTAATAAGAAGCAAATCTCTGAACTTGCAATGTGACAGTAATCGTCCCTTAAACAGGCCAGTGCAGTAACACCAAAAAATAGCCTTTTGGAACGGAACATACAATGTGCAAAAGTTATATTTGCAAAACGGAGCTGTCCCCCTCAGAAGGTGTTGTGTTTATATTTTCTCTGAATGATAGTGGCAGACGATAGAGTTTCAATGTTTTCAGACTAGAGAAGTATTCACAAAATATACATTTTCTTTGGAATCAAATTGAAGAGTAGAAAGGTGATTTGATTTCCCCTTTCCTTAATATTCAAAAGGAATTCGATTTCGAGATTATAGCGTGGTTTATATTGGGGTGGTATGGCCAGGACATCTTTTCCTCCTGCCTTTCTACAGATGAACTTCAAAAACACCCACGAAACCTACATTTTCTAAGAGTTCTCTAGCAAAAAACTTTTCCGTAAGAACAGCCTCAAAAGGTTTAATATGTGAAACTCTGTTTGTTGGTTATGTTGCAAGAAAGTCCACAAAGTTTGTAACTTCATGAAGCTGTGACCTTAACACGATTTTCACGACCGAATCTAGGGCCATATGTAGGAGCACATTTTCCCAAAGACACAGAATGGGCAAAACTGCTTTCAACATCTGGCCCCTAAACTCAGCACCATCTAGTTTATTGTTTCTAAGAAGGGTGTCAATAATTGTAGTAAATTCACTTTAAACACCAGCTGCATCCAAAGCATTTCAGAGGTATGTTAATCACCTTTTATACATGAAATGTTTAATGTTTGTTACCTTCAGAGGGCAGTTTAGGTAAACTTGCTAAGCTGATTTCATTGATAAGCAAAACGAACTCAAATTGTAGTGTTCTTGTCATTAGGAATCTGAATGCAAGAGCCCCTGGTAGTTATAAAAAATAAATTAATTTAACTGCTTGATTTTAGTATGAACTGACTGATGACCAGGGCCTCATGAACCAAATTAGCCCTGTGCAGACACAGAATACCTCCTTGCTTTTGTTAAGTTTTTTAGTTTTTTACAAAAAATGTCCTTTCAGTAGTGCATACATTAATTCAAAAAACTCAATGTTAGAACATGAACTGCAAAAAACACAGCTTACAAAATCAGAGAGGCACTTATGGCTCTATGGGACAAATGTACAAGAAACAGGTGCAGCACGGTTCTGCGCCAAAAATCAACAGCACCTCACTGAAATGCAGGGCTGTGCCTCACAAGAATACGGCACAGCCCTGCATTTCCCCCCTGCACCAGCGCAAAATTAAGCAGCTTGCACCAACGCAGGCATCCTTGCACCATAGTGCAAGGGTGTCTGCGTTGAGAGGAGTGATTGTTTATGTGCAGGAAGGTATTCTTTCCTGCACATAAACAATCTGCAATGGCGATTTGGCACATCATAGAAGTACCAAAGCGTAATTTTTTAATGATTGTTTATATGCAGGAAGGGACGCCTTCCTGCACATAAACAATCATCCATGACATTTTGCTTCTTCTATGTGTGCTGCCAAATGTAGCACACATAGGAAAAACAAAAAAAGAGGAGGAATAAAAGCATTTCTCCTTGTTTTGCCATGCCATGATAGTCATTGGCACTGCCACAGATTTATGATTTCTCGTAAATCTGGGGCAACATCAAGAGCAATGCGTGTTGCGATAGAACACCCACTGCAACACCCATTGCACGCCACCAGAGCATCGCAAAAGGTGATGCCTTGTAAATCTGGCCCTATGTTTCTGAGCTGTGGGGCAGTATGACCTAAATTGAACACTGGTATGCTAAGTTAAGACATGCTTTCTGCTACAGGTTTGGATTGGCTGATGTGCGAAGTAGCCGGAGAAGTGGATAAGTGCTGTTTTACCACCTTGAGCAGTGTTACATGATTGCTTGTCACAGGAACCGTCAAGACGTGTGCTGCTTTTAATTGGAAAGCTAGAAGCATTTGCTGCTATATCTAAAGTAAAAAGCAGATCATGACCCCATGGCATACACAAAGCAAAATAACAACAAATAACATAACAGGACACATCACGGCAAAATCACATTTCTGCATAAATAAACCGCAACACAAAAAAACACAGAAGACATCAGCACGGCAACAAAATGCCAAACACATGTACAAATATTTCAGTCACACATTACCACCTCCAAAAACCTGTTTCCATAATATGGTGGTGAAATGCGTTTAGAGAAGTACACCCCCCAACTTACAATCTAAAACCTAAAATAGCACAAGTCTACAATGTGTTGTGAATGGCCCTTGTTGTCTTCAGCTCAAGCACTAATTCAGAGAGTTTCCCAAGTTAATGTATGCTCTGCACACAGAGTATTTTTTTTAGAAAAAACACAAAGGCATACACCCTTTCTCTAACTGCAAAGCACGAAAAACTGACCGGATCATGATACAACTCCCGAAAGTTTACTCTTATGTTTACATGGAAGAAAGTTCCAACTGGGAAATCTGCACTTGCACAGATTTTCTTGAGTACTCAAATGCATATGGAAATGTAGCAGATTTGCATTCCTTTATTTCTTTCCACATGGTACTTAAGTACTGTTAGACCTGACAGCCTTAGGGTGGTCACCCCTAACTTTTTGCCTGCCTCCGTCCACTTTTTGGACACTGTTTTTGCTGGCTTTTAGACTCTGCGCACTTTACCACTTCTAACCAGTGCTAAAGTGCATATGCTCTCTCCCTTTAAACATAGTTATCTTGGATCATACCTGATTGGACTATTTTATTTACTTATAAGTCCCTAGTAATGTGCACTATATGTGCCTAGGGCCGGTAGATTAAATGCTACTAGTGGGCCTGCAGCACTGGTTGTGCCACCCACTTAAGTAGCCCCTTTTCCTTGTCTCAGGCCTGCCATTGCATGGCCTGTGTGTGCAGTTTCACTGACACCTCGACTTGGCATTTAAAAGTACTTGCCAAGCCTAAACCTCCCCTTTCTCCACATATAAGTCACTTCTAATGTGTGCCCTAGGTAACCCCTAGAGCAGGGTGCTGTGTGGGGGAAAGGTAGGACATGTACCTGTGTAGTTTTCATGTCCTGGTAGTGTAAAACTCCTAAATTCGTTTTGCACTACTGTGAGGCCTGCTCCCTTCATAGGCTAACATTGGGGCTGCCCTCATACAGTATTGAAGTGGTAGCTGCTGATCTGAAAGGAGTAGGAAGGTCATATTTAGTATGGTCAGAATAGTAATACCAAATCCTGCTGACTGGTGAAGTTGGATTTAATATTACTATTCTAGAAATGCCACTTTTAGAAAGTGAGCATTTCTTTGCACTTAAATCTTTCTGTGCCTTACAATCCACGTCTGGCAGGGCTTGGTTGACAGCTCCTTGTGCATTCACTCAGACACACCCCAAACACAGGGTACTCAGCCTCACTTGCATACATCTGCATTTTGAATGGGTCTTCCTGGGCTGGGAGGGTGGAGGGCCTGCTTTCACACAAAGGACAGTCACACCCCCTACTGGGACCCTGGCAGACAGGATTGGACTGAAAGGGGATCTGGTGTACTTCTTAGCCACTCTTTTAAGTCTCCCCCACTTCAAAAGGCACATTTGGGTATAAAACAGGGCCTCTGCCCTACCTCATCAGACACTTGCTGGAGAAGAAACCTGAACCAGAACCTGCATCCTGCCAAGAAGAACTGCCTGGCTGCCTAAAGGACTCACCTGACTGCTTTCTACAAAGGACTGCTGCCTTGCTGTTGCCCTGCTGCCTTGCTGAACTCTTGTCTGGCTGTGAAAGTGCTCTCCAAGGGCTTGGATAGAGCTTGCCTCCTGTTCCCTGAAGTCTCAGGGCCAAAAAGACTTCTCTTTTTCACTTGGACGCTTCGTGCGTCGAAATTTTCGACGCACAGCTTGTTCCGCGGCGAGAAAAATACCGCACACCGACACTGATCGACGCGACGCCTTCGGGACGACCGTAACTTCGACGCACGGCCTTGCAAGGACAACGCCGCCCGACCTCCAGAGGAGAAATCGACGCAACGCCTGCCGTGAGAGCAAAACTTCGACGCGCAGCCCCGCAGAACGACACGCAGCCGGAAAACAAGCAGGAGAATCCACGCACTGACCCGGGACATCTGGTAATCCCCGCGATCCACAGAAAGAGACTGTCCGCGTGCCGGAAAATGACGCACGACTTCCCCGTGTGAAAAATAACGACGCAAATCCGTGTGTGCTGGGGAGAAATCGACGCACACACCATTTTTCCGCGTATCTCTTCTTCTGTGGCCCTCTGAGGAGATTTTCCACTCCAAACCAGGTACTTTGTGCTTGAAAGAGACTTTGTTTGCTTTTTAAAGACTTAAGACACTTTATATCACTTTTCAGTGATATCTCTACAAATTCACATTGCAACTTTATTTGTTTTGACCTACAATTATCCTGATAAATATTATATATTTTTCTAAACACTGTGTGGTGTATTTTTGTGGTGCTATACGGTGGTATTGTATGATTTATTGCACAAATACTTTACACATTGCCTTCTAAGTTAAGCCTGACTGCTCGTGCTAAGCTACCAGAGGGTGGGCACAGGATAATCTTGGATTGTGTGTGACTTACCCTGACTAGAGTGAGGGTTTTTGCTTGGACAGAGGGTAACCTGACTGCCAACCAAAAACCCCATTTCTAACATTGGTGATCAGCGGTGAGGATAGGACTTGTATTTGTGCAGTGACATACAGTAGCTAAGTATTTCACTACATACCCACAGTTGAAGGTCAACTTGATTTTTATCTCTTTTGGCAAATTCGTTTTTTTTCCTGACAATTTTCAAAAACTAAATCCTCACTCAACATGTCTCTGACTGGGTCTCAGATAGGAGACTTTGACCTAGTCCTGTTGGATACATATACGGTCAAACAACTAAAAGGGTTCTGCAGAGCAATGAGGGTACCCACCCAAGGGGCCTCCAAAAAGGAGGACTTTCAAGTGGCGCTGAGGGCCTGGGCAGAAGCCCATTTAGAAGAGGATGATGAGGAAGAGGAGCCAGAAAATGGCCCCTCAGAGGATTTGTTGCTATCTGTGGATGGTGTTACCACTGCAATTGTGCCCCCTTCCAGACCAGGGAGCAGTGTCTCTGTGCAAAGCCTGACCGCAGTGGAAAGGAGAGAGGAAAGGGAGTTCCAATTGCAAATGGCAAAACTGAAAATTGAGGCTCAACAGGAGGAAAGAAGGGCAGAGAGAGAAGCCAAGCAAGCTGAGGCTGAAAGAGCAGCCAAACAGATTGAAGCTGAAAGGGCAGCCAAACAAGCTGAAGCTGAAAGAGCAGCCAAACAGGTGGAAGCTGAAAGAGCTTTGGCTGAAAAGAAACTATTGTTGGCTCATGAACTGAGTCTCAAGGAGCTGGAGATCAAGGCGAGACAGTCTGAATCCAGCAATAATGGTGGCAGCATACAGACAGGACCTGCTGGAGAAAAGAAGGTTCGTATTCCCAAAAATGTGGTGCCCAGTTTTGTGGTGGGAGATGACATAGATAAATGGTTAGCTGCTTATGAAGTTGCACTAAGGGCGCATGAGGTTCCTAAAGGGCAATGGGGGGTAGCTATGTGGGGTTATGTGCCGCCATTGCGGAGGGACACACTTCTCACATTGGATCAACCGGATCAAAACACATACCCACTTCAGAAAGCCACTTTACTTGCCAAGTTTGGGCTGACCCCTGAGGGATACCGTCAGAGGTTCAGGAACAGCACCAAACAAACCACACAAACATGGGTAGATTTCTTTGACTTTTCCAGTAAGGCACTGAATGGATGGGTGCAGGGCAACAAAGTAGATAATTATAAAGGACTACATGACTTGATTCTGACAGAGCATATACTCAATGTTACCTATACAGAGTTGCGCCAGCACTTGGTAGATAGTAAGCTGACTGATCCCAGGAAGCTTGCTGAGGAGGCGGACCTCTGGGTTAGCACCAGAGTGTCCAAAAAGGTACCTGGGGGGGACACAACAGAAGAAAGAGGGGGGAGATAAACTTACAGATAAGGAACTCTCAAAAGGCCCCCAAAAGAATTCCCAGGGAGGGGGTGGCAACCATTCCTTTTCCAGATTTGGGAAAAAGCCAGGGACGTGTGATAGGTCAGGGAAATCCAACCCCAAATGCATGGAGTGTTACCAGTATGGTCACTATAATGTCGACCCCCAGTGCTCCAAGAGGGCACCGTCCACTACCGGACAGACACCTGGGTTGACTATTGTAGCGCTTGGGGGGGAGATGGACCCAGATAGCTTTGGGGGACAGGTAGAGATTTCCCTAGTGTCCCTGGGAGAAGGAGAGATGGTGCCCAAAGCCCACATGCCCCTAAATACTTCCAAGTACAGGCAGTGGGTCACCATTGATGGGCAGAAGGCGGAGGCTCTGCATGACACAGGAGCCAGTATGACTATTATCAAGAGTCAACTGGTGTCAACAGAGCAGATAGTCCCTAATACATTCCACCAGGTCATAGTCGCTGACAATCGTGAGAGTCACCTACCGGTGGCTCTGGTTCCCTTTGAGTGGGGGGGGGTCTCTGGTACTCTGAAAGTAGCTGTGAATCCTGCCATGCCTGTAGATTGTCTGTTAGGCAATGATCTTGAGCATACTGCTTGGAAAGAAGTAGAGCTCAGATCTCACCTGGAGATGTTAGGGTTACCTGAGTGGGTCTGCATGACCACACGGTCCATGGCTGACCGAGAGGGAAGTCAAGGGCGTCTGGAGCCTGGAACAATGGCCCACAGAACTGCCAAGAGAAGGGACAAGGGGCGCGGGGAACCGGCCCCAGAAGTTCCCGCAGTGGTTGACGGGGCTCCTGAGGAGGAGGCTCCCGAACCAAATGGGGAAGACATTGCCACCCTAGGTGACCTACCTGGGCTTGCTGCCTGGCAAGTTGAGGGTGGACCCACCAGGGAGGAATTCTGCAAGGCGCAGAAAGAATGTCCCACTCTAGTGGGTCTGAGGAAGCAAGCCTCAGACCAGGTGGCAGGTGAAGCCTCTGGCGATCACCACATATATTGGGAGAATGATCTCCTCTACAGTGAGCCTAAGGTTCCAGCCATTGGGGCAGCGCATGCGCTGGTGGTCCCCCAGTGTTACCGAACCTTGCTACTGGGTCTGGCTCACGACATTCCCCTGGCAGGACATTTGGGGCAAGGCAAGACCTTTGACAGGCTTGTCACCCACTTTTATTGGCCCAGAAGGAGGACAAACTCAGATAAGTTCTGTAGATCTTGTCCTACCTGCCAGGCCAGTGGTAACGCAGGAAAAAGGGTTAAAACCCCCCTTATTCCAATTCCTGTCGTTGGCACCCCCTTTGAAAGGGTGGGCATCAACATTGTTGGTCCATTGGACCCCAAAACTGCCCTAGGCAACAGGTTCATCCTGGTTTTGGTGGACCATGCCACCCGTTACCCAGAGGCAATCCCTCTGAGGACCGTAACTGCACCAGTGGTGACCAGAACTCTGATGGGGATATTTACCCGTGTGGGATTCCCAAAGGAGATAGTGTCTGACAGAGGCACTAACTTCATGTCTGCATACATGAAGTCTCTGTGGGATGCGTGTGGTGTAACCTACAAGTTCACCACACCCTATCACCCCCAATCTAATAGTCTTGTGGAGAGATTCAACAAGACCTTGAAAGGCATGATTGGTGGCCTCCCTGAGGTCATGAGGCGTAAGTGGGACGTCCTCTTACCATGCCTTCTCTTTGCTTACAGAGACGTCCCCCAGAGGGGGGTGGGGTTCAGTCCCTTTGAGCTTCTCTATGGGTACCCTGTCAGGGGACCCTTAAGCATTGTCAAGGAGGGGTTGGAGAAAGCTCCAAAGGCACCCCCTCAGGATGTGGTCAGCTACATGTTGGCCCTCCACAACCAGATGAAACGCTTCTGGAAAGAGGCCCAAAGTAACCTTGAGGCCAGTCAAGAGGTAATGAAACGCTGGTATTACCAGAAGGCCACCCTGGTAGAGTTTCAACCTGGAGACAAAGTGTGGGTAATGGAGCCAGTAGAGCCTAGAGCTCTCCAGGACCGCTGGTCTGGCCCATTTGAAGTAAAGGAGCGGAAAGGGGAGGCCACTTACCTAGTGGACCTCCACACCCCTAGGAGCCCCCTAAAGGTGCTCCATATCAACCGACTAAAGGCTCATTTTGAGAGGTCTGAGGTCAACATGCTTCTGGTCACGGATGAAGGAATGGAAGAGGAGAGTGAACCTCTCCCCGACCTCCTATCTGCCCAAGAAGGTGATGGGTCAGTGAAAGGGGTCATTCTCTCTGACTCCCTGACTCTAAACCAGAAAGGAGACTGCTATGAGCTGTTGGAGCAGTTCTCCCCCCTGTTCTCCCTTACTCCTGGACTGACCCACCTCTGTGTTCATGACATTGACACAGGTGACAGTCTCCCTGTGAAGAACAAAATTTACAGGTTATCTGATAAGGTGAAGGCCAGCATCAAGGAGGAGGTCTCCAAGATGTTAGCTTTAGGGGTTATCGAGAAATCCAGTAGTCCCTGGGCCAGCCCGGTGGTGTTGGTCCCTAAGGCTACTGCTCCAGGTGCGAAGCCAGAACTCCGGTTCTGTGTGGACTACCGGGGTCTCAACTCAGTCCCACGGACTGATGCTCACCCCATCCCCCGAGCTGATGAGCTCGTTGACAGACTGGGCGCTGCCAAGTTCCTGAGTACGTTTAATCTTACTTCAGGGTACTGGCAGATCGCCCTGACTGAGGGGGCTAAAGAGAGATCTGCATTTTCAACCCCTGAGGGCCATTACCAGTTCCGGGTGATGACATTTGGGTTGAAAAATGCCCCCGCTACCTTCCAACGGTTGGTTAACGGGGTCCTAGCTGGCAAGGATGCCTTCTGTGCAGCCTACCTGGATGACATAGCTGTCTACAGTTCCAGCTGGGAGGAACACCTGCTCCACCTCAAGGAGGTGCTTCAGGCCCTGCAACAGGCAGGCCTGACCATCAAGGCTAGTAAGTGCCAGATTGGGCAGGGTTCTGTGGTGTACTTGGGACACCTAGTGGGTGGTGGCAAGGTGCAGCCACTCCAGGCCAAGATTGAAACTATCAAGGCCTGGCAACCACCTAGAACACAGACTGGGGTGAGAGCCTTTTTAGGCCTCACAGGATACTACTGCAGATTTGTCAAGGGCTATGGTACCATTGTGTCACCCTTGACAGAACTCACTTCCAAGAAACAACCTAGGTTGGTGAATTGGACAGAGGCTTGTCAGAAAGCCTTTGACTCTCTGAAGGAAGCCATGTGCACGGCCCCCGTGCTCAAGGCCCCTGACTACTCCCAGGAATTAATCGTGCAGACAGACGCTTCAGAGCATGGCATAGGGCGGTCCTAGCACAGCTAAATGAGGAGGGCCTAGACCAACCAGTAGTCTTTATTAGCAGAAGGCTATTACCACGGCAACAGAGGTGGAGTGCTATTGAGAGAGAAGCTTTTGCTGTGGTCTGGGCACTGAAGAAGCTAAGACCCTACCTGTTTGGGACTCACTTCTGGGTTCAGACAGACCACAGGCCCCTCAGATGGCTCATGCAGATGAGGGGTGAGAATCCAAAATCCTTGAGGTGGTCCATTTCCCTACAGGGGATGGACTTTACGGTGGAGCATCGCCCAGGGTTTGACCACGCCAATGCTGATGGTCTCTCCAGATACTTCCCCTTAGCGATGAGAGCTCCCAGGAGGTCGGGTAGCTCTCCCCACTTTCAGCTGGGGGGGACACATGTTAGACCTGACAGCCTTAGGGTGGTCACCCCAACCTTTTTGCCTGCCTCCCTCCACTTTTTGGACACTGTTTTTGCTGGCTTTTAGACTCTGTGCACTTTACCACTGCTAACCAGTGCTAAAGTGCATATGCTCTCTCACTTTAAACCTGGTTATCTTGGATCATACCTGATTGGACTATTTTATTTACTTATAAGTCCCTAGTAATGTGCACCAAATGTGCCTAGGGCCGGTAGATTAGATGCTACTAGTGGGCCTGCAGCACTGGTTGTGCCACCCACTTAAGTAGCCTCTTTTCCTTATCTCAGGCCTGCCATTGCATGGCCTGTGTGTGCAGTTTCTCTGACACCTCGACTTGGCATTTAAAAGTACTTGCCAAGCCTAAACCTCCCCTTTCTCCACATATAAGTCACCTCTAATGTGTGCCCTAGGTAACCCCTAGAGCAGGGTGCTGTGTGGGGGAAAGGTAGGACATGTACCTGTGTAGTTTTCATGTCCTGGTAGTGTAAAACTCCTAAATTCGTTTTGCACTACTGTGAGGCCTGCTCCCTTCATAGGCTAACATTGGGGCTGCCCTCATACAGTATTGAAGTGGTAGCTGCTGATCTGAAAGGAGTAGGAAGGTCATATTTAGTATGGCCAGAATAGTAATACCAAATCCTGCTGACTGGTGAAGTTGGATTTAATATTACTATTCTAGAAATGCCACTTTTAGAAAGTGAGCATTTCTTTGCACTTAAATCTTTCTGTGCCTTACAATCCACGTCTGGCTGGGCTTGGTTGACAGCTCCTTGTGCATTCACTCAGACACACCCCAAACACAGGGTACTCAGCCTCACTTGCATACATCTGCATTTTGAATGGGTCTTCCTGGGCTGGGAGGGTGGAGGACCTGCTCTCACACAAAGGACTGCCACACCTCCTACTGGGACCCTGGCAGACAGGATTGGACTGAAAGGGGACCTGGTGCACTTCTTAGCCACACTTTGAAGTCTCCCCCACTTCAAAGGCACATTTGGGTATAAAACAGGGCCTCTGCCCTACCTCATCAGACACTTGCTGGAGAAGAAACCTGAACCAGAACCTGCATCCTGCCAAGAAGAACTGCCTGGCTGCCTAAAGGACTCACCTGACTGCTTTCTACAAAGGACTGCTGCCTTGCTGTTGCCCTGCTGCCTTGCTGAACTCTTGTCTGGCTGTGAAAGTGCTCTCCAAGGGCTTGGATAGAGCTTGCCTCCTGTTCTCTGAAGTCTCAGGACCAAAAAGAATTATCTTTTTCACTTGGACGATTCGTGCGGCGGAATTTTCGAAGCACAGCTTGTTCCGCGGTGAGAAAAACGACGCTGAACGACATGCCTTCGGGACGACCGGAACTTCTACGCACGGGCTCGCAAGGACAACGCTGCCCGACCTCCAGAGGAGAAATCGACGCGACGCCTGCCGTGAGAGCGAAACTTCGACACGCAGCCCCGCATAACGGCGCGCAGCCGGAAAACAAGCAGGAGAATCCACGCACAGACCCGGGACATCTGGTAATCCCCGCGATCCACAGAAAGAGACTGTCCGCGTGCCGGAAAACGACGCACGACTTCCCCGCGTGAAAAATAACGACGCAAGTCTGTGTGTGCTGGGGAGAAATCGACGCACACACCATTTTTCTGCGTATCTCTTCTTCTGTGGCCCTCTGAGGAGATTTTCCACTCCAAACCAAGTACTTTGTGCTTGAAAGAGACTTTGTTTGCTTTTTAAAGACTTAAGACACTTTATATCACTTTTCAGTGATATCTCTACAAATTCACATTGCAACTTTATTCATTTTGACCTACAATTATCCTGATAAATATTATATATTTTTGTAAACACTGTGTGGTGTATTTTTGTGGTGCTATATGGTAGTATTGTATGATTTATTGCACAAATACTTTACACATGGCCTACTAAGTTAAGCCTGACTGCTCGTGCCAAGCTACCAGAGGGTGGGCACAGGATAATCTTGGATTGTGTGTGACTTACCCTGACTAGAGTGATGGTTTTTGCTTGGACAGAGGGTAACCTGACTGCCAACCAAAAACCCCATTTCTAACAAGTACTATTATAAGTTTCAATGTATTTTCTTTGAATGTTGAAGCAATAGTTAACGTGGAGCACATCACCTTTACAACCATCAATTTTACCAGTATTTCACCCTTATCTATAGTGCAAAAAACGATTGTACTCTTTCCCTTAACAGACGTACAAATACATGTATATGTGTGTTTTCAAGATAGGGAAACTGTCTGGAAACGGTGGGAGAGTTCCGACAAACATACACATTTGTGGCTGTTCACCAACCTTTAAACGTTGACTTACCCACGATCGTCTAGTAACCTATTACTATGTTTGCTTACCGAGAAACATAATAATACTGAAGAAGTAAGGAGATCACATTTGTTGGAGGAAACACCATTCTTGACTCAGTTAATCAGAAATATGGCTTTGAACTCTCAAAGATTTTTTCCATAAAAAAGCCAGGTATGATACAATCTTTGCCTCAAAGGCAAAAGTCTGAGTCATTAGGCGAAACGCCGTGTACATTTTATATTTACATTGCTTTTTGCACATGGATTTGCCAGCAAATGCCAAATAATACATGGACAAATATTTAATAATTATTGAATATTGGGGTTGCCAATATGGCAGTAAAAACGGACGTTTTTCATTAGGCTCCGTCCGAGCCCGGCATTATCCACAAGCATCCTGGGTACCTGTAACCAAATCGCCGCTACTCGGAAGCCTCTAATTCCACCTCCATGTCGACTGGCTGTGCCCTGGTTTGCTGCTCAGTGGAGACCAATTGCCATCGGCTGCACTGATTATCCTGCAGGGCCGCGTGGGCTGACGCTGTGCCACGGCCCCAACAACACGGCAGTAGTCTTCTTTTAATTTTCCATGCCCCCCTACTGATGTGATAGCAGAGCGAGAGGCAAGAGTCTTTTCTGCCTGCATTTAATCTTCGACCCCTCGTAGACTGCGGGTCCGTGCTCCGGCAGCTGACCGAAGCAGGGTCCGATGTGAGAAGAGCGGCGTGAGGAGGAGAGGGTGCCCGGCAGCATGTACCTGCCCTCACTGCCCCTGCAAGCTACAGCAAGCGAGTGATCCAACCCTAGCAGCCTGCATACGTGACAACATGTACAAGGGAACAGACTGGCCTATGGTGATCCTCCCTCTCTTTCTAGAAGGAGCTGCAACCTGAGGCCATATCGGGGAGGCCTACAGAGCATATTGACATTCACCTGGATGAGTCTGTGCTGCAGGAGAGTGGACACAGGAAACTTTTGCTGAATTGAGGCTGGATTGTGCCAGAGATGCCCTCCCATGAACTAATAGCACTTCTCCTTCGTATGGCCCTTTGTGAGTCTATAGATCGCTGGAGATAGGGTGTCCAGGAAGACACCTACACATTACGGGTGAGGGACCTGCTGCGGGCTCTCCTTGAGGCTCCTCAGTTTTCCTGATTTATGATGGGTGTCCTCCCCGCTCCTTGGTCTGCCTTCCCTTGCACTAACATTGTTGACTAATTTCAGTCCCCCACTTCCGGTTTGGGCAGATGATGTGGACACAGTCTCCTCTTGCAGAGTGGAACCACTGCAAATTCTGGATAATTTTCAATCGCTTTCCGTAAATAAAATTAGAGAGCTTCTTATTGCCCTTAAATCAGGGGCACCTACAGATTTGTGTCCACCACGTATATTAAAGCTAGCTCCCCAGATAATGGCCGAGGCCCTTGAACCGGTGTATGCAGAGATTCTTCAGGAAGGCATCTTTCCGACAGCTTGGAAGCAGGCGACTGTTATTCCTCTTAATAAAAAACCAGGGAAGGATGTGGCAGATCTCTCCAACCTTCGCCCGATCTCTTTACTCCTGGGGTTATCTAAAATATTAGAAAAACATCTTAACCAGGAGTTGTCGGCCTTTCTCCAGAATAATTGTAAATTAGACCCTTCTCAGCATGGTTTTCGGGGTGCTCATAGTACCTAAACTGCACTTATTTCCACGACAGATATGATTCGGAGAAGAGGCGATCTGGGAGAGGGGTCGATCCTTGTCCTGTTGGATCTATCAGCAGCATTTGATACCGTCTCTCATGCAATTCTGTGTAACCGGTTAGCACAAGTTGGAGTGAGAGGGAGGGCCTGGCAGCTCCTTAGCTCTTTCCTTACTGACAGAACTATTACGGTTGCATGCGGAGATCACAGGGCCTCTCCCTTTCAACTCCCATGTGGGGTCCCGCAGGGATCATCCCTTAGTCCGACTCTTTTCAATCTTTATATGGCACCTTTGGCTAACCTGGTTCGCTCATTTGGGGCTCAGATCGTCTCTTATGCAGACGATACACAGATGATTGTGCCCATTTCTTCTAATGTGATAGACACAAAGGAAAATTTTCAACGATGTATGATAGCAATCAATAAGTGGATGACCTGCAACTGGCTTAGACTTAATGGGGACAAAACAGTGATTATGTGTTTTGGATGTAATAATTCCCCTTGGGATAACAATTGGTGGCCTCCTGCTTGTGGGGGCTGCCCGTCGCCTGTGCCAGCTGCAAAAAATCTAGGCATTATGTTCGATGATTTATTGTCTTTTAAGTTACAGATCAACCACTTGGTCAAGGTTTGCTTCTGGATATTAAAAACTCTTAAGAACATTTTACATCTTTTAGAGGATGACCTTAGACGTCCGGTCGCACTGGCACTGGTTACGTCGAGACTGGACTATTGCAACTCGCTGTTGATCAATGCCAATAAATCTTCTTTAGATAAATTGCAGTCTATTCAGAATGCAGCTGCCCGTTTAACTTTAAATCTCCCACCTTCGATTTCTGCGAAGAGATGTGTGATATCTTTACACTGGCTCCCAATTAGGAAGAGAATCATTTTTAAAGCATTGTGCCTTACGCACAAAGCACTTCAGTCAGTGGGATGTGATTATTTGAAATCCACTCTGTTGTTTTATCAACCACCGAGACACCTTAGATCATCCTCTAAATTTATGATCAAGGTGCCAAGGTGTAAAAAAGTGAGATGGGGAGATCGGGCTTTTACGGTGGAAGCAGCCAGGCTTTGGAATGGTTTGCCCCTCTCGATGCGTCAAATATCGAATCACTTCCTTTTTAGGAAAAGTCTGAAAACCTGGCTTTTCGTAATTCAAAGCTTGGGGTAGTATGTGCTCGTTTTGTTTCTTCTTTGATGGTCTGCTTAGCGCTTCGATGCTTTTGCCGGAATGCGCTCTATAAAAAATTCAATATAATACAATACATTGGCTCAGGTCTTACTTTTAGACCTATGTTGACTTTGGCAAACTTTGACAAGCCCTTCACAAAGGATTGCACAGGAGGCGCTTCTGGGAGTTCACCTCCCCTATCTGGGAGCATCTCTGCTGAAGGTGAACTGATCTATATGCAGGAGGCTTTGTTGTAATGAATAGTCCACTGACCCTCATCCTGGTAGACTGACAGGCGGTCGATGGGGTGCTTTACCACCCACATAACCTTTTATGTGAGGCCTGAGAATGCCACTGATACAGCCTCAGACTCTGATAAGACAGTGATCCCTATGGGGGAGGACGGCTAGGGTTCGGTGGTGATGCCCAGCACTACTGATCTCATATGAACCCCTCCTTTTGTTTCCTCCATTGGTTAGGCTGGCTGTGCCTTCATCAGAGTGGGCTCTGACAAAGAACTAGGGGTGAGAGGGATGAGCTGATGTGGATCAAGGGGAATTTATGTAAGTACTATTACTTACCGGGCGATCTACTGCATTCACATCCATGCCCTAACGCATCGTAATGGACCTACTGACACTGTTGTTTTGCTTATAGCCTTGTCCACTTCCTTCTTTGTTACATGGCGGAGGAGGAGCATCTCTTCTTGCCTGGGGATGGAAGGGGGATTGATTCTTATGTTTATGTTTGTTCTGTTACCCGAGGTATGGGATTCCCGCTGTCTTTAATATATGCTGCTTCACTACATTCCCTCTGACTGGAGGGTCAGATCAGTGATTATGATAGTGTGTTTAATTGGAGTGTCCCAGGATTGGATGGCTCTGCTTGCCATGGCCTACTTCCTTTGCTATTGTTTCCATGACTTCACCTAAGACATGCATGAACCCACTCTACAACATTATGACCTGGAATGTTCAAAGCTTAGCTGCACCGACCAAGCACTATAACATACACAGTTATCTTAAGCTCTGCTACGTACAGGTGGTGTTGCTCAAAGAGATACACTTGACTGAGACAGAACTCCTTAAACAGCATGCAAAATGGAAGGGACAGGTTTCAGCATTCACCCGGGAGTGTAATGACCCACCTGAATGATCCTGATGATAGGTATGCTGTCGTAACGGGGAAAGCTCAGTGGTAGACCCCCAGCATTAGTGGTTTGATATGCACCTAATGTGGGTCACTTGACCTACATGGATCACAGTAAGTCGATCCATGTAAGCTGAGTGGCCCACATTGGGTGCATATCCAGCCACTAATGCCGGGGGTCTACCATCAAGCTTCCCATTTATGACAACATACCTACCACCATGTGGGGGGTGACTTCAATTGCTTCTGCGATGTGGATGTGGACCACTTAGTCCCTCCCCTCACTGAGGCAGCCTGCCGCAGAACGTTTACCCTCTGAGGGGAATGATTGACCAATCATGGAGCTTGTGATGTATGGTGCATCTTTTTTTGCAGTGGGCCCCTTGTCTCTGTGACTCTACACATGGAATATTTAGCGCATATGCTTTTTGATCATGGCCCACTACTGCTCCCCCTGCATTGGGGCCATGCTTGCCCCAAAATTCTGGCTTGGCAGTTACAGACTGACTCCCTCCTTGATCCCCTGTTTCGGGAGGGCTTCGCAGAGCGTCTATTGAATTACTTTGAGCTTAATGCTGACTCTACTTCAGATAAAGAGACTGAATGGGATGCTCATAAAGTCACTATATGGACTGATACCACTTAAGGCATTTGACAGACACAATAAAGAGACATACTGACTACAGAACATGATATGCAGAGCTTTGAGTTGGACCAACAATGGTTCCCTGATTGGCTTGCTTCTTTGCTCTGCCTGTGCAAGGAGCACAGGGACTTGGAACAGTGGCTGGGGAGGCTTGACTATAATCAATACCTTGCCAGACTAAATGGGGAGGGTGATAATGCGGGCAGGGTGCTTGCCTGGTTGCTGTGAAATGCAGGCTCTCGAACCCACATGGATACTTCGTGGGCCGCAGAGGGCGAGATCCTCAACAAGGCGGCCAATATCAATGCAGCATTTGCGAGTTTCTATAGCTCTAACTTTGTGGCTGTAGTGGGCCCTTCCAAACCCGCCTTGCATGACTATACAGAAGAGCTGCCACTTCCTGAGCTGAATCCAGCTCAGATATCTGATATTGAGCTCCCATTCAGCCAGACAAAATATGCCTAGCCAAAGCACAGATAGTTAATGGCAAAATGCTGGGTACTGATGGCCTTCCAATAGAGTACCACTCCAATTATAACACTATCTTGACACCCAAGATCTTAGAGGTGCACAACACGCTGCCCATGACTTCGGGTACCTCCCCAACATACTCCGCAAGGGTCTTATTGTGGTTCTTCCCAAACCAGACCGAAATCCCTTGGATGTACGCTTGTATCATTCTCTTTACCTGTAGAGTTTAGACTACAAACTTTTAGGGACAGTTCTGGCAAATATACTATTGCTGCTTCTTGGCACACTTGTGCACAACAACCAGTCAGGCTTCATAACAAGGTGCAGCACCTTTCTGAACATCCTTTGCTTGTGATGACTACTCCGAGTGGATATGGACACCAACGGTGCCCCTGTAGCTGTGTCTCTTGACATTGTAAAAGCTTTTGTTACATGAGGTTGGGATTATCAGTTCACTACGCTCGAGGTCATAGGGGTGAGGCTGGCCTACCTACAATGGCAAACGGTCCTTTATGGACTAGTGTCAAAATGGGCCAGCATACCTCAGAAACCATTGATATCTGTAAGAACACCTGGCAGGGATGCCCATTATCTGCATTACTCATTGCCCTGACCATGGAGCCGCTGGCTTGCCAGTTACATATGGGAGCAGAAGAATGGGGACTTTGAGCACTTGGGATGTACCATGTGATTTTGCTTTATGCAGACAATTCTCTAAATACTTATGGAATATCGATGCTGTGCTGCCAGGGGTGATGTCATTGATAGAGGATTTTGAACTGATGTCTGTCTTCAGGTTAACTGGACTGTTTGTACCTCCTTTGACCAGTCCTTGAGCACAAAAGAACTGCCCTTCCGATAGAACAACTGCAGTGGCAATGCAACTCATTTAAATGCCTAGGAATACATATCTAATACTCTGATGCAGACATTTTGAAGGGGAATCTTTATAGGGCTCTTGGCTCAGCACATGGGTCACTCTCATTCTAGCAATCTCTCCTGCTGTCACCAATGGGACGTGTGGTCCATGCTGATATTACTGCGTCTCTTGTATTGCTTTTTGGCTAATCTGCTTGTTCCCCCTCGGTGCTTCTTTGTCAATCTTAAATCGCTACTTGTGGAGTTGATCTGGGCTGCGGGCAGACAAGAGGGAGCTTTAGATGGGCTGAGTAGCCCCTTGCAGGAGGGTGGGCTTGGCTCACCTAATTTCGAACTATACTTTGCTGCTGCCCAACTTCAGTGGCCATTGAGGGGGCTCAGCTCAGCCCCCTGTGGAGATGATCCAGGGGTCTGGTGCCATTTATCTGGGGTTCTTATCTACATGTGTCTCTGCCACTGGTCCCGGAGCACCAGAAGAGATGCTGCAGATGACAGTGTCTAGATGCTGCTGGTTGAATTATATTGAGGGCTGCAGGGTTCCCCCTCATGCTTGCCCTTAATCCAGGTGTCGCAATGGTTGTCTCTTCGACACTTTACCCTTCACCACGATGTGACCACTTGCAAAGTAGCAGGTGTAACCCAGTTAGGGAATTTCTACAAGACAAGACAACCTGTCCATTTGCAGAGATCGGTGCAAAGTTTAATGTCCCTGTGGGACAATTCCTGACCTATTGGGCTGTCCACCACAAACTGACATCGATCTGGTGACAGGGGCCCCTTGCTACTGTTGCTGCGCCCCACCTCCACACGGTGCTGGCATATGGGGGCACCTGATGTAGTATCACAGCATTGTATGTGGCTCTCTTGGGACAGTGGCAAAAGCCATTCACTAAATATAGGGGCTGCTGGGCAGCAGACCTCCACCTTTCTGTGTCTGATAAGCGGTGGACCCAAGTCCTAAATTGGTTAAATAGGTCTCTTCACAACTCCTCGTTTTGATTTACCCAATTACATTTTTTACACCAAACGTATCTTATGCCTCACCACTTGGCATGCATGTTCCCTGCCTCCATCCCAAACTGCCTGTGCTGTGGGGTCCTGGATGTTTTTCTTCCATATGGTGTGGGATTGCCCAGGAGTACACCATGTATGGGAGGAGGTGACGAGGTCCACCACTACCTTGGTTGACACTGTGCTCTTGCCCTCCCCAGAGTCCTTTTTACTGGATATCTGCCCTAGAGCCAAAGGTGACAAATATCTCCACAGGATTATCAACCTGCCTTTTGCACTATGCAAGCGCAAGACTGCAATGCCGATTAAGTCACCGGTGGTGCCACACACTTCCATTTGGCTCTGCACCCTACTGTGCTGGGTGAAAGTTGTGGCAGTGGTGCTAGCTGATGCCCAGAAGGGGGAGAGGCAGAGCGTGGTCTGACCACCTGGGATGTTTACTTGCCGTTAGAAGTGAAGGTGGAGGAGGCTAAGGATGACGATAGACCACCATAGAGTGAATACACACCACTCATTGCGTTAGACATGCACTATGAGATAGCTGTGGGTACTTAATACTGCTCCATGGAAGGATGGTCTGGATTAACTACTTTAAGATGTGGTTGTAAGCATAACATGTTTCTTTTTCTGCCTCCTTAACGGCAACGCCAACGTTGTTGCTAATTTGTTGCACTGTGCATTTCTGGCTATTACGTTCTGTCTGGAAATGTAATCACACTTGGATGTCTCACCTGGAAGAATTTTATGTCGACTATAGAATGATCACTGTCTTGCAACTATCTGATCCTTCTGTTAAACAGAGAACGGGGGCTACTACTAAATGTATGTTTGTAATGTTATTCAAACTGCTAATAAAGAAATGTTAAAAAAAATATCGTTTGTTAGGGGTTAATTAGGCAGCAGCTCTTGCATTGTCTTAAGACTTATGTATTTCCAGTTAAACCTGCAAAGTGGTTTGTAACAAAATAACCTATGCATTTGAATGTACTCGCTAATAAGACAGACGTCAGGTCTGGAAGATGAATGTTCGATTTATAAGAAGTTAAAGTTATTTTCGATTAACAAAGACATCTCAGCAGCAGGGAGGGGCGTTGTTGCTTTGTTCAAAGTACTTTTACATCGCCATTTGTAACCAATTATATACTGAATACCCATAGGCCATTTCTTTGCATCTTCCGTTTAGGAAGCAAATGAAGAGTCAGGAAAGAGAAAAAAGAAGAGATTTGCTCGGAGGTGTTGAGGCACAATATTACATGTGATCAATTCAAAAGGTGCAGTTGTAGTACAAGCTGACTGAATACAAACAAAACAAATAAAATGAGGGTACAGTAGAACCTTAATTGGTTTAGTAAAATGTTTTGGACACATTGCCTGTACCAGGCTCAGAAAGTAGCTCCTTAGATCTGTGATTGTATACCAGCTAACGATTTTACCACAGTGGTCTTAAAACATCTGTCCAATCCCCATTGAGAAGAAACATATTTGGTCGTCTAGTGACAAAACATATTTTACGAGCAAGGGTTAATACAGCAAGTATGGTTGGAGGGTTACATGTTGAGCATTCCTAGCATAACTGAGAACCACTTTAGTCACAATGGGCAACCTGGCATATTTGAAAAGCAACTCTAACACATTGTGCACCTTGGCCTATTGTAGCAGCACCAACATTGAGAAGCCCTCACATAACTGAGGAGAAACATTGAAATAGCAGCCCGGGACTACTAAGCAGCACTGCCATAGTTGAATAGCACGAATTATTCTTCAACTTGTAGTACTGGGATTATAAATCCTTAATCACACTCGCTTATCTAGAACACTTCTGTTGTTCTTTAAACAATTACAGTGCTACTCAGAAGTTTTGACCACAGAAAATATAAACTTTAATCAGCAGTTACTAAACCATAACCGCTAAGGGTGCACACGCCCAATGGTCCTCCTGAGACTTAACAAAGTTCTAAATTCAGTTAACTAGCAATCACAATATAGACTCTCCCTAAATCCAATGTTATGTGGCCATGTATATTAAATTATGCAACAGTGAAACTAGTCAATAAAGTTGGATCTGCTACCGTCTGGCTTCCAATCATGTCCCTCTACTGAGAGAGCATTAGTGTGAGTAATCATCCTCAGGCCAACAGCCAACAATAATAATCTATTATTGTTAGACTTTTCATGCTTGGTGTGGTCTCCCTTTACTTTTTGCCTCTGTTCCCCAGGTTGTTGATGTGTGCTGAACTCTGAATTTACTGTTTTTGTTACTCTGGGCACTTTACCACTGCTAACCAGTGCCAAAGTGCAAGTGCTCCTTTACAAAATGTGTATGTAATTGGCTTATCCATGATTGGCATATTTGATTTATTGGTAAGTCCCTAGTACAGTGCACTAGAGGTGCCCAGTGCCTGTAATTCAAATGCTATTAGTGGGCCTGGAGCACTGGTTGTGCCACCCACATAAGTAGCTCTGTAATCATGCCTCAGACCTGCCACTGCAGTGTCTGTGTGTGCAGTTTTAACTGTAAATTCGACTTGGCAAGTATACCCACTTGCCAGGCCTAAACCTTCCCTTTTCTTACACGTGAGACACCCCTAAGGTAGGCCCGAGGTAGCCCCAAGGGCAGGGTGCAGTGCATGGTTAAGGTAGAACACATAGGGGGTCATTCTGACCCTGGCGGTCATGGACCGCCAGGGCCAACGACCGCGGAAGCACCGCCAACAGGCTGGCGGTGCTTCCGGGGGCATTCTGACCGCGGCGGTAAAGCCGCGGTCAGAAAAGGGAAGCTGGCAGTTTCCCGCCGGCTTCCCGCTGCCCCAGGGAATCCTCCACGGCGGCACTGCATGGGGATTCCGACCCCCTTCCCGCCAGCCTGGTTCTGGCGGTTCTCACCGCCAGAACCTGGCTGGCGGGAACGGGTGTCGTGGGGCCCCTGGGGGCCCCTGCAGTGCCCATGCCACTGGCATGGGCACTGCAGGGGCCCCCTAACAGGGCCCCACATTGATTTTCAGTGTCTGCGTGGCAGACACTGAAAATCGCGACGGGTGCAACTGCACCCGTCGCACACCAGCAACTCCGCCGGCTCCATTCGGAGCCGGCTTCCTCGTTGCTGGTGCTTTCCCGCTGGGCGGGGGGGCGGCCTTTTGGCGTTCGCCCGCCAGCCCAGCGGGAAAGTCAGAATGACCGCTGCGGTCTTTTGACCGCGGTACGGTCTTCTGGCGGTTCCCGCCCAGCCGGCGGCTTCCGCCGCCGGCGGGGGTCAGAATGACCCCCATAGTAATGTGTTTTATATGTCCTGACAATGAAATATTGCTAAATTAGTTTTTTCACTGTTGCAAGGCCTGATCCTCTCATAGGTTAACATGGGGCCTACCTTTAAATCTGATTAAAGTGTAGATTCCCTTTGGGAGCGGATGGACATGTGGAGTTTTGAGTCTCTGAGCTCACAATTAAAAACTACATCTTTTAATAAAGTTGTTTTTAAGATTGTGTGTTTGAAAATGCCACTTTTAGAAAGTGAGCATTTTCTTGCTTACACCATTTCTGTGACTCTGCCTGTTTGTGGATTCCATGTCTGGGTCAGTTTGACAGTTGGGCTGGTTGCACCTCACACTAGACAGTGACACAAAGGGAGCTGGGGTGTACCTGCATATCCTGATAAGCCATCTGTGCTAGGAGGGAGGGGAGGAGTTGTCACTCACACCTGAACGGGCTGTGCCTGCCCTCACATAATGCAGTCTCCAACCCCCTGGTGATTGTCTGGGGCCTGGCCTGGGCAAGACAGGATTTCACATTCGAAAGAGACTTTACTTTGAAGCAGGCCTACTTCAAAGGAGCAATTGGGTATAAGAAGGGCACCCAAAACCACAGACTTTGGAAACCCTTCTGGAAACAAGAGGAACCTCTGCCTGGAGAAGAGCTGAGGAAGAAAAGCTGCCCTGCCTGTGACTGTGCTTTGTGGAGCTATCCTGCAGTTGCTGCTTCTGCCAGAGTAAGAGGGCAAAGACTGGACTTTGTGTGCCTTCCATCTTGAGAAGAAATCTCCAAGGGCTTGATTTAGAGCTTGCCTCCTGTTGTTTGAAGTCTCAGGGACAGCAAAGACTTCTCTCTGCCAGCTCCTGGAGTATCTGGAGAGACTCCTACTCTGCCCTGTGGTGTCCATCCAGGTCCTGGGACCCTGAAAGGAGAAGCTGGCAGCCTCAGAGGAAGAAATCCACGCACTGAACGCCGTGTGGGGAAAAGATTGACGCAACTCCGATCTGCGGCTGAAGAAACGACAGCCGGCGGCTCCGCAGCTGAGAAATGACGCTCGCAGGAAACGTGACCGAAAAATCGATGCACGGAGCAGGAGAAACGACGCACAGCATCGCTGAGGGAGGCTGGGAGATCACAACCCGTGCTGCGGGGTTTTTGGATCGTCGTGCGGCTGGATTTCCGACTCAAGTACCGCTGTGCATGGAAAAACAACGCAAGGCCTGCCCGGACCCGAGAGTGCTGACCGGATCGACGCATCGCTCTCCTGCGGAGAGAAGAAACGACACGCCCGACCCGGCGAAAGGAGATACGCCGCACAGTCTCCCGCTCGTGAGTGGAATCAACGCCTCGCAAACCTTTTTTGATGGGCACTTCCACATGCGGGGTTACTTTTGACGCTCCCAAGGACCTTTTTCACACTGTCAGCGTTATTGTGTGTTTAAAACTACTTAAATACTCTTTTTGATTTTTAATTGATACCTTGACATGTGTATTGTGGATGTTTGTAGTTTTGGCCTTGTTTTGTTTAGATAAGTATTTCCTATTCTTCTAAACTTGTGTTGTGTCATTTTGTAGTGTTTTCATTCAGTTACTGTGTGTGTTGGTACAAATACTTTACACCTAGCACTCTGAGGTTAAGCATACTGCTCTGCCAAGCTAACAAGGGGTAAGCAGGGGTTAGCTGAGGGTGATTCTCTTTTACCCTGACTAGAATGAGGGTCCTTGCTTGAACTGAGGGTAACCTGACTGTCAACCAAAGACCCCATTTCTAACAACTTCTTCGAAAGTCATCACCCTCCTCGATTTCATCCCTCAGCTCCCTCGGCAGCACTGGCTCTGTCCTTAATTAGTTCACCTCCTTTCTTTATTGATCATTTTTTAAATTTATCTGACACTCAAATTCTTTCTCACCCATTGCTTTTTTAGTATGTGTCCCTCCTTGCTTAGTCTTGGATAATCCTGTTCTCAGCCCAAACACATAATTTATTTTTCTACATGCATCTCTTACCTATTTCATATCACCTTTCCTACTGACATCCTGACATTTGCCCTATTGAGAGAAATCTTATAGTTATTTTTCGCACTCTTGTAAATGTGAATCTTTCATCACCTTCACAGTTTCTGCAATTCGGGCCGAATAATAAATACAGAAAAGCATGTCAATTTATTTTGTTCCAGGCATCAACAATATTGATAAGTTCACAACATTTTGGAAAACTGGAATGTTGTAATACCAATTAGCTTAGGAAAGTCTGTATCTTAGCAAGCATAACATTAGGTTCTTCTTTGTCCGCTGGTCAGAGTGACTGTGTTCCCATATAGAAATTCCATGACATTGTTTGCACGCTGAGTATAGCAGCCCATTTCGATAATTTTGAAGACCAAATTCAAATGATCTATCTTGATATGAAAAAGCGGTGCACCAAACCGGACTATGCATTATAGAGGGCACAGCCCTTCATAAAACTGTAAATGTTGTTAGTCGATTTAGTCATTCTTTTATGTGGCATCTGAATGTTTTTATGTTATTTATATTTTCTTCTATTTTTTTTACATTGGTCATTGAGGTAACACATGATCATCCTGTTTAATTATAATTATTTTATCCATGTTTTAAGAAGACAGCCTTTCCGCGGCTTACATCATTGAGACAGTTTCTGCAGGACTCAATAAATATTTTATTCAGAATCCTCAATTTGTCTTACATTACTGGATAATCAGTGATTTCTGTGCAAGTATTCCAATGTCATCTTCTGAATCGTCATTCTTGACATTATGGGGGTCATTCCGACTCCCGCCGGCGGCGGTAACCGCACGCCCGGCGGGAGCCGCCGAATGACCGCACCACCCGCCCGCCCAGCGGGAAACCCCCTTCCACGAGGATGCCGAGCCGGTGGAGTGGAAGGGGTGCGACGGGTGCAGTGCACGCAGACACTGAAAATCTATGTGGGGCCCTTTTAGGGGGCCCCACGACACCCGTTCCCGCCAGCCAGGTTCTGGCGGTGAAAACCAGGCTGGCGGGAAGGGGGTCGGAATTCCCATGGCAGCGCTGCTTGCAGCGCCGCCGTGGAGGATTCCCTGGGGCAGCGGGAAACCGGCGGGACACCGCTGGTTTCCTGTTTCTGACCGCGCCTGTACCGCTGCGGTCAGAATGCCCATGGAAGCACCACCAGCCTGTTGGCGGTGCTTCCGCGGTCGTTGGCCCTGGCGGTCCATGACCGCCAGGGTCAGAATGACCCCCTGTATCCTGTTAGACTTTCTCCACCTTTGACAGCAGTTCCTGAACCTTTAGAAGACAACCAAAAGTAGGAGACAGCGCTACTAAGATTGTTGGTCAAACTGGACAAAGCACTGCTTCTTGTAGCTGAATGCACCAGTGGTGGTTGCTTCATTGGTATCAGTGTAATTGTGCAAGAGTAGCTGATTAAGACAGCAGTTTCACAATTTGTTGTGTATAAGGCTGTGGTCTTTAAAAGTTCATGCATAGCCACTTTCTTCAAGATCCACTTCCTGTACTTAGCATCATGCTGCTTTGAAAATGAGATACAAAAACTAATTTTATGTTTGTAACATGGGTACAGAAGAAGGATAGGGATATATGACATTATATTTGCTTTCAGCCTGTGTTCTGCCATCAGACATTCATGAAAGCTGTTGACAGGTGTAGGAAAGTACCATCTTGCCTGGCATGTTACCCCTATTTTCACTGTATGTATGTATGTTTTTGCGCTTGTGTCACTGGGATCCTGCTAGGCAGGACCCCAGTGCTCATAGTGTATGCCCTGTATGTGTTCCCTGTGTGGTGCCTAGCTATATCATTGACGCTCTGCTAACCAGAACCTCAGTGTTTATGCTCTATCTGCTTTCTAAAATTGTCACTGCAGGCTAGTGACTAATTTTACCAATTCTCATTGGCACACTGGTACACCCATATAATTCGTATATGGTACTTAGGTACCCAGGGTATTGGGGTTCCAGGAGATCCCTATGGGCTGCAGCATTTCATTTGCCACCCATAGGGAGCTCAGTGGTCACTCCCCTTTCCTTTGTCCAGTTTCGCGCCAGAGCAGGGCTGGGGATCCCTGAACCGGTGTAGACTGGCTTATGCAGAGATGGGCACCATCTGTGCCCATCAAAGCATTTCCAGAGGTTGGGGGAGGCTACTCCTCCCCAGCCCTCACACCTATTTCCAAAGGGAGAGGGTGTAACACCCTCTCTCAGAGGAAATCCTTTGTTGTGCCTTCCTGGGCCTGGGCTGCCCAGACCCCAGGAGGGCAGAATCCTGTCTGAGGGGTTGGCAGCAGCAGCAGCTGCAGTGGAAACCCCAGAAAGGCAGTTTGGCAGTACCCGGGTTCTGTGCTAGAGACCCAGGGGATCATGGAATTATCCCCAGAATACCAGAATGGTATTGGGGTGACAATTCCATGATCTTAGACATGTTACATGGCCATGTTCGTAGTTACCATGGTGACGCTACACATATGACCTATGTGCAGTGCACGAGTGTAATGGTGTCCCCGCACTAACAAGGTTCGGGGAAATTGCCCTGAATGATGTGGGGGCACCTTGGCTAGTGCCAGGGTGCCCACACACTAAGTAACTTAGCACCCAACCTTCACCAAGTGAGGGTTAGACATATAGGTGACTTATAAGTTACTTATGTGCAGTGAAAAATGGCTGTGAAATAACGTGGACGTTATTTCACTCAGGCTGCAGTGGCAGGCCTGTGTAAGAATTGTCTGAGCTCCCTATGGGTGGCAAAAGAAATGCTGCAGCACATAGGGATCTCCTGGAACCCCAATACCCTGGGTTCCTCTGGTACCATATACTAGGGAATTATAAGGGTGTTCCAGTGTGCCAATTAGAATTGGTGAAAACGGTCACTAGCCTATAGTGACAATTTTACAGGCAGAGAGAACATAAGCACTGAGGTTCTGGTTAGCAGAGCCTCAGTGACACAGTTAGGGCCATATGTACGAAAGCTTTTTCCCATAGACACAGAATGGGTAAAATCCTTTGGTACATCTGGCCCTTAGTCACTACACAGGTACACACATTCAGACCACAAACTATGAGCATTGGGGTCCTGGCTAGCAGGATCCCAGTGAGACAGGCAAAAACAAACTGACATACATGTAAAAATGGGGGTAACATGCAAGGCAAGATGGTACTTTCCTACACCACCTTTAACATACACTGCACCCTGCCCATGGGGCTACCTAGGGCCTACCCTAAGTGTGCCTTACATGTATAAAAAGGGAAGGTTTGGCCTTGGCAAGTGGGTACCTTGCCAAGTCGAATTGGCAGTTTAAAACTGTTCCCACAGACACAGCAGTGGCAGGTCTGTGCCATGTTTACAGGGCGACTCATATGGGAGGCACAACAAGTGCTGCAGGCCTGCTAGTAGCATTTGATGTACAGGCCCTGGGCACCTCTAGTGCACTTTACTCGGGATTTATTAGTAAATCAAATATGGCAATCATGAAAAAGCTAATTAATACAATTTCACATAGGGAGCACTTGCACTTTAGCACTGGTCAGCAGTGGTAAAATGTCCAGAGTACCAAAAACATCAAAAACAGAGTCCAGCACACTGAAACAACCTGGTAAGTAGAGGCAAAAAGTTAGGGGAGACCACTCCAAGAATGCCAGGTCCAACATGTGTCTCCCCCAGCTGAAAGTGGGGAGAACTACCCAACCTTATGGGAGTTCTCATCACTAACACGGAAAAATCTGGAGAGACCATCAGCACTGGAGTGTTCTGTTACAGGGCGGTGTTCCACCATAAAGTTCATCCCCCATAGGGAAATGGACCACATTAAAAGTTTTGGATTCTTACCCCTCATTTGCATTAACCATCTGAGGGGCCAGTGGTCGGTCTTAACCCAGAAGTGACTCACAAACAAGTAGGGTCTTAGCTTCTTCAGTGTCCAGACCACAGCAAAAGCTTTACGCTCAATTGAAAACCACTTGCATTCCCTGGGAAGTAACCTCCTACTGATGACGACTACAGGTTGATCTAGGCACTCTTCATTTAGCTTTGACAACACTGCTCCCACACCATGCTCTGAAGCATCAGTCTTTACGACAAACTCCTTGGAAAAGTCAGGTGCCTTTATCACGGGCGCCATGCACATAGCTGCCTTCAGGGCATCAAAAGCTGTCAGTCAGGACTCAGTCCAGATCCCCTTCTTTGGTTGCTTTTTAGAGGTTAAGGGGCATATTTATACTCTGTTTGCGCCGAATGTGCGTCAACATTTTTGACGCACAATCGCCGCAAACCCTGCCCCATATTTATACTTTGACGTCCGACCCCGCGGGCGTCAAAGTTCCACCATGTGCGTAATTTTTTGTAAGGGGGAACCAGCCTTGCGTTAATTATATGCAAGGTAGGCGTTCCCTTCCAAAAAAGGACTTTAAGGCCTGTGCCCCATATTTATACTCTGACATCATTTTGACGCACAGGAGGGGGCAGGCCTTAAAAAATGGCACCCAGCCTGATGGGCGTCGTTTTTTAACGCCTGGGTCAGGGCAGGCGTTAAGGGACCTGTGGGCTCAGAAGGAGCCCAGAGGTGCCCTCCCATGCCCCCAGGGACACCCCCTGCAACCCTTGCCCACCCCAGGAGGACACCCAAGGATGGAGGGACCCATCCCAGGGAAGTTGAGGTAAGTTGGGGTAAGTATTTTTTTCGTTTTTTTTTGTGGCATAGGGGGGCCTGATTTGGGCCCCCCTACATGCCACTATGCCCAGTGGCCATGCCCAGGGGACATAAGTCCCCTGGGCATGGCCATTGGTCAAGGGGGCATGACTCCTGTCTTTGCTAAGACAGGAGTCATGTCAATGAAGGTTGGGCATAAAAACAAATGGCGCAAATCGGGTTGAGGCCTGAATTTTGCCTCAGACCTGACTTGCCCCATTTTTTGACGCCCAACCTCCATTTTCCCCTACGCCGGCGCTGCCTGGTGTGAGTAATTTTTTTTTACGCACACCAGTCCGCAGCGCCGGCTAACGTCATTCAATAAATAAGGCGCCCGCATGACGCTTTGGAATGGCGTTAGCCGGCGGTTACATTTTTGACGCACAACTGCGTTGGCGCAGTTGTGCGTCAAAAAGTATAAATATGGGCCTAACTCTTTTAATGGAGCAACAATGGTACCATACCCCTTAACAAACCTCCTATAGTAACCTCAGTCCGGGTCTTGGGGGGCTCCCAAGCCAGAATAGCATCAATCTTGAGTTGTAGGGGTGCCACCCGGCCAATCCCTAACTGGTGCCCCAAGTACACTACAGAACCCTGCCCTATTTGGCATTTGCTAGCCTTAATAGTGAGGCCTGCCTTTTGCGGGACCTCTAACACTCTACAGAGGTGCTGCAAATGTTCCTCCCAAGTGGAGCTGAACACAGCAATATCATCCAGGTGGGCAACACTGAAATCACCCAGTCCAATCAACACCTGGTTAACCAACCCCTGAAAGGTGGCAAGGGCATTTTTCATCCCAAAGGGCATCACCCTAAACTGGTTGTGTCTCTCTGGGGTAGAAAATGCGTACCTCTCATTTGCTCCCTCAGTCAGAGCAATATGTCAATATACAGACATTAAGTCAAACATGCTCAGATAATTGGCAGCCCCTAACCAATCAATGAGCTCATCAGCTCCAGGGATGGGGTACGCATTAGTCTTAGGCCCTCATTACAACCCTGACAGTCCATGTTCAAGCGGGGGTAA
This sequence comes from Pleurodeles waltl, assembly GCF_031143425.1. Taxonomy (NCBI): domain Eukaryota; kingdom Metazoa; phylum Chordata; class Amphibia; order Caudata; family Salamandridae; genus Pleurodeles; species Pleurodeles waltl. The sequence goes on from NC_090436.1 coordinate 279,997,699, forward strand.
AACCACCAAATGGAATCACGACTGTGGCGGAAACCGCCAACATAGACAGCCACTTTAACACTCCTACCGCCACGGCGGTACAAACAAACACCGCAGAGGTAACCGTCAACAGACAGGCGGAAGACAAGGTTCCACCCACTGTATTACAACAGTCCAATCCGCCACCTTTTCCTGGGCGGTTTCACCGTGAACAAAAACACGGCGGAAACAGGACTTGGAAGGGAAAACGCTCACCTCTACACACCCCACGAGGAACCAGGACGCCATGGAACCCGAGCTCCAGATACTCCCAGCCTTTGTCTTCCTGCTCCTCTACCAGGAACATCAAAGACGGCGGCGAAGACCACGGTGAGTACTGCACCTACGACACAGGAGAGGGGGGAGGGAAAAAAGAGTGACACACACACGCAACACTCCCACCCCCACCCTCACCCACTACAACACACACACAAGTACATGTTGATACTTTACATTTACAACCCGCAACCCCCCCGGAAGAATGCAAGGACAAAAGGAAATGAGTTGAACGTTTGTAATCTAATAAAAGACAGTAATCAAAAATATATATACACACTATAAACAAATATATACACCAAGAATACAAGTCCAAGGTATTCCACCATTAAAGTCCGTGGACCACTGGGCCCAAAATGCATGGGCAAGGCCCACACTCGATACCCGATTGAAACGGAGAGAACACTGCTGGAGCATCAGATAGAAATACAACAAGGAACCTCAGGGGGAATGGAAGGGGGGCACCTCAGCCGGATGAGTGCACGACGCCAGATCCACGGGTGGGCTCCATGCCCACTGCTGTATCCTGGGGAGTGCAAAGCCACAGTCTCTCAAGTCTCTCCAGTGGGTGGTTTGCCCAATGCTGTATCCTGGGGAGTGCAAAGCCACAGTCTCTCAAGTCTCTCCAATTGGTGGTTTGCCCACTGCTGTATCCTGGGGAATGCAAAGTCACAGTCTCTCAAGTGGATAACAGTCTCCACTGGTTCTGGAGGGGTCTTTGTGCCCAGAGTGCTTCATCCTGCCAAGGACTGAGGTAGTGGATGCCTTTCTCCACTGGTTCTGGAGGGGGCTTTGTGCCCAGAGTGCTTCATCCTGCCAAGGACTGAGGTAGTGGATGCATTTCTCCACTGGTTCAGGAGGGGGCTTTGTGCCCAGAGAGCTTCATCCTGCCAAGGACTGAGGTAGTGGATGTATCTCTCCACTGGTTCTGGAGGGGGCTTTGTTCCCAGAGAGCTTCATCCTTCCAAGGACTGAGGTAGTGGATGCCTTTCTCCACTGGTTCTGGAGGGGGCTTTGTGCCCAGAGTGCTTCAACCTGCCAAGGACTGAGGTAGTGGATACATTTCTCCACTGGTTCTGGAGGGGGCTTTGGGCCCAGAGAGCTTCATCCTGCCAATGACTGAGGTAGTGGATGCCTTTTTCCACTGGTTCTGGAGGGGGCTTTGTGCCCAGAGTGCTTTATCCTGCCAAGGACTGAGGTAGTGGATGTCTTTCTCTACTGGTTCTGGAGGGGGCTTGGTGCCCAGAGAGCTTCATCCTGCCAAGGACTGAGGTAGTGGATGCCTTTCTCCACTGGTTCTGGAGGGGGCTTGGTGCCCATAGTGCTTCATCTTGCTCGTGGCAGCCTCAGTAGCGTCAGTGCTTTTGGCGCTCATTGGCCTGCGGTGCTGGTGGCGGCGGTGTCCTGTGAAGCCGTGCTGGTGTTGGCGGTGTCCTGTTCTGTGGTGCTGGTGGTGGCGGTGTCCTGTTCAGCGGTGCTGGTGGCGGCGGTGTCCTGTTCAGCAGTGCTGGTGGCGGCGGTGTCCTGTTCAGTGGTGCTAGTGGCGGTCTTGTCTGCCTTGCAGGTTTTCAGTGACTTGCCTGTTTTTCTGTGCCCCTTCCCCACCTTGGATGGTGGCGCAGCTGTCTTCCCACTCCCAACTGTACTCCTGGGAGAGGCTTTGGTGGTAGATGTTTTGCCTCTCTCCCGCCGGGCAGTGGTCAACTTTTTGTGCTTTTGAGGTGGGAGACTGTCCATGGTCTGGCTCCTTGGCACACTGGCTGCCCTGCTGCTTGGCGCACTCCAGAAGCCGGTTACTACTGGCACCACTGTTCCCCCAGATGTTGTGACTGAGGTGCTGGGTTGGGACCTGGAAAGACAGGCCCTAGGGGACTGAAGGGGTGGGGGAGGTGAGGGGAAGAGGTCAAGGTTGGACAAGAAAAGATTTTTGGACACACTGGGACGGATAGATGGAGGGGGTTTGGGAGTGAAGGAAGAGGTAGTGATTGTAGGAGGTGTACGTTTGCTGACTTTGGGTGAAGGTGCATGGGCTGGAGGCTGTCGTGAGGTGGATGGCTGTTGGGTGGGTGTGTGGCTGCGTTTGTGTACCTTGGGATGTGGGATCACAGACACACTGGGAGAGGACACAGGGGATGTGTGAATGATAGTGGGGGTGATGAGTGCAAGTGAGCGGGGTGTGATGGTGGGTGTGCTGGTGATGGAGGTAGTGGCTGAAGATGTAGTGCATGCAGGTGTGAGTGGAGACAAGACTGGGAGGGAGGAGGGAGACGAGGAGGAGGGGGACACAGTGGAGGCAGTGGATGTTGGTATGTGTGCATGTGTATGATGCTTGCGTGAGTGCCTGTGGGATGTGTGGTGCTTATGTTTGCCTGAGCTTCCCTTGTGTGTTGAAGTGTGTGCCTGCTGGTCTAATGGTATGCTTGGGATAGGCTGAGGTACAGGTGTTTGGGTCTGGGTGTAGGATGTTGGAAGGGGGAGGCTGGACACAGGGACAATGTCTGCCATCAGTGCTGAGGCCAGAGTCGGAAAAGCTCGCTGTTGGGCTGCCTGACCAGAATGAATTCCCTCCAGGTATGCATTCGTCTGATGCAACTGCCTCTCTACACCTTGGATGGCATTCAAAATGGTAGACTGCCCAACAGTGAGGGACCTGAGGAGGTTAATGGCCTCCTCACTGAGGGCAGCAGGGCTGACAGGGGCAGGAGATGAGGTGCCTGGGGCGAAGGAGATGCCTACCCTCCTGGGTGAGCGGGCACGGGGCACACGCTGAGGGCTTACTGGGAGGGCAGTGCTGGTGGGGGGGGTGGCGGCTGTACCTGTAGATGCGGGAGGCACAGAGGGGCCCGCCACCGCAAGGGAGCTCTCATCAGAGGAGGAGTCTGTGTCGCTGGTTTCAGCTCCTGTCCCCGCCGTGGAGCTCCCCTTGCCCTCCATCCCACTGGTGGCTTCTGACTCTGTAGTCTCACCCTCCAGGGCCATGTGGGATGCAGCTCCCTCCTGCTCCGGTGCCACTGATCCTCCGCTTGATGATGCTTATGCACACAGGAACAGGGAGACCACAAAAAGGGGGGGTGCGGGGGGGAGACAGAAGAAAGACATGTTGGTTGCATGCAATACCGCTACCATTGGCGGACACTACAGACACAGAAGCTCCCTGCACTACGCCGTGCACTTTGAGTTCCAAAATTAATCACAGGGACATGGGGTACAAGGCCTATGCCCGATTGCTGCACACATGGAAGTCACAGGAGCCTGACTAGTTGTAGTTGGCTCTGAACATAGGTGGGGTGCCACATGGCCTGCCTTAAGAAGGGACCTTGCCTACTAAACTTACCCTGGCCTAGGGGAACCCACAGCCCACCACCCCCACCCAGACACCTACAATGCATGCTGAATCAGCAGAATGAGAGTGTACTCACCCCCTTGTGGCTGCTGTGATGCCCTCAAGCGCCTATCCAACTCCGGATATGCCCACGCCTAGATCTGGAAAATCAGGGAGGTCATGGTGCGACGGGCACCCCTCCCACGTTGGGAGGCCATACCCAGCTGGTTCTCAGCCGTTTTCTTGCTCCAGTAGCGAATGTCCTCCCATCTTTTCCGGCAGTGGGTGCTCTGTCTGTGGTGGACCCCCAGTGTCTGGACTTCCTTGGCGATGGCATGCCAAATATCCTTGTTCTGGTGGGCACTGACCTACACGAATGGTACAGGGGAAAAGGAGAAGATATAACCGTCCGCACTGTCACAGTCATTGGCCCGCATCCCTACCTTTGCCATGACGCACATGCACTCACCGTCGTTTCATGCACGCCTCATTCTCCCCCCCATCTTTCATCCACACCACTCCACACAGGCATTGCCCATTTGGCATGCTCACAGTGTACTTACCTGTTTGTCTGGAGGACCGTAGAGCAGTGTGTACTGGGGGAGGACCCCATCCACTAGTTTCTCCAAATCCTCCGTGCTGAAGGTAGGGGCCCTTTCCCCAGACACATGAGCCATTGTCTCTTCCAGACTGAGGTCACAGCAGCACTTGCAGTGTAGGTCCTCTCCTGTCGAAGATCAGGTATCAAGTGAGTGAACAGACAGAAAATGATGGTGACGTCCGCGGCGGTGCATACCATCACCACCGGCGTACATCGTCATTGGCTCCTGGGACCCATAGGGTCCAATGTTAACCACTGCAGGATTGCGCCGCGGTCTTCGAAAGCCTACCGCGACGGTGCACAACGCCAGCGCAGTTACCTCATAGCCCCTTGTCCCACCTTACAGGTCAGGCAGCCGCCATTTCAGGGGGCCACATGACATTAATTTTGACTGCGTCACACATATCTAGGCCTTGCATAAACACTAATACAGGCATATATCGATTTAAAAAAATGATGGAATAAAGTTGTTTTTACGTACCTCAATGTTGGTTGACTCTCTGCTCGCTGTTCTCCTCCATAGAGCACGTCCGCTGGGGCAGGTGAGGAGATGGTGGCATCCTCCGGTGTACAGACCTCTGGTGGACCTGTCGACAATGGAGGAGCGACATGTAATTGTCACATACAGACTTGATCGTACCACAATCCTGGAACTGTGTGCCCAGTTGGAGCCAGATCTGATGTCAGCTATCCGCCATCCCACAGGAATCCCCCCTCTAGTGCAGGTCCTGTCAGTACTCCATTTCTTGGCAAGTGGGTCTTTTCAAACAACAGTGGCCATGGCATCAGGGATGTCCCAGCCTATGTTCTCCAACGTGTTGTCCAGAGTGCTATCTGCCCTGCTGAAACCCATGCGCAGCTACATTGTGTTCCCTCAGGTGGAGGATTTGCCTACAGTGAAAGGTGACTTCTATGCCCTGGGACATATCCCCAACATCATAGGTGCCATTGATGGGAAACATGTGGCATTGCCCCCCCCCCCGCAGGAGTGAACAGGTGTACAGAAACCGGAAGAGTTACCATTCGATGAATGTGCAGATGGTGTGTTTGGCCGACCAGTACATCTCCCATGTGAATGCCAAGTTTCTGGCTCAGTGCATGACGCTTACATTTTGAGGAATAGCAACATCCCTCTCCAGAGGCACCGTTTGTGGTTATTAGGTGAGGACATGGACCCAATACAGTGTGACTAGGTGTCTGGGTCTGGGGATGTCCCTAAGAGTTAGTGTGTGTATAACAGTTGTCCCTCAACATTTGCAGGTGACTCTGGTTACCCCAACCTGTCATGGCTACTGACCCCAGTGAGAAATCCCAGAACAAGGGCAGAGGAACGCTACAATGAGGCACATGGCGAACTAAGAGGATTATAGAAAGGACCTTCGGCCTCCTGAAGGCCAGGTTCAGGTGTCTCTATATGACAGGTGGTTCCCTATTCTACTCACCAAAAAAGGTGTACCAGATCATCGTGGCCTGCTGTGTGCTTCACAACTTGGCTTTGCGACGACAGGTGCCTTTTCTGCGGAGGATGGTCCAGATGGAGGTGTTGTGGCAGCTGTGGAGCCTGTGGACAGTGAAGACGAGGAAGCAGAAGAAGAGGACATAGACAACAGGAACACAGTTATTCATCAATACTTCCAGTGAGACACAGGAAAGAAGACAACACTGCCTGAAACATCTGATATAATTCTTCTACCTCTCATCTGTCTGTCACTTTCACCCAGTGTATTAACCCTTATTTGTCACTTTCCCTTTCAATTTCACAGATGTGGGTCCCACTGTGTGACATCTGCTTTGTTTCCGCATGGACTAGAGCTGTGTGACATAGGTATGTTGACAATACATTGGATATAGCATTTTTCCACAGTTATTGCAAATACACATTTTCGAAAGCACAGACTGACTCCAGATTGTTCTGTGATTTAAGGGTGTTTATTTAAGTGCAAAATAGTGGAGGGGGTTGTAAATTAGTCAGGGGTGATGGTGGAGGAATGTCCATCGCAGAGTCTAGTCTATTAGTCTCACAGGTGCATTGTCCAAAGGGGCATAGGAAGTGGATCTAGGGCAGTTTAAGGATGGACAGGGTGACAAAGTGGGACAGAAGGATGACATCCAGGGTGGTCTCATTTCTTGGCGGCGGTCTTGGCATTGTTCTCTGTCCTTGTCCTGGATCTCAGGGACCGTTTGCGGGGTAGTTCTCCATCTGCAGGGGGTGGGGTGCTGGTGTCGTGGTCCTGTGACGGTGCCTCCTGTCCACTAGCACCGGCAGATGTAGTGGGCAGTTCATCGTCCAGGCTAGCGTCAGGGGCCCCTTGTTGTGCCGCAGTGTCCCTCCTGGTGTTGACGAGTTCCCTCAGCACCCCTACAATGGTGCCCAGGGTGGTATTGATGGATTTGAGTTCCTCCCTGAACCCCAAATACTGTTCCTCCTGCAGCCGCTGGGTCTCCTGAAACTTGCCCAATACCGTTGCCAACGTCTCCTGGGAATGGTGGTAGGCTCCCATGATGTTGGAGAGGTCCCTGGTGTTGTTGGGGGTGGTGGGTTAGCCTGGGTTCCATGTAGTGATGGACACACTGCTGCTTGACGTGTCCTGGGGACAGAGGTATGGGCCCGCTAGTGGGTGCTGTGCTGGTGATTCCAGAGGTTGAAGCTCTGTAGTGGCCTGTGACTGTGTGAGGGGGAACTGACTGTCCTGAGGTCCCAGACGGGCAGGGCTGGTCATCTAGATCCAGTTGGACAGAGCTGCTGTCATCACTCTGGGCCTCTTCTGTGGGTTGAGTGGACATGTCTGGACCCTCCTGTCCGTTGACGTTGGGTAGGGGTCCTGCAGGGGTGTAAAAGCATGATTATTGCATCTGTGTGTGCCATGGTGTGCAATGGGTGGGTGACCCTGTACCCCAGTGCTTGCATTCTTGTGTCGGACCTTCTGTGATAATGGTTTAGGGGGGTGTGTGGGTATGTGCAGTGGCCATGCATTGGTGATGGGTGTCCATGCTTTGGTGTTGCATGCAGGGCTTGGGTTTGGGATATGTGGTTTGTGAAAGTGGGACATGTGTGAGGAGTTGGAGTGATGGGGGTGAGGGCGAGGGTGGGGGTATGTGATGCATGCAGGTAGGGTGGGGGATGAAGTAGTTAAGATTTGACTTACCAGAGTCCATTTCGCCAGCTAGTCCTGCGAGGCCCTCAGGATGCAGTATAGCCAAGACGTGCTCCTCCCATGTTGTTAGTTCTGGGGGAGGACGTGGGGGTCCGCCGTCAGTCCTCTGAACTGCAATCTGGTGTCTAGAGACCACGCAACGCACCTTTCCCCGTAGGTCGTTCCACCTCTTCCTGATGTCATCCCTAGTTCTTGGGTGCTGTCCCACAGCGTTTACCCTGTCTACGATTCTGCGCCATAGCTCCATCTTCCTAGCTATGTTGGTGTGCTGCACCTGTGTTCCGAATAGCTGTGGCTCTACCCGGATGATTTCCTCCACCATGACTCTGAGCTCCTCTTCAGAAAACCTGGGGTGTCTTTGCGGTGCTATGGGGTGATGTGGGTGATGGGTGGGGTGGTGTGTGTTGTGATGTCTGGGGTGATATTTAGGGGTGTGTTGTGTGAGGTGCGTGGATGTTGTGTGAGTGATGGTGTTGAGTGCCTGTGGATGCTATTGTTGTTTCTGGTTATGTCTCTCTCTGGCTTTCAGTCTCAATTGTGGTCTTAGGGGTTTGTGGGTGATGTGGGTGTGTGTTTTATATTGTATTGAGTGTGTGGGAGTGATGTGTGTATGTGTATCAGGTGTGTGTATTTCGATTTGTACAATGTGGATGTGTTTTGTAAGAGTGTGTGTATTTTGAGCGCGGCGGTGTGTACCGCCAATGGAATACTGCGGTTGAAAGACCGCCGCATGGATTTGTGGGTCGTGATAGTGTGAGCGTATTCCTGTTGGCGTGACGGTGGAGGTTTTGTTATCGCCAGTTTATCACTGACCTTTGGTGTGGCAGACTTGTGTGGGTGTCAAAATTTTGGCGGATTCCAAGCTGTGGGTCATTATAGCTGTTGCGGAATTCCGCGGCGGTGTGTTGGCGGTCTTCTACACGGCGGTAAGCATCTTTTACCGCCAATGTTGTAATGACCCCCTTAGTGTCCGCATTGAGTCCCCAGGTATCCGCACAGAATCAGAGTTCTGGGGTGGCACCAAGAGCAGCAGCTTTTGGGACCAAGATCACAGGACTGGCCCAAGGGCTACTGGAGAACTCAATAACCCCAAGAGCTAACATTTTGGATACCTCATCCTTAATGCTGGCTCTGACATTGTCAGTCACTCTGCAAACTTTATGTTTTACAGGATGACTGTCACCAGTGTCCACATCATATGTACACAGATGAGTGACCCATGGGATCAAGGAAAATAAGGAGGAAAATTGTCCGAACACTTGGCGACAGTCCCTCAGTTGCTCTGGGGTCAGTGCGGGGGAGAGGTTCACGCCCTCCACAGACCCATCCTTGTCCTTAGCAGACAGGAGGTCAGGAAGAGGCTCACTCTCTTCCTCTACCGCATCATCTTTTGCCAAGAGCATTGTTACCTTGTTCCTCTCAAAATGAGGCTTGAGGCGATTGATATGTAGGATGCGCTCCACTATCTCAAATGGCCCAGTTCACTTATCTTGGAGAGCCCTTGGCTCCACTGGGGCCATTACCCAAACCTTTTGGCCAGGCTGGAACTCAACCAGAGTGGCTTTCTGGTTGTATCAGTGCTTCATATCTTCCTGGCTTGCTTCCAATTTCTCTTGGGCGAGCTTCCTGAACTGAGGAGTCTGGTTTCTAAAAGCCAGCATGTAACTGAATACATCCTGGATGGGCTTACTAAAGGCCTTCTCCAAGCCTTCCCCAACCAGACTCAAAGGTCCCCTGACAGGGTGGCCATACAGTAATTCAAAGGGGCTAAATCCAAGACCCTTTTGAGGCACCTCCCTGTAGGCGAACAGAAGGCATGGGAAGAGGACATCCCACTTATGCCTCAAGGGCTCTGAAAGGCCCCTGATCATACATTTCAAGGTGCGGTTGAATCTCTTAACCAGACTGTTTCCTTAGGGGTGACAAGGAGTGGTGAACTTATACGTCACCCCATACCCCTTCCACATCGAGACTTCATAAAAGTCGATTTGAAGTTGGTACCTCTATCAGATACCACCTCCTTGGGGAACCCCATGTGGGTAAAAACACCCATCAAAGCACATCCCACCACGGGGCAGGTGATTGACCGCAAAGGAATGGCTTCTGGAATGGTCCATCAAGACCAGGATGAACCTGTTGCCCATGGCTGTCTTGGGATCCAGAGGCCCTACAATGTCAATACCAAGCCTTTCAAAGGGGGTGCTAACTACAGGAAAAGGTTGGAGTGGAGCCTTAAGTTTCACCCCACTCTTGCCAGTTGCCTGACAAGTTTGACTATACCTACAGTGTGCATCTGAGTGCCTGCACATTTGGGGCCAGTAAAAGTGGGTGACAAGCTGCGCACAGGTGTTGTCCTGCCACAAATGTCCAGCTAAAGGCACATCATGAGCCAGACCCAGTAGGAAGGCTCTGAAGCACTGGGGTACCACCAGCACATGGGCTAACCCAGGATCAGCAACCTTAGGTTTACTATATAGGAGGCCGTCCTCCCAGTAGATCAAGTATGATCAAGGCTCACTGCCAGACGCCTGGTCTGCAGCCTGCCACCGGAAACCCTTCAGAGTAGGGCATGTTCTCTGTGCCTCACAGAATGCTTCCTGCTGCCACTGCGTCAGCTCAGGGACCTCCACCAGCTCAGTCACCTGTTCCCCTGTAGGTTCTAGGGCATCATCCTCAGAATCTGCCTTCTCTCAGACCCTGGGAACTTCTGGGGCCGGTTTCCCACACCCTTTGCCCTTCCTCCTTCTGGCAGACACCTAGGCCACTCTTTCAGGCGCCAGGGTCTCCTCATCACCCTGATGGGCCCCTTTGTCCAAGTGCTGTAGGACTCCTGTGCATGCTGCATGGTCTTCTGAGAGCTCTCAGAGTTGCTGAAAGCTCCCTCTGACTCCCCCTCCTGGGTAGAGCCCACCAGGTCACTCCTGGTCCTGGGCAGCGCCATTTTCTGCTAACCGCGAGCTTCGTGTGTGCCATGGCTTGCTTGTGGAATCCAGCAATGCAAACCAGACTGCAATCTTCCATCCGGTGTGGGGCATTATCTGCACCAACCAGGAACCTGCATACATCTTCTTGAATGCAGTACTGACTGTTGTTCTTCACCAGTGACTCTTCTTTTGCACCTTTATACGGGTTAGCAGGGACTCTTCTGTACTTCTTGGACTTGGTCCACTTATTCCACAGGTCTTCTGGTCCAGGAATTCACTGCTGGTGTCTTGCAGTCCCTTCGGGTTCTTACATAATCGTCTTTCTCATATTCTTGTGTGTTCTAGGAAAGTTACTGTGATTTACTCCTGTTTCCTGGGCTCTGGGGTGGGTTCTATTATTTACCTTTGGTGTTCTCTAATACTCCCAGCACCCCTCTAAACCGTACACTTGCCTAGGTGAGAAACTGACTTTCGCATTCCACTTTCTTAGTATATGGTTTGTGTTTCCCCTGGGCCCATTTCTAACTATTGTGATTTTCACTATTTGCACTGTTTTCTAACTGTTTTTACAGCTATTTCTGTATAATAGTGTATATAATTTGTGTATTACTTACCTCCTAAGGGAGTATAGTCTGTATGGTATTTTTGGCATTTGTGTCACCAAAATAAAGTACCTTTATTTTTTTAACACTGAGGCCCTCATTATGACATTGTCGGTAAGTCCTGCTTACCGCCATGCCGACTGCCGCCAACATACTGCGACTGCGGCGGTATACCGCTACCCATAATATGACACACACATAGACATCTGTCACTAAACAGACACACACACAAGTCTGCCAGCCCAAAGGTCAGTGATAAAATGGTGGTAGCAAAACCCACACTGTTACGCCAACAGAACTACGCCCACAGCATTATGACCCACGAATCACCGTGGAGGGCATTCAACCGCGGTAAACCATTGGCGGTACATACCAGCGTGCTCAAAATACACACAACCTAGTAAAACAACACCACATTAGACAATTCAAACTACACACACCTGACACCCATACACACACCACACCCACACCAATTTAAAACACACACACACTACCCACAACCCTTTACGACTCCCAAAAAATGTACAACTGAGAGAGGCACCAAGAGCACCCACAGAACCAGAGCAACAGAACACCATCACCCACACTACACCCATGGCACCACAACGACACCCCAGGTTCTCTGAGGAGGAGCTAAGGTTCATGGTGGAGGAAATCATCCGGGTAGAGCCACAGCTATTCGAATCACAGGTGCAGCAGACATCCATAGCAAGGAAGATGGAGCTATGGCGGAAGATCGTGGACAGGGTCAAAGCCGTGGGACAGCACCCAAGAACAACAGATGACATCAGGAAGAGGTGGAACGACCTATGGGGGAAGGTGTGTTCCATGGTTGCAAGACACCTTAGCTGTACAGAGGACTGGCGGTGGACCCCCACCTCCTCCCCCACAACTAACAACATGGGGGGAGCAAGTCTTGAAAATACTGCATCCTGAAGGCCTGGCAGGAGCAGCGGGAGGACTGGACTTTGGCAAGTCAACTTTTTACTACTTTCACCCCCCCCACCTGCATGCCATCACAAACCCCCACCCACCCCCCTCACCACCATAACTCCACCACCTCACATACACCCCACCATCACAACGCAACCATCCCAATGCCAAACCCTGCATGCCCCACCAATGCATGAACACCCATCACAGACCTGCATGGACAACCATCACCACTGCATGCACACTAGAGACAATCACCTAACCCACCAAATAACAACTCTCACTAAGGCCAATCTGCCATGGCAATATCAAACATAGAGGGCAACATACCCATTCACAAGATGACACATGCAGAAACTATAACACTGCATTTACATCCCCACAGGTCCCCCACACAACGTCACCAGAGAAGAGGTGCCAGCAACATCCACCCCCCCCAGAAGAGGCTCACAGTGATGATAGCAGCTCTGAATGCCTGGATCAGGAGTACTAACCTGGCCCATCAGGGACCCCTGGACAGTCGGTTACCCAGCCACAGTCCCATACCACCATAGAGTCTCCCCCCTCAGGAAACACCAGCACAGCACCCACCCAGCGGGCCCATACCTCTGTCCTCAGGACACGTCAATCAACAGTGGGTCCACCACTACAGGGACCCCAGGACACCCCACAAACACAGGACGATCAGGGACCTGGGGTCAGTGGCAGTGGGCACACGGTTCAGGGGACAGAGGCATAGGATGAAAGGGAAGCTGGGAGGACTACTGTGTGATAGGCGGAAGACAGGCCCAGGGAACCGACCCTCCACGAGGCACTCACCAACTTCCTGGGAGCATACCACCATTCCCAGGAGACAATGGGCCAGATACTGGCCAAGTTGCAGGAGACCCAGCAGCTGCAGGAGGGACAATACCTTGGGGATCAGCGAGGACAGAGGGACATCCACACCACCCTGGTCACCATTGCAGGGGTGCTGGCTGACATGGACAACACCATGAGGGAGGCAGTGGCACACCAACAGGCCCCTGACCCTAGCCACACTGATGAACAGCCCTCCACCTCCCCCAATGCTAGTGGAGAGGAGCCCCCCCCATAGGAACAATAGGCCACCAGCACCCCACCTCCTGCAGATGGGGAACCACCACGTAAACTGTCCCTGCGATCCAGGCAGAAGCCAGAGAGCATTGCCCAGACCCCCGCCAGGAAATAAGACTCTCCTGATTATCAACCTTGTGTCCCACTCAGTTACCCTGTCCACCTTGAACTTCCATTGCTCCACTCTCCTATGCCCCCTTGGACAATGCACCTGTGATACAAATAGACTGAACTCTATCCTGGACTTTCCTCCATCATCACCCCAGCCCGTTGCATTTCCCCATTTACTTCTCAGCACTGAAATAAACACCCTCGTAAAAATACAAGTATGGTGTTTGTCAAATGATTTAAGGATGTATTTTTTTACCAGTCTGTATACATTGCAATTAGACTGTACAGTTATATATACATAGGTATGACCTGTAATGTGCTGCAGCCAATACACCAGGAACCAGAGTAGGACAAAAAGATCTGTGAATAGACATGTCAGAGGGTACAGTAAGTGGCCATAGTAGTGGGAACAGCTGCCTGCCTAGAGAAAAATCACTTCACAAAACAGCAATGGAAGGTGAAGTAACAGTGTCCTACCTGTGTGTCACTGGAAGTACTGTTGTATGATAGTTGTTCTGTTGTCCAAATCCTCATCCTCCTCTTCATCACTGTCCACAGGCTCCACAGCTGCCACACGTTCATCTCCAGGCCCATCCTCCTGCAGAAAAGGCACCTGACATCTCAAGGCTAGGTTGTGCAACATGCAACATGCCACGATGATCTGGCACACCTTCTTTGGTGAGTAGCACAGGGATCCACCTGTCAGATAGAGGCACCTGAACCTGGCCTTCAGGTGGCCAAAGGTGCGCTCAATAATTCTTCTTATACGCCCATGTGCCTCATTGTAACATTCCTCTGCCCTTGTCCTAGCATTCCTCACTGGGATCAGTAGCCATGAGAGGTTGGGGTAACCAGAGTCACCTGCAAATATCGAGGGATACCTGTTAGCCACGCACTCATCCTTAAGGCCAACCCCACACCCATATACCAACAGACACTGGGTGGGGACCATGGACTCACCTATTAGCCACACCCGGTGCCTCTGGAGTTGAGCCATCACATATGGGATGTTGCTATTCCTCAGGATAAAGGCATCATGCACAGACCCAGGATACTTTGCATTCACATGGGAGATGTACTGGTCCGCAAAGCACACTATCTGCACAGTCATAGAATGAAAGCTCTTTCGATTTCTGAACACCTGTTCATTTCTCCGGGGACGACGACGACAAAGGCAATATGTGTACCATCAATTGCCCCAATGATGTTGGGGATATGTCCCATAGCATAGAAGCCAGCCTTCACTGTGGCCAAATCCTCCACCTGGGGGAAAACTATGTAGCTGTGCATGTTTTTGATCAGGGCAGACAACACTCTGGTCAGCACTATTGAGAACATTGGCTGCAACATCCCTGCTGCCATGGCCACTGTCGCTTGGAAGGAGCCACTTGCCAAGAAATGTAGCACTGATAGGACTTGCACAAGAGGGGGGATCCCAGTGGGCTGACGGATAGCTGAGATCAGGTCTGGCTCCAATTGGGCACACAGCTCTAGGATTGTGGTCCTATCAAGTCTGTATGTGAGGGTAATGTGCCTGTCCTCCATTGTTGCCAAGACCACTAGGGGCCTGTACACGGGGGGATGTCTCCATCTCCTAATCATCCCCAGCGGTTGTAATCTGGAGGGCAAAACGGTGAGCAGCTGGTCATTTTCAAACATATCCTTAGAGTAAAATGCTTTGTATGTTGTGACATAAACAGTATGTTTGCGTGTAGTCCCTAAATGTGCTTATGTCTGCTGTGACGCAGTTATGTGCCATGGCCTGCCCCCCTGAAATGGCGGACGCCTGTCCTGTGTGGAGGGATGGGTGGAAATGAGGTCATTCCGCTGACGTTGTGTGCCATTGCGGGAGGCGCTCTAGAACCGGTGGGCAACTCCTCATCGGTTATCATTGGGCCCTATGGGTTCCAGTAGTCAATGGTGATGTACTCCGGCGGTGACGGTACGCACAGTCGGGGACCTGACCGCCATTTTCTATCTGTTCACTCACTTGCTACCTGACCTTCAACAGGAGAGGACCTACACTGCAAGTGCTGCTGTCTGGAAGCGACCATGGCTCGAGTCTCTGGGGAAAGGGCCCCAGCCTTCACTTCGGAGGAGTTGGAGAGATTGGTGGATGGGGTCCTACCCCAGTACCAATTGCTCTAAGGGCCTCCAGACCAACAGGTGAGTACACTGTGTGCACAATGCATGGGGCATGAATGCATGTAGTGCTGTGTGTGAAGGCCTTGTGTAAGGGGGGGCTTGTTGAGGGGTCCTGGGCAGAGTGCTGCATGTATGGTGGTCAATGTATGTGCATAAGGGGATGGGAGGGTTATGGTGGGCAATGGGTGTAACAGGCCGGACGGTATGACTGATACCTTTTTTCTATGTTTATTTGACTGCAGGTCAGCGCCCATCAGAAAAAGGGTACATGGTGTGCCATCGCCAAGGATGTGCGGACCCTGGGGTTCTACGACAGGCCGGAGCACCCACTGTCGCAAACGGTGGGAGGACCTGAGACGCTGGGCAAGGAAGACCGTGGAGGCCCAGCTGGGGATGGCCTCCCAATGAGGAAGGGCTGCCCGTTGAACCCTGACCCCTCTGATATTCCGCATACTGGCGGTGGCCTATCCGGAGTTGGATGGGAGCTTGAGGGCATCACAGCAGCCACAAGGGGGTGAGTACAGTTTCCAATTCTGCAAATTGCGCGTGGTGGGGTGTTATCTGGGTGGGGGATGTGGGCCTGTGGGTGCCCCTAGGCCAGGTCGACCATTGCAGGGTAGGATCCATGTTGGGCAGGGTCTGTTGCACTCCGCCCCCAAACATGCTAGTGCGCATCTACTACTGGGCAGGGTTCTGTGGGTCTCAGGTATGCTGCTATTGGCGTTAGGCATTATTCTCCATGGCCTGGTGACTAGCATTGTAACTGGTAGTGCAGCTCCTAGTGCATAGGGCTGTTCCCTGTGTGTTGTGTAGGCCAACAGTGTTGTTGCTGGCATTGACCAAGTGGATCCTCTGTCTCTCCCCCCTTTTTTGCTTTGTCACCCTTTCCTTATGTGCATTAGCATCATCTGGCGGAGGAGCAGAGGCACTGGCGACAGAGGGAGCTGCATCCCAAATGAACCAGGAGGCAGAATCCACCGACGGTGAGGGCACCAGTGGGATGGAGGGCGAGGGGATCACCACGGCGGAGTCTGGAGCGGACAGTTCTGACAGTCCTCCGATGGAAGCTCCCTGGTACTGGTGGACACCTTTGTGCCTACCCCAACTACAGGTACAGCTGCCACCCCCATACCAGCACCACCCTCCCAGCAGCCCCTCAGCATATTTCCCGTGCCCGCTCACCCAGGAGGGTGGGCATCTCCTTCACCCCGGGCACCTCAGGCTCTGCCCCAGTCTGGGTGAGGAGTCTATTGGACTCCTGCGATCCATCTCTGTTGGGCAGTCAACCATAGTGAATGCCATCCAGGGGCTGGCAGGGCATTTGCAACAAACAAATACCTTCCTGGAGGGCATTCACTGTGGTGTGGCAGCCCAACAGAGATCATTCCAGGCTCTGGCCTCCTCCCTGATGGCAGCCATTGTCTATGTCTCTAGCCTCCCTTCTCAAACTTCCTCTACCCAGTCCCATTCCCCTCAACCCCAGCCTATCCCAAGCACACCATCAGACCAACATGCACCCAAGACAACACACAGGAGTGGCTCAGGCAAACACAAGCACCACGCATCATCACACAGGCACTCACACAAACGTCAATCAGAAATGCCAATATCTACTGCCTCCACTGTGTCCTCCTCCTGCTTGTCATCCACCTCCCGCCCAGTTGTGTCTCCACTCACACCTGCATCGACTACATCCTCATCCACTACCTTCATCACTATACACCCCTCACTGGCAGTCACCACCCCTACATCCATGCACATGTCCCCTGTGTCCTCTCCTACTGTGTCTGTGCCCCCTCCTCCCAAAGTACACAAGCCCAAGCACTCAGACACCCAACAGCCATCCACCTCACAACAGCATCCAGCCCATGCACCTGCACCCAAACACAGCAGACAGACACCTCCAACCACCACTCCCTCTTCCTCCAATCCCAAACCTTCACCCTCCTCACGTCCCACTGTCCCTAAAAAGCTTTTCCTCTCTACCCTTGACCCCTCCCCCCAGTCCTTCACTTCGGGCCAGGGTGGGCAGAACCCAGGGCAGCACCTCAGCCACCTAGTCCACAGCCACTGTAGTTTTAGCAGGTACTGCAGATGTGAGAGGCTCCAAGGAGACACTCGTCAGCACTGCCAGTGTGCCTGCACCAGCTGCCAAAGGGAAGAAGGGACCACCAGCTACCAAGGGCAAGGAGGCACCACCAGCTGGCATGGGCAAGAAGGGACCACCAGCTACCAAGGGCAAAGAGGCACCACCAGCTGGCAAGAAGGGACCACCAGCTACCTAGGGTGAGGAGGCACCACCAGTTGGCAAGGACAAGAAGGGACCACCAGCTGCCAAGGGCAAAGACAAAGGTCCGGCCACTGCAGGCAGGGTGGATAGGGAGCCTGGTGCTGCAGCTGAATCTGATCACACAAAACCAACCATGGCACTTCAGCCCTCTGAGGCTGTAGGGAAAGGGCTGGAGCCTCCCCCCACCACTGCCTGCTCCGCCACCGGCACCGCCACCTACACCACCACCTGCACAGCCACCTGCATCACTGCCAGCAGCAGCAGCCCCAGTGGGCAGCCATCCGAGGCTGCAGGGGAAGGGCTTGAGCCTCCTCCCACCACTGCCAGCACCGCCACCTGCACCTCCACCAGAACTGCCACCTGTACTGCCACCTTCTCCACTGTCAGCACCACTGCCAGCACCACAGCCAGCAGCAGCAGTCCCAGTGTGCAGCCATCTGAGGCTGCAGGGGAAGGGCTGGAGCCTCCCCCCACCACTGCCACCACCGGCACTACCACCACTGTGCAGCCGTCGCCGCCACGAGGGACTGTAGTCCTGCCTCCATGTAGTGTCATTCATCCTGCCCACTGCAAATCTTGTGGGTCTGACCCCCAGGTGAGGGACTGTGACCTTGCACTCCCCAAGTGCTGCATCACTGGGCACAAAGCCCCCTCCGGAACCAGTGGAAGAAGGCATCCACTCACCCCCTCCTTGCCAGGATGAAGCACACTGGGCACAAAGCCCCCTCCAGAACCAGTGAAAGAAGGCATCCACTCACCCCCTCCTTTCCAGGATGAAGCACACGGGGCACAAAGCCCCCTCCAGAAACAGTGGAAGAAGGCATCCACTCACCCCCTCCTCGCCAGGATGAAGCACACTGGGCACAAAGCCCCCTCCAGAACCAGTGGCAGAAGGCATCTACTCACCCCCTCCTTGCCAGGATGAAGCACACTGGGCACAAAGCCCCCTCCAGAACCAGTGGAAGGAGTCACCCACTTGAGAGAGTGTGGCTTTGCACTCCCCAGGACCAAGCACGGGGCATGCTGCCCCCTCCAGAGCATGTAGGCAAGCCACCCACTAGAGAGACTGTGGCCTTGCACTCCCCAGGACAAGCAGTGGGCAATCCACCCACTTGAAAGACTGTGGCCTTGCACTCCCCAGGACCAAGCAGTGGGCAAACCACCCACTAGAGAGACTGTGGCCTTGTACTCCCCAGGACCAAGCAGTGGGGAAACCACCCACTTGAGAGACTGTGGCTTTTCACTCCCCAGGACCAAGCAGTGGGCAAATCACCCACTTGAGAGACTGTGGCCTTGTACTCCCCAGGACCAAGCACTGTGCAAACCACCCACTTGAGAGACTGTGGCCTTGCACTCCCCAGTACCAAGCAGTGGGCAAACCACCCACTTGAAAGACTGTGGCCTTGCACTCCCCAGGACATTGCAGAGGGCATGTTGTCCCCTCCAGGAGCAGTGGCGTTGTACCATCTTCCGGCCGAGACAACTCCATCCCATACAGAGAACCACCCTGAACTGTGCACCCTTGCCTACCCTACTGTTAGACCTGACAGCCTTAGGGTAGTAGCCCCCTCCACTTTTTTACACTGTTTTTGCTGGTTTTAGGACTCTGTGCACTTTACCTCTGCTAACCAGTGCGAAAGTGCATATGCTCTCAACCTTAAAACATGGTAACATTGCCTCATACCCAATTGGCATACTTATTGTACTTGTAAGTCCCTAGTAAAGTGCACTGCATGTGCCTAGGGCCTGTAAATGAAATACTACTAGTGGGCCTGCCACACTGATTGTGCCACCCACATAGGTAGCCCCTTAACCATGTATCAGGCCTGCCATTGCAAGGCTGATGTGTGCAGTTTCACTGTCACTTCGACTTTGCAGTTAAAAGTACCTGCCAAGCCCTAAAATCCCCTTTTTCTACATATAAGTCACCCATAAGGAAGGCCCTAGGTAGCCCAGAGGGCAGGGTGCTGTATAGGTAAAAGGCAGGACATATATATCTGTGTGTCTTATATGTCCTGGTAGTGAACACCACCAGGAGGTCATGCAGCAGTTGCAGGACATAAATGCCAACATGGCCTCCATTGCAAGGGTGTTGGTTGACATGACAAACATCATGCTTGAGTATGCAACATACCAGCGGGACCCTTTCAGCGGGTACTGACCAGCCTTCCACACCTGCTGCAGCTAGTGGACAGGAGGACCTGGCACAAGACTCACAGGCCACAAGCACCCCTCCCTCTGCAGCAGAAGAACCACTCTGCAGACATTCACGGCGGCCCAGACAGAAACCAGAGACTGTCGCCAAGACCCAAACCACCACCAGGAAATGAGCCCCACCTGAATGTCTCCCTTGCGTGCCACTGAGACACCTTGTTCACTTTGGACTGCCTTTGCTCCTTTCCCTATGGCCCCATGGACACTGGACCTGTACTACAAACCGACTGGGCCACTACACTGAAGATTTCAACCACCATCACCCCACTGTATTGCACTATTCCTTCTTTGGTGTCACTTCAACAAACACCCGTGAACACAACTGAAGTTTCTTTGCTTTTTTACAACAAAATGCAATGTCTTGACCTGTATAATCCTGTGCAAATGTCATGTAAAGTGTGAATCCATTCACCAAATGTGTGAAAGCAGTCTGTAGTCATCACATTAGTTCACAGTTTTGACCACACCAACGTCTGCAAAAAGGGAAAGCATTAATGACAGTCAATTGATAAGTAAAGATATTAGAGCAACATGAGCCCCTGTAACATAACAGCCTACATTCAGCTGGTCACTTCTACCCAGGAATTTGCACAGCAATTGACTCGAAACACCATCAGTGAGGAGAAACAACCCATTTCAGGCCCTAACACAAGATGCCACTGTACTAGCTATGCCATATTGACAGCATGCTAATCCCTCCTCTGGACCACCTAGTCTAGGCAACATTGTCAGGGAAATAGAAGTCACAAAACAGTTGTGTAAGCACATTGTAAGTCAAATGACATTCCTAGCAACATATGCTAAGTACTATATGGTATATGGAATGAGGACACAGTTAGCAGTGGCCATGTATATTTAAAAAAAAAACGACTGACATTGCATGAGCAGAATAAGCGTGTGCAACATCACCATCACACTGGCACGACTGGCCACAGATGGAACAGTGTCAGCTCACATAATGCACACATTTTTGCTTCAAACAAAACAGCAGCCACACAGCACTTAACTGTAATGGAGGTATGAACAGAGATTCAATCTGACATGAGTGTCATTGGAAGTACGGCTGTATCAGACATGTCCTGTTTTCCACATCCTCCTCATCCTCATAACTGTCTTTAGTGTCCCCTGCTGCCACAGATGCATTGTCTTCCCCCTCCTCCTGCAGGAATGGCACATGGCGTCTGAGGGACAAATTGTGCAGCATGCAGCAAGCCACCACTATCTGGCAGACCTTCCCAGGGGCGTAGAGGAGGGACCAGTTACATGGAGGCACCGGAACCTGGCTTTCAGTAACCCAAAAGTCTGTTCAATTATCCTTCTGGTACGACCATGTGATTTATTGTACTGATTTTCTGCCCCTGTCCTCGGATTCCTCACTGGTGTCAACAGCCAGGATGCGTTTGGGTAGCTGGAGTCACCTGGAAGTAGTGAGAGACACATATTACTCATGTACAATGGCATAGAGGACAACTCCAGGTGGCATACAGTGGCATACATTATGTGAACACTCTAACTCACCTATGAGCAACACTCTCTTCCTCCCTAATCATGCCATCACATGTGGGACGCTGATATTCCTCAATACATAGGCATCATGCACAGATCCAGGAAACTTGGCAATAACGTGAGAGATGTATTAATCTGTAAGGCACACCATATGGACATTTATTGAGTGGTAACTCTTCCTATTGATGTAGACCTGCTCATTTGTCCTGGGATGGATTAAGGCAATATGGGTCCCGTCAATGGCACAAAGCACATGTGGTATGTGTCCCATGGTGTAGAATGCAGCCTTCTCAGTGGGCAAATCTTCACTCGTGGGGAAATCGATATAGCTGCTTATGTGTTTCATAAAGGCAGAAAAAACATTTTTAAGCAAAATCGAAAACATTGGCTGTGAGATTCCTGCAGCCGAACCCACAGTCACCTGGAAAGAACCACTGTACTACAGGGGGTATTACTCTGGTGCTACAAATATCAGGAATCAGATATGGCTCCAATTGTTGACACAGTTCAGTGATTGTGACCCTGTCCAGACCACAGGCTGTTCCTCCAGTGCAGCCAAGTCGACTAGGGGTCTGTACAAAGGTGCTTCCCTCCTCCTCCTCCTCCTCCTCCTCCTCCTCCTCCTCCGCAGTGGTTGCTATCTAAGTAAACCAAACATCAGAAGTGTGTGACTACAGGAAGGTTGGACACACAATATCACAGTACACAGAGCAGTCACATCCAATATACTCCAACAATGATTGTCATTTGCACTGGTGTCCTCTACATGCAAACGGACATCCTCAAAAATGCCAATACTGGTCCTTAGCGATTGTGTCACACAGATGTTCTCAGAGTTGTGTGTCATGATTAGTAGCATCCCATTTGAAATGTACTGCCCACTACTCATCTTCAAGCAGTGCACTGGTATGAGATCTAATTTGAGTGCCAGAGTCTACAAGCAAACCAAAGTAAGTAGCGGACTGGAATTGCATTGGTGTCTACCATCAGTACTTACGAAGCACATTAAATTGACCACCATGAGTACCAGCATTAGGAATTGGCAACCGCCTGTCCTGTATGCAGGGACTCGTGGAAGTGACCTCACTCCGCAGGCATTTTGCGTCATGGCGGAAGGCGGTCTGCTCTACCATGCAACTCCTCATTGGTTAACATGGAAGCCTTTGGAGCACAGGAACCAATGATGATCACCGCCAGCAGTGACGGTGTTCACCAGCGCAGATGTGACCGCCATTTTCTCTATCCCATTTCACTTGATTCCTGACTCTCAACACATCAACAGTTTCACTGCCTATGCTGCTGTGTTCTGTGTCTGGTAGTCGCAATGGCCCGTGCTACAGGAGATAGGGCCCCAGTCTTCACATCGGAGGAACTTGAGAAGCTTGTGGATGGGGTCCTACCCTTGTAGGGACAATTGTACGGGCCTCCAGATCAACAGTTGAGCCCCTTTTAGGTACTTTGGATGTGACATGGCTGTACGTGTGCTGTGTAATTTGGTGGGTGTATTATTTCTGCATACAATTTGTAGGCAGAGGTACGAGTAATGTGTGAAGTCAATGTGGGATCTATGCAGTATATAAGCCATTCTTGTAACAGAATGTAGTGTTGAGTTCATGGCGTCCTTTCATCTGTGTTCCCTATGCAGGTCATTACCCATCAGAAAAAGGGGTTATGGCGTGCCATCGCCAAGGACATGCGGACCCTGGTGGTCCATATCCGGCGGAGCACCCACTGAAGAAAGAGGTGGGAGGACTTGAGATGCTGGGCCTGGAAGACAGAGGATGCCCAGCTAGGGATGACCTCCCAACGAGGGAGGAGTGTCCGTCAGACCCTGACCCCCCTAATGACCCGCATACTGGCGGTGGCCAATCCGGAGTTGGATGGGCGCTTGAGGGCAGCATAGCAGCCACAAAGGGGTGAGTACACACTGTGTGGAATACTTTCTTGAAGCCTGCCATGTTGTATGAGTGCAAGGTTCTAGTCAGTTGATGGTCCAATATGTCTGTTTGACTAATCTTGTAGAGTCCTGCTTTGCAATGAAGAGTGGTATGTACATTTGGTATTGACAAGTCGCTGGAATCCCATGGCAGACATGTCTTGGTGAGTCCCAGTAGGTGTGCAGATGGTAGTGTCTGTGTTTATTTCTGCTGTAGTTCCCAGGCAATGGTTTGGTATTGTGGTTCATACTGCACAGTTTTAGAACCAGTGAGTCTTTTGTGATGTGTATGCCATAATTGCTGTTGTATTAAATTGACCCTTTGCTCCCTTTCTTTCTCCCCGACCCTCTCTCCTTTTGGCATCCTGTCCTTGTGTGCATCAGCATTATCTGGCGAAGGAGCAGGGGCACCAGTGAGTGGGGGAGGTGTAGCCCACGGGACCCAGGAGGCATAGAGTACAGATGCCGAGGAGACCAGTGGGTTGGAGGGCAAGGGGAGCACCACGGGGGAGACAGGAGCTGATACTACTGACTCTGATTCCTCCTCCAATGGAAGCTCCCTGGTGGTGGCGGACCTCTCTGGGACCATCCCAGCTACATCATCTTCCGCCATCCCTACACCAGTACCACCATCCCAAAAGCCCCCCCACCCAGTTGCCTGTGCCCACCCAGGAGGGTGGGACTCTCCTTTGCCCCAGGCACCTCAGGTCCTGCCCCAGTAAGCCCTGCTGCCCTCACTGAGGAGATCCATCTCTGTAGGGCAGTCAACCATAGTGAATGCCATCCAGGGGCTGGCATCCTAGATGCAGCAATCAAATGCCTACCTGGAGGGCATTCATGGCGGCTTGGCTGCCCTACAGAGATTGTTTCAGGCTCCGGCCTCCTCTTTGATGGCAGCCAGTGTCCCTGGTTCTCCCGTCCCCCTCCAACTACCTGTCCCCAGTCCCAAAGCCCTCTACCCCCACCCATTCCAAGCACACAACCAGACCAGCAAGCACCCAAGTCAACAGACAGGGCTCACACAGACAAGCACAGGTACCACAGATCACACCACAAGCATACACACAGCCAACACACAGAAGCACGCACAACAACAGCCACTGCCTCCACTGGCTCCTCCTTCTCCTCCCTCACAGTCACATCAACACTCACACCTGCAAGCACTGCATCATCAGTCCCAGATGCTGCCACCTGTACAGCTTTGCCCACAGTCACCACAACAGCAGACACGCAGACTTGCACCCCATTCACTAAATGCACAGTCACCACCATCACAACCACATGCAGCACAACCACCTCACTTACAGACACCACTACGACATACATGCACACAACCTGTTTGTCCTCTCCCACCCTGTCTGCCCAACATCCTCCCAAAACACATAAACACTCCCACTCAGAAACTCAACAGCCATCCACCTCACACACACACTGTACGTGCACCTGCAACCCAGTCCAGCACACCTACTCCTCCTACAACCCCTCCCTCTACCTCCACTCCCAAACCTGCTCCCCCAGCCTGCCCCATTGTACCCAAAGAAATGTTCCTTGCCCGCCTTGACCTTTTCCCTCCTCCTTCCCACCCTGTCCTGTCTGGAAAAGGAAGGTCCCACTCCCCCAGATCAGTGCCTCCAGCTCCCAGTCCTCTCATGTCCCTCCCTGCAGCAAAACGTCCCACTGATGGGCACAAGACTGGCACTCCAACCCCCCACTCCAAGCCCACTCCTCTGCCCCCTAAACAAAAGAGCAAGGGCCCACCCCTCCCAAAACCAAACCCAAGGACACACCTCTGAAGAAAAATAGCCCCACCATCCACTACCCCCTGAGGTGCCTGCCTTCCATCATGATGTCCCTGCCTAGTGGAGTGACTTGGGCTGTCAGGAGTCAAATTGGGCCTTGTACATTGTCCTGTGGGATTTTCAGAACATTAGACTGGCCAATGGTCCTTTGTATATGATTGCCTTATTTGTTGTGGGCACAAGTCCACCAGAATACAGTGGTTGGACCAAAGGTATGTGTCCTGGCTTTCTTTACTTCTGGCTTATGTTGTTGTTGGATTTCTCAGCAGAATGTATTCAGTGTGTGGTATTTGTGTGTGGTGTGTGCTGTGTGTGTGTGGGTGTGTCACTCTCCCCACCCTCCCTCCCGGCTGTACTCACTGTTGCCGTTGCTGCTCCTGGACTGCCACTGCATGGTACAGCATCGGCAGGGCTTCTAGTTCGGTTTCCATAGTGGCCGCGTACTTCTCTGTGTCCCTGGAGGTGATTTCTATGATTAGTTTCTGCCAGGCTTTTTGTGGTGGTGGTCCCCCCTGGAAATCCTGGTGGTCTGCTATGTTATTATATGGTGGACGGGGAATGGTGTTCCACCAACCTGAAGATGTCAACTGTCTTGATCGGTGGGCAGACCGCACTGGCGGGTTAAGTGTTACTATGCCTGTCTATGGAAGGGATCATCGCCATGATCATAAGCCTTGTGACAGAACTACCGCCATCGCCAGCGTGGCGGTCAGCTGACTGCCAATGTCATAATGAGGGCCAATGTGTTCAGTATTTGTACCAACACACACAGTAATACAGTGAACCACTACAAAATGACATAACATTGGCTTAGAAAAATAGTAAATATTTTATCTTAATAAACGAGACCAATTAAAATAAAAATCCACAATGCACCATTAAAAATATGAACTTAGCACTTAAAAACACAACAACTAGTGACTTGAATGATAAATGCTACAATTTGATGTTAAGTGGCGTCGTGACAGAGTTGTTTCCTACAATGCAACGCCACTGGCACCATTACTGGAGTCGTACGGACCCCCAGGTACAGTACCTTTGTAACCGGCTGGTGCACGGAGTCGGGGAGAGAGGCTTCGCTGGATCCGATGCCGCATTAGTTCCAGTGCTACTGGGCAGAAAAGCAGAGGTGTCACGCAGCGGTGTCGGGTCCTTGCTGCAGAGTGGTGGAGGTTAGTCGGCGTTGGTTGGTAGGTGTTGATTCCTTGGTATCACTGGCAGATATGAGGTCTGGCGAAGTCACAATGCTGCGGGGTGACCTCATGGGGTTGTGATGACATCACAGGGCCGCAGGTACTGCAATGGCGACACCCTGATCTTAGCGAGGTTGTGCGGGATCAGCTACTCTGCCGACGCAAGGCCTACGGAGCTGTTGGGGTCGTCACTCTTCCGCGAGGTCCAAGGCATCAGGGCAGGCAGGATTGCGGTTTCCATGCAGCAGCATTCTCAGCAGAGTTGCATGGTGTCATTGGCATAGCTAGACAGGATTTCACCAGAAATTCACTTCCTGGGGACCAGGAACTGGAATGGCACCCTCTGGCAAGCTGGAGTCCACAGCATGTAGACTCAAAAAAGGATGGGAAGCCTTTGCTGTCCCTTCAGCTTCAAAGTAGGAAGCAAGCTTTACTCCAAGCCCTTGATGATTCTTCTCAAACAGGAATGCATATTTAAGTCCAGTCTCTGTATCCACAGGCAGAAGAAGCAACTGCAGGATAGCCCAACAAAGCACAGTCACAGGTCAGGCAGCACTTCTCTTCAGCTCTTCAGCTCTTCTCCTTGGCAGAGGTTCCTCTTGAATCCAGAAGATCTAAAAGTCTGGGGTTTTGGGTCCACTATTTATACTCCTTTCTGCCTTTGAAGTAGGCAAACTTCAAAGAAAAGTCTTTGTTGTGCACAAGATACTGCCTTGCCCATGCCAGGCCCCAGACACACGCCAGGGGGATAGAGACTGCATTATGTGAGGGCAGGCATAGCCCATTCAGGTGAAAGTGACCACTCCCTCCCCCATTCCAGCTCAGATGTCTTATCAGGATATGCAGGCTACACCCCAGCTCCCTTTGTGTCACTGTCTAGAGGAGATGCACAAATAGCCCAGCTGTCAAGCTGACCCAGACAGGGAATCCACAAATAAGCAGAGTCATAGAATGGTTTAAGCAAGAAAATGTCTACTTTCTAAAAGTGGCATTTGCAAAATAATAATCTAAAAACCAACTTCACTAAAAGATGTATTTTAAAAATGTGAGTTCAGAGACACTAAACTCATATTTCTATCTGCTCTCAAAGGGAATATTTAAAGGCAGCCCTTATGTTAACCTATGAGTGAGATAGGCCTTGCATCAGTGAAAACCGAATTTGGCAGTATTTCACTGTTCGGACATGTAAAACACATCAGTACATGTGCCACCTTTAACATACCCTGCCCATGGGGCTATCTAGGGCCTACTTTATGTGTGCCTTACATGTATAAAAAGGAACAGCTTGGTCTTGGCAAGTGGGTACACTTGCCACGTCGAATTGTCAGTTTAAAACTCCACCCACAGACAATGCAGTGGCAGGTCTAAGCCATGTTTACAGGGCTACTCATGTGGGTGGCACAATAAGTGCTAGTAGCATTTGATTTAGAGGCCCTGGGCACCTCTATTGCTCTTTACTAGGGACTTATTAGTAAATCAAATATGCCAATAATGGAAAAGCCAATACATACAATTTCACATACGGAGCACTTGCACTTTAGTACTGGACAGCAGTGGTAACATGCCCAGAGTACCGAAAACAGCAAAAACAGAGTCCAGCACACAGAAACAACCGGGGAAACAGGCAATAGGATAGGGGAGACCACGCCAAGGATGCCAGGTCTAACAGCAGCGCTCCAATGTGTGAATGTATGGGAATACTATTAACTCATTGAAGAACCCTCCAATGTTTTCACGCTTTCAAAGAATGGCCTGAAGTTTGTGTAAATGCTTCAGCAGATCACAAAATATCATGGACTCATGATTTTTTTTTTAAGAATGTCATGTACAAATAGTTTAATGCAACCCATAGAACATAGCACTTTTCAGTATCTGGCCACTCCCATGGCATGTACAATGTTACTGCCATTGCAATGGTAACAACCTAACCACAATAATTGGAATCACTCTAACAGTTTGGCATTTATTTATTCAAGGATATTAGCAGTTGTGGCTACTTCCAACTCAGAGATAATTGCAATTAATGTCCACTTATGAATGCTTTTCACAGTAGTTCATGTGTTATTTGCCTTTGAGTGAAATCTACACCGTGGGTGATGATGATTATAAATCTTGAAGCATATCCACTGCTCCACATGTCTTTTGCCTGATGGATGCAAGTAAGATGGTCACCACAAGCTCTTGCACTGTCCTATTCAGTTCTGTCATAGGCGTAGTGCAGAAATAGGCCAGGCTCAGAACTTTCGTTTCAGAAAATAGTAATCACAATTTCCATGAACCCCTCCCCTTCCCCCATTTTCATTAGCTTCCCATTACTTAAATGGATTATTGGGTAATTTACATTATTCTTTATTTCCTGGCAGAGCATTGCACATTAGCCATGCAAAGCATTGGCGATGTAATGTAGTCATAGGTCTTGCCAATGAAAAAGAAATCCTAAACCAGGGATGTGTTCTTTTTTTGCAGTGCCAAAACCAAATCTTGGGGCATCCGACTGAATAGTCTTGAGGAGTGAGCACTGTTTCCAAATTGGGTTGAGGTGGCACTAAGGGCCTCTTTACGAATTTGGCAGTCAGAATGCCAGACTGCCATAGTGTTGGCCGCCAAAAGACCACCATGTTCACAGTCAAACAGACCACTGTATTACAAGTAACCGAGCCAGGGCCCACAAAAGCCAGCCAAAGAAACAACTTTGCCAGTACATTAGAGAGCGAGAAATAGTGGGACTGACCACCAGCACCAATAGCTTGTCAATCAACCACCAAACCTATTACAAGATCAAAATTGCAGAGGCGGTCATGCCGTGGCCATCATCCAATGGCAGTCCGAACCACGGTTGTTCCCTGACAACACATTGGATTCATTTTAAAAAAACAACACAGCTGACACACATTCATATACCTGACATGCCTACATACCACACTACAAAACACATCCTTTCGCACACCACAATCCTTTGCAACTCCCATACAAAAAATACCAGAAAAAGTGTCCAAACACGAAAATTTCCAGTTTAACTGACACCCCTCCATCTCTCACTGAGCAAATATCTCCCATCCTCAACACATCCACAACACACCCATTTGCACCCTCCACTCCATTTACTCCCCGTCGCCTTCTCATTTCCCAGCAACTGTTGTCATTATTGAATATTTCATTCCTTCACCATGTCACCACAGAAAAATTCCCAGTTTCACTGAAGAAGAGTTCAGAGTTATGGTGGATGAAATCATTAGAATAAAGATTTATCTATTTAAGCCCAAATCCGGCACACTATTGTTGCCAGGAAAATGAAAATGTGGCAAAAGATAGTCGACAGAGTGAATTCTGTAAGCCCCACCCCAAACACAAGGGACAACATCAGGAAAAGGTGGAAGGATCTCAGTTCCATGGCATTGAGGCGCCAGCTAAATCTCCAGAACAGTGGCAGTGGGCCCCACCTCATCCCTTACAACTCACATCATGGAAGGATAAGGTTTTGGCCATTCTACATCCTGAGGGCTTGACAGGAATACCTGGGGGAGTGGAGTCATGTAAGTCACAACAATAAAAAAGACACCGAATTGTATTGGCATGCATGCTCACATTTTGCACCTTCACTGTCACCCCAAACAGTTCAGTGTCCACCTGTCCACAGACCCCTGTCTGGCCTCCAACATGTGAAGTAGGCTCACCAGGGTGAACTACATATCTGTATAGTGGGTGTAGCACTGGGATTGCCAGCATTACAATTCCCAGCAGGCACTGTTCCAACATTATTAAACCAGTACAGCTTGGCCTACTCAAAATTTACATTTATTACAAACTCCATATTGGAGTGTACTCACCTGAGAGGATGGCATTTGTATTGTCTGTGTGTAGGACAGGCAACAACAGGAATGCTAAGGCCAGGAAGCACTGGTTCTCTCACTCTACTCAGCCACAACACTGTCCTCTGCCTCTATGACCCTTCTCCCTCTTCTTAACCATTAAACTGTACTCACCTGAGAGGATAGCATCTTTAGAGTCTGTGTGTAGGCCAGACACCGACAGGAATGCTAAGCCCAGGAAGCACTGGTACTCTCACTCTACTCAGCCACAACAATGTCCTCTGCCACTATGACCCTTCTCTTTCTATTCAACCATTAAACTGTACTCACCTGAGAGGATGGCATCTGTATAGTCTATCTGTATAACAGGCACTGTCACGAATGCTAAGGCCAGGAGGCATTGTATACCCAATGCTAAACATCCGTCCACTGTGCATCTGTTCAAGTATCCCTGTACGTGAACTTGCAATGGAACTGTACTTACCTGAGAGGATGGCCCATGTATATTGTGTGTGTATCTTGAAATAACATGACTGCATTTCCAATGAGGGCCAGTCCCTGTTACTCCAAGAACCAGGTCAGTGTCCATATGACAAGGTGCATCTGTCTGTGAACTCACAGATGAAGTTTACCCACCTGGGAGGGACCAAGATACAGATCACGGTACACTCTGTGATGTGGCTAACCACCTAGACCCATCTTGAGCAGTTGTGCCAAGATGAAAAAATTGTGGACAGGAAAGGCAACTCAAACTGTGTGTAGAAATAACATTAAAAACAGATCAAAGGTCCCATAATACAAACCCGTAGGGTATTGTCAGCAGACATATTCCCAAAGCACTGACCACATGATGACAACTATCACATATACAACATTGGTCTGGATCTGCCTGCATGGCAGACACTTAGGTCTTAAGATGACCTAAACCAAATACTGCCCAGCCACTGTTGGCACTGCACTGCTGGCAAGATATAAGTCCATGGCCATCCCCCCAAGTGCTAATAACTCAGATATCCTGAAGCTAGTTCACTGACAGAGAATTGGGCCCATATTTATACTTTTTTTGCACCGCATTTGTATCATTTTTTGATGCAAAAGCGGGGCAAACTTACAAAATACAATTACATTTTGTACATTTGCATCACTTTTGCGTAAAAAAACGATGCAAATGTGGTGCAAAAAAGTATAAGTACGGGCCTTGGTATGTTACCAAATGTCAGGTTGACACAACTGATAGCATGTGTGCCTGTCACATAAGAAAAATCAGCTAATCCAATTTCTACATGGCCTTAGTCAAATGTCACTGTTAACCATTGGAGGTATATGTCACAATGCAACCGTTAACATTTTGTCTTTCACATCAACAGGTCTACCTGCCATTTGGAACACAGATCATTCAGAGACTGCCACTACCACCTTGGATGAAGCCCTTAGTGAGGACAATACTCCTGGATGTGTGGAGGTTGAGGATGTTTCTGGACCATTCGAGCAACTTGGTCAGGCGACACCTGTCAACCTCACCGTGACCACATCAACTCCTCCCAGGCCTGTTGTGTCAACATCTCAGGCAACCAGTCACTCCCAAACCTGTGTCCCAAGGATAGTGACAACAATCTTATGCCCCCAGTCCAGGGTCCTGAGTCACAGCAAGATACCTCCAACAATGATGGTCCTGGAAGCAGTAGTAGATGGTGGCATGTGGGTGTAGGGTATGTGGGAGGGATGGTGTGGGGCAGTGGCATGACGCTGCATGAGGCTGCTTGGGATGGTTCTGGCCAGGACATCATCACCCAAGTCTTGGGAGCATACCAACAATCCCAAGGTGGGCCAGGTACTCAATGAAGACAGGGAGATCAAGGAGCTACAGAGGGACTTCCATCAGGAAATTTGTCAACAGTGGAAATCCCACAACACCAACATGGCCTCCCTAACTGGGGTGCTGAGAGACATCAATACCACCCTGAGCAGAGATCGTCAACAACACCAGACCCCTGCTATTGACCAGTCAATTCTAGCCCCTTCTACATCCGTGGTAGCCACTGGAAGGAAGCACCTTCCAGGGGAAGGTCCTGCCTCAGACACCCCTGCTTGTGTAGCTGAAGAACTCCCCCCGCAAGCAGGGAAGTCCACCCAAGACTTCCAGAGGTGCGGATGGCAAAACACAAACCACTGCCAGGAAGTGGGCCTTTCCTGATAAAACTCCTTTGTGTGCGACTGATTCGCTCTGTTGGCTGTTCTCCAGCCACGTTCCATTTCCCATGCTAGTAGAACACTGGACTTTGGACTTCAAATACTGTGGCATCTACTATAATGATTACATCCACCATGACTGATTCCTTCACAGTCAATTTCTTATTTTGAGTTTAACTTTTCTTTCCTGTGCACATGTATATAAACACACCTAGCACTAAAACAATGCCTACTAGTAATTTTTCATTATATTGAGGTGTTGAATGTTAAATCCATGTGATGCAAATGATGCATACATAAGATGGT
Source organism: Pleurodeles waltl (assembly GCF_031143425.1). Taxonomy (NCBI): domain Eukaryota; kingdom Metazoa; phylum Chordata; class Amphibia; order Caudata; family Salamandridae; genus Pleurodeles; species Pleurodeles waltl. The sequence goes on from NC_090436.1 coordinate 280,030,124, forward strand.
AATGGAAGGAGGGATATGTCACAGGTAGTGGCATGCAGAGGTTTACTACCAACACAATGACACAAGTGACTAGTCACACCAAACATTTCATTGCACTGCACAGCACATAGGCTGCCAAAATGTCTGGACTTTTATTGCCAAGAAAGGCAGAACTATGTTGAGTCTGGCTGGTTATCTCAAGGTACCGTTCCCAAGACCGCTGAAGAAAGAGTTATGTTAGACCTTGTACCGTAGATTAGTGGATGTTGTCACCAGCTTGAGCGTTATCACATATCAAAACCAGGTCTACCAATTTGACATATGCCATGACACAGATAGAGGACAGTACAACAGTCCCTAATCATAGGTCAGTCCTATTACAATGAACACGTGTCTGGCAGTATGATACAAACCTATGTCAGTGTTGTAGCACAGGCACTGTGGCCAACAATGAGGAAACACTTTGACAGCTCCATACAGGTCATACAGGATAACCGTCAATGTAATGTGAAGGGAGAATGCATGGATTGCACTGGATGACAACATGTTTTAAGTCCATATGAGTACAGACAGGAGACAATTGGATGTACACACCACATCAAACGAGTGTATTGTGCACTTCATTATTCCACCCACCCACTGTCATCGCTGCTTTTGGAAAATGACTTGTACACCCCAAATCTGTGACCAACATTACCTGTATCAATCCATGTCCACTTCATATGTCAGGACAGCAGCAGCTACATGCCAATTTCAAATTTCTGAAATGCCCACATGAAAATGGCATGGTGATGAGACCTGAATAAAGCACAATGCAAGGAGTTTAGACAGGGAAACACATGTATATGACCATGACATCATATTAGACTTCAATTGATCCTTTCTCATTTCCATACGATCACAGGAATCACATATTATCACAAACTAACACCCAAGTAAAGTATTGATTGATGAGATCGGCTCGCAAGTCTTCACCTTCCTCCTGATCACTGTCATGCTCAATTGGCATTTCATGATTCTCACCTGATGACACTGGTAGCTCCCCTTCATCTGGTATATATGGGATGTTGCTCCTCAGGGCAATGTTGTGGAGCATGCAGCAGGCCACAATGATCATACATACTTTTATAGATGAGTGGAGGAGGGCATCACCAGTCTCGTCTATGCTTCTAAATCTGGCTTTCAGGAGCCCAAACTCCCTGCTCCATGACACTTTGTGTCCTTCCATGGGAATCGTTGAAGCAGACTTCCCCTGACGTAGTTGGGTTCATCACCAATGACAACAACCATGGACGGTTTGGGTATTCAGAGTCCCTTGAAATGGAATGGGACATATGTGCAACAATTAGTCCCTCTCATTGTTTATTCTGCAGCATATTTTTGATAAAAACACACATGACATATGTGACTTACCAACCAGCCAGGCCCTCTCTGGGTACAGTCTTGACATCAGCTGTAGAATTGCGCTGTTCCACACGATGAAGGCATCATGAACTGAACCCGGATAACAAGCACAGACCTGTGAAATATAAAGGTTCACTAAACAATGGCCTGTGGTGGAAAGAAGACAACATGTGTACCATCAAAGGCTACCACCACATGTGGGATGTGTGCCAAACCGAAGTCAGTCTTCACTTGGGTGAATTCCACATGTTAAGAAAACCAGATAAAACTATCCAGGTGTTTTAACATTGCTGAGAGTACATCCTTCAATACAAAACTGAACATAGGTTGGGAGATCCGAACAGCTAGGGCCACTGTATTTTGGAAGGACTCTGTGTCCAGGAAGCACAACACTGCCATAATGTGTACAATGGGTGGAATGCTGTTTGGATGAGAAATGGAGGTAGTAGATCTGGCTCCAACTAACAACAGAGATTCACAATTGTTTGCCTATTCAGACGGTGCATCTTGATGATGTGTCTGTCTTCCATGGCCTAAACGTCTGGCAGTGAATGGTATAGAGGATAATATCTGATCTTTCCCCTCCCTGGGTACCTATGTAGGACAAGAAATGAGTATAGCCAATATTCAATTTATTTATTGCAACATACATAATGCCTGTTATTGACATACTGTGACAAGGCATGCCATCATTTGATGACATGATGCTCATTCCATGTTACCACTGTCTATTACACAGAAGTAACATGTTTCCCCATTGCTTTACCACAAATGTGTACACATCATCTGTCTGGACAGCAATGATGTTTTACATGAAACACGTTACTCAGAATGTGATATGAATTCCCTAATTTAAAATGACTGAGGGAGGATTCCTGTGGCCAATATAAACTTCCCATATGTGCCTGGCAATGTACAAAAATTGCTATCAAAGTAGAAGGACATTCATGACAGGACAAGACCAGCACTTATCAGTTTTTTAGACCATTTTTTGGAGTTGTCACATTTTGTATTAGGCAAATATAACATAAAATGCTTATAAAATGATTTTTAAATGGTGGTTGTCTGACCTACAACACTGGACACCAGGAACCACCCACATCCACCAGCAGACGTTGTCATGGCAGTAGGCAGTTGCAACCGCTACAGTCACAGCCATAGGCTAACATTGTTGCCAGTGGTGGTCTAGGGACAATGGCTGTGTCTTCCAGCAGTGACAGCCGCGTACATTTCGGACGTGACCATCATGTTCTAAAAAATATCTCACTTGACTCCTGACACTGCTGCCAGCAAGACCTACACTACCTGAGCTGCTGTGTATTACCTCTGGGAGCAGTCATGCCATGTCCAACAGGTGATAGGGCCCCTGCCTTCTCCCCCAAGAAGGTAGAGAAGCTGATGTAGGAGGTCCTACCCCTGTATGAACAGCTCTATGGTGCACCAGGTAGGTGCCTCATGTCCACTTTTTTCCTTTTACTTCACCATATATTCCCTCCTCACAGGCTAGATTGTGCCCATGTGTGCTACAATTTGTAGTAAAGGTCGTGGAGCTGCAGTCGCTGTGGTATCGGAAGCCACTGAGTTGTGTTGTGTCCCATATTTATTTTAAATCTCTGTCATAATGCCAGAGCATATCCCAGAAGATGTCAGTTGACCAACCTAGTTAGTGGTGGGCCTGAGCAGGGTGGTGGATAAGTTTGCAGATTGGGAAATGTTTGTAGTTTTGTCCATGTACTTAGTGACTGGTATGTGCCCTACTTGACCACTTTGGTCAAAACAGATTGTTCCTTGCAATGTGTACTGACATGTATATGACTCTGCAATTTTGTATGTGATCTGAAGACATCATTTCCTGTCTTATGTTTGTGCATTCATGCAGGTCAATGCACATCAAAAGAAAAGGATTTGGAGAGCCATTGTCAAGAAGGTGAGGACCCTGGGGGTCCACAACTGGTGGCAGAAAGAGGTGGGAGGACCTGAGGCACTGGGCCCAAAAGATCGCACAGCAGCCACAAAGGACATTCCTGCTTGTCCCATTGCCAGGTGATTGTTTGGGGTATTGACTATTTCCCCTGACAATTAGGGATGAGCCATGTGTCACAGAGTATTTGGGAGATAGGTTGTGTTGACATGTCATGTGTATCTTACTGGTGTACCTTGCCTTATGAACCTGGGACCTAGTACAAACCATGAGGTAATTCATGAACCACTTGCTCTGCAGTGTTAAAAAATGTCTGTGTTCACGCCTCATTAATGTACCATTTGTTGTTGTAGTGGGTGTTATTTGCGACTCAAAAATCACTTCCCCTGAATATCACAGACAAAAAGGAAATTGTATTATGGATCACTGTCCTCTGCCATATGTCTGTGCATAGGTGTATGTAGACATCTGACACCCAAAAGCAAGCTATCATCAGTATATATGTGACATGGCTTATCTGGATAATTGTTTGCAGATGTAGCAAACCACTTTCCCTTTGTAAGTGGGAAATGTCCATTGACATGAATCATGTCCCATGACTGTTATCAACATTTATTGTGCCTACATGTCAGCATCTGTCCTTTTACCTTTAGGAAACGTTCATTATCAGAAATTTGAGGCATGTCCTATTGAAATGGTGGTACATTCCATATTGTGTCACAGACAGGAGTGTGTTCACATTGTGTATTGTATGACAGTTACCTTCATGCGTCATAGCATGTAATTTGGCATATAGAAATGCTGTAGAAATGAGGGATGTCACAGGTGGGCCAAGATTGTGGGACCAATCTGTGTTTATCTATGCCCTTGATGTGGCATCATGTTGAAGAGTTTACTGCACATGTATATTGATTGAGGACTGTTCCCTAACTCTTTTCATGCATCATGGCGTGTCTTGCACTGACGTTGACATCACATGTGCTTGGATACATGCATTCATCCACAGATAGCTACCATGTTCAGCATGTCCAAGATGTGGGTAGTGATGTTGCTTCTCAATGGAAAAAAGGTTGCAGTCCTATTTGTGGTTGAGAGAGTTCTGTGTTCATACAACATTCAAAGGACAGGTGTGCACTACTGGTACACTCAGATGGTGTGATTGACTGTACTGGGGCTTACTGATTCTTTGTTGTGTGTATCCTTGAGACATTATTCCATGACATATTGAAGCTGACGTCAATGGTGTTCCTTCCATTGACACATGGAAGGCCTGTGTGACACTGATAGTACCTCCTTGACTCTATTGTGACAGGTGTCACTTTGTAGATCTGTGTGTTGTTCACATGTGTCCATTATGACATGGGAGTTTCTATTTCCAAAACTCTAGGATATTGTGCTTTTATATCAGAGTTAGCTGGGTGTCATTGTCTTCATCCCAAATTGTTGCAACATCATGAAAGTGCAAACTGGATGTGTGCACAAACTTGTGTGTGAAATATGGGTGTGTACTTCACAACAGGATACTTTTGTTGGCTACAAGTTAAATGGAGACTGTTGCATGTGGTACAGCACTGGGGATGAAGAGGTCACCTAGTTGTAGTATATATAGTTTTGGGGTTTGCCAGACTTCATCTATGCAATTGTAGTATGCTGACATCCTGATTTTCTTGTAGTAAACTTTGGGAAATCCAGATGGCATGCAAGCATATGTTATGGCACATGTATGTGACACTTAGGTGTATGTTTTTGCTGGGGCCTACTTGAACTGAAGGTATTGTTTGTTACTCAGAGTTGTAATTAAAGTATTATCATGTACATGTTGCGACCCAATTTCTCTTTCGATTTGCAGCATCACCATTGGCAAGCAAAGTAGAAGGGGCACAGTTGAGTGGGGAAGCATTTGGTCAGGGGACCTCTGGTCAAGATACCACCACCACAGAGGGAGCCAGTGGCCTGAAGGGCAAGGGGAGTGCCATGGGGGGAACCGGATCCTCATCAGCAGATTCTTTCTCCAGTGTCTACTCCTTCCTTGTCCACCACCCCCTGTTCTAACACCACTCTTCCTGTTGCTCCCTACCCAGTTGGCTGTGCCCACTAACCCAAGAGGGTGGGCGTCTCCTTTGCTGCAGGCACCTACAGTCCAGCCCCTGTTACCCCTGCTGCCTTCAGTAAGGAGGCTATTGACCTCTTCAGAAGTATCTCTGTAGGTCAGTCTCCATCGTGAATGCCATCCAGGGATTGACAGATCAACTCCAACAGACCAATGCATTCCTGGAAGGCATTCATGGTGCAATGGCTGCCCTACAGACATTTTTTCAGGCTCTGGCCTCTACACTGACAGCAGCCATTCAACCCCCACCTTCTGTCCCCACTCCACTGCCCTCTCCCCAGTCCAACCCCCCCCTTCCCCTACCTACCCAAAGCACACAAACATATCCTTAGGCATCCACCTCAATAGACAAAGGTAGCACACACAAACCCAATCACAAGACACTGGCACACACAAACATCCAACCACAGACACAGCAACAGTCAGTACTTTCCCTGACACCCCCACCACCCCAGCATCACAAACATGACATCAGGCATACCCACAGGCACCACCCCAGCAGACCTGCAGACATCCACCCCAAACACCACACACACAGACACCACAACTACTGACACACCTATATCCAGAGCATCCACCATACCTGGAGTCACCACTCCAACAGATATGGTATCTCCCAGCACCTCCATCCCACCGAAGCTCAAGACACATTAACGCCCTCACTCACCCACCCATCAAACACCCACCACACACAAGCATCCCTCCCATAAGCATGCATCCAAGACATCCACAACTCATCAGCAGACAACCACTCCCTCAACCGTCAAATCCCAACCCCCTTGTGATGACCATCTCTGTGTGTCAAAAAAAAATTCTTTGTGAGCTAGACCTTACCCCTGTCCTCCACACTGTGCCACACCTAAAAGGACCTTAACCATCTCCGAGGCCATCCCTTCTACCTCCAAGGCCTCCCCAGCCCTCCTGCAAACACCTATACCCTTCTCCCCAAGAAGAAGCCCATCTCTCCCAAAAAGGAGCCCACCCCTCTTAAGCACCACCCCCCCAAATCCAATCCCTCCCACCCCCGGATAATCCCTGAGGTGCCTGCCTACCCCTTTGATCCCCCTTACTGTGGAGGTTACATGGCAGTAAGAAGTCAAGTTTGGACGCAACACTGTGCCATGATTTGGACATTAATTGGGCTGGCCAATGACCTTTGGACATTGTTATTGTCCATATTGTTGTTGGCATTAAACCCAAACAGTTGATTTAGCTGAGTATACCTTTGTCCTACAATTCCTTTCCTAGATTTATGTTGTTCCTGATTGGCTTTGGTTGTGTGCTTCCAGTTGGGTATGTTTGTGCCTGCGTGCTACTCCATATGCTGTTGTCTGCAGAATGTGAGTTTGTCTACAGTGCTGTTGTCCCCAAGGGGAGGCTATATGTTGTGTATTAGGTATGTGTGTATATATACAATGTTGGTCTCATTGCAATGTGTACTGTTTGGTATGGTAACTATTTTGTTTTGTGTTTTCCAATGTGGGTATGTATGGTATTAGACTTGTCCCCCTGATATGGCTATTGTATACATGTGATGTGTATATTCTTGGGTTGTGTTAGTGCAGACATGGAGTGTGTTCAGTTGTGCTAGGTTGCTTTGCGTTTGGATGTGCGTGTCCATTTAAGTGTGTGTCCCTTGCAGCTAGTTCATGTAGAGGTATGTCCCATAGTATAGGAGTTGTATGTGCTTCGTTGACTTTCCCTTCCCCATTGTGTAGCTGTACTTTGGTTTTGGTATTGTTTGTCCCTGAGATCCACATAGGGCCATTTTCTGTGGCATATTGTTTGAGGAGCCTGTTCAAAGTGACATGTGTCCCAGTGCAGCCTCCTTCCATGTATGCTACTGATGCTTCCATCCAAACTGTGCAGTTGTTGGCATGTGCTCTTTGTCTATTTTGTCTATTTGTCCCTCTATCTATTTTGTATGCCATTTTGCTTCGATTGTGGTGTAATGTGTGTGTCCATTGTAGGGTTGTTTCATGGTATGTATTGAATGCCACATTGGTAGATATGTGCGTTGTATGTGTGGACAGTCCCTGGCCACTGTTGAATGTGAGTGTGTGAGTTGTATTTGTATGTGTGCTTATGTATGTTGTTTTTGCTATGTATGACAATGTTTTGTAGACTTCAGTGTCCCTGTGCCTGAGCTGTGTGGACGTGTATATTTCTGTATTGTTGCAGTGCAGTGTGAGTGTGCTGGCCAAAGTGTGCATATTGAGAGTGTGTAGGTGTCCATGTTGCTGTATGTCAGTGAGAGTGTGTGGTTTGAGATGTGTACCTGCTGCCTATTACGTACTCTCTATGATGTGTTTGCCGGTGCTACAAGCTGTTTTACAAGTTAATGATGCAGGTAGGTGTGTGTACTTATGGTTGCTGTCTTCCATGCAGGCTTTGATTTTGCTGTCTTTTGGCGAGCATGAGCAGCGGAATGACGTTGGTGAAGGGCTCCGTGGAGGCTCCGGACATGTAAAGCTGTCTGCAGGTGAGTGTCTCCCTTTATACTGTTTGTTTCCATCAGCTTCGCCCTGGTAGTTGGACGGCCACCGTCACATCGGCGGTGTGCAACCACGTAATGAGTCCACAGAAACACAGACCCCACTGGCCTGTTTGTGCTTCCAGGTGACTATGTCGGTCTGTGCTGGCAGTCTTCTGTTTCTGCGACCACCAAACTCATAATACAGCTGTCTGCTCCACCAGACCATTGGCGGTCGGACCGCCACCACCAACATTGCAGTTACAAGACTGCCAAACTCATAATCACATAATCAGGTTCTAAGTCTAAATAGGATGGGAGCTTTTGCCTTTGCTGCTTTTGTTTTTAGAAAAACAAAATCAATCAGGCGGTCAGTTACAAAAGTCTGAATGAAGGGTGACTTCAAATCTTTTAATGCCACGTTAGAAAAAAAAGAATTATAGCTTCATCTACAGCACCAGAATAATATTGACACAGGCAACTTGGCATTGCATAAAGTTTGTTTTGCCCGTCTGACTGGGTCCTCTTATCATCTGTGATGGTTGGATGAAGGATTTAAATGAGTGGGCATAATGCACACTGCAAAAAACTGGATTATTATTTGGGGTGGACAAGTACCCACCTCAAGGAATAATCACAACTATAGTAAGGGTGAATCCTTAATGTCACTAATTTAACTGGGCTCAATCCCCGGTAGCTATGGCACAAAGTAGATAGGCTTAGCTTAGGCAAACGTGTAACGTGTATATGGGATACCTAAACAGTAGTAAAGTCAATATACCAAGCAATGCAACTCCTGAACCAAATTATTAAAATAGGGTAATAATAAACAAAATGACAACAAATTGACAACAATCCAATATGATGAACTGGAGATATGCATTTTTAAAGTTTTAAGTAAATATAGCTTCAAAAAGTGCAAAGAGCTAATGGCTGTCAATGGTTACAGTAGACCAGAATCTTCGTGGCACTTGAGGCCGACTACAATGGTATGTTGGCCAGATACACTAAATAAGTTGGTCTTGGTGAAAGTCTGGAAGTTAAAAACATGTGAAAAATATTCAAGCCCAAACCCCGAAAGGTGCTTTGTCATTTTTGAGAAGAAAAATCCTCCCTGAGTGGGCTGCAGCTGAAATTGTAGAAGCTCCCATGTTACCGAAGACCTGATACTTGAAGCAGGTTGGTCCTGCTGGGATTTTGGAAACTTCTCACTGAAAATTCTTAATGGGACTTTGCCATTTGTTTTGGAGGTGCTGGGAACCTTGACAGGACAAGGCTGAAGTTTAATCAGATGCTGTGAAACTGGCTGTTGGATACTTGTTCTCACAAGTCCCCCTGAAGCTCCTGGGGAAAACATTTTCAAAGTTTCCAAACTTTCTTCTGGTGCCCAAACAACCACAGAAGTACACCTCTAAGGCCTCAAGAGCCTCAGCAGAGGCACGTTCAGACTCTCAGGGTTCCATGCAGGAGCAAACAGCAAACACAGTCCGGGTCTGGCTGCCTGTGGTCAGCATGAAACATAGGCAAAAAGGCCTTTTAAAGCTTGTTGGGTCTTTGAAGCCACAAAGAGGTCATCCATTTGACCACTTGGAGTCACTTTGTGTTTGTCCAGTGTACACTGATCATAGGGTACAAAGGGGAGCAGGTCCAGTCCTCTAGCTGCTACTATCAGGTCACAGACAGCAGGTCCAGTCCTTTTCAGTTTTTCCGCAGGTCCAGAGAGTGTTCTGAGGATAGTACTTTGGGGTGCCACATTAATATCTCTTACCAGATAGTGGGTGGGCGTGATTCCTAGGTACTCCCTAAGAAACCCTATCCACTTTTTATTATGTTCTTTTTGCCTTACTGAAAACAGGTCCAAAATGACATGTACCAGATAATGAAATTCTTCAGCCACACTAAACTTGGGCTCTGAGTGCTGAGGTGGGTGTGAGATTGTTATAGGGAAATCACCAGTGTCCTCATCCATCTAAAACTAGAATCCTGTTTGAAGGAGGCCCTGGATATCACCAGACCAGGATACAGAAGTCTAGTTAAAGAAAGTAGATTCCTGCAGCATCCAGACAGGGGACATGCAAGAATTGTCCTGGCATTTTTTTTAAATCACTTTCAAGGTGTCCAAAGTTTTGCAAGTGCATCAGACAGTCAGGCAGGATTTGACAGTGTTGTGCCAACTGGATACAAAGAGCCCCCACTTGAATACTCTGCAGAGGTCAGAATAGTCATCCCTACCCATTCACATCAACCTGTGTAGCTATCGGCGGGAATTGCACACTTAATTCAGGCCAAATATAGGCTGAGAGTTGCTGGGGCTTTAATGCAAATTAGCCTCCAGGAACTAGTAGTAGGTTAAAGGTAACTTCCTAAAAGTTACTTTTCCTTAATATTTATTAAGTTCAGTTTGAATCTTTCTTTCAGCTAGGAATATGGCTATGATAGTGCAATAAATACAATAAATACAAGATAGTACAGTGCAAGTAAAAAAATACAACACAGTAAAAACAGTGAGACCATCAGTAATCATCCATAAAGTTTAGTTCATATATCTTAAACTGCTGCAACTGCTGTACTGACTAAAAATTATTAAAGCAAGACCAATTAAAAGTTGTTGCCTTCATACATTTGACTACAGAGACAAATCAGCTGGGGAAAAACAATTTAACCCCTTAGCTGCTGGGCCTTTTCCCCCCCAGTGCTGAGCCCTTTTTTGGATATTTGGGGTAGTTCGCGCTTAGGGCTTCATAACTTTTTGTCCACATAAGCTAACCACGCCAAATTTGCATCCTTTTTTTCCAACATCCTAGGGATTCTAATGGTACCCAGAGTTGGTGGTTTCCCCTGGAGGAGACCAAGAAAATAGCCAAAATACAGTGAAAATTTAGTTTTTTCCAAAAAAATGGGAAAAAAGGGCTGCCGAAGAAGGCTTGTGGTTTTTTCCCTGAAAATGCCATCAACAAAGGGTTTCTGGTGCTGAAATCACTATCTTCCCACCTTTCAGGAACGGGCAGAATTGAATCAGAAAACCAAATTTTTCAACACAAATTTGGCATTTTACTGGGACATACCCCATTTCTACTATATTTGGTGCTTTCAGCCTCCTTCCAGTTAGTGACAGGAATGGGTGTGAAACCAATGCTGGATCCCGGAATGCTAAACATTTCTGAAAACTAGACAAAATTCTGAATTCAGCAAGGGGTCATTTGTGTAGATCCTACAAGGTTTTCCTACAGAAAACAACAGCTGAAATAAAAAAATATTGAAATTGAGCTGAAAACAACAGCCATTTTTCTTTATGTTTTACTCTGTAACTTTTTCCTGCGATGTCAGATTTCTGAAAGCAATATACCGTTTTGTCTGCTGGACTCTTCTGGTTGCGGGGATATAAAGGGCTTGTAGGTTCATCAAGAACCCTAGGTACCCAGAGCCAATAAATGAGCTGCACCCTGCAGTTGGTTTTCATTCTATACTGGGTATACAGCAATTCATTTGCTGAAATATGAAGAGTGAAAAAGAGGTATCAAGAAAACCTTTGCATTTCCAAAATGGGATCAAGATAAGGTTTTGAGGAGCAGTGGTTATTTGCACATCGCTGAATTCCGAGGTGCCCATACTAGCATGTGAATTGCAGGGCATTTCTCAAATAGACGTCTTTTTTACACACTCTCTTATATTTGGAAGGAAAAAATGTAGAGAAAGATAAGGGGCAATAACACTTGTTTTGCTATTCTGTGTTCCCCCACGTCTCCCGATAAAAATGATACCTCACTTGTGTGGGTAGGCCTAGTGCCCGCGACAGGAAATGCCCCAAAACACAACATGGACACATCCTATTTTTTTTATAGAAAACACAGCTGTTTTTTCCAAAGTGCCTACCTGTAGATTTTGGCCTCTAGCTCAGCCGGCACATAGGGAAACCTACCAAACCTGTTCATTTCTGAAAACTAGAGACCAAGGGGAATCCAAGGAGGGGTGACTTGCGGGGCTCAGACCAGGTTCTGTTACCCAGAATCCTTTGCAAACCTCAAAAAGTGGCTAAAAAAACAAGTTTTCCTCACATTTCGGTGACAGAAAGTTCTGGAATCTGAGAGGAGCCACAAATTTCCTTCCACCCGGCGTTCCCCCAAATCTCCCGATAAAAATGATACCTCACTTGTGTGGGTAGGCCTAGCGCCCGCGACAGGGAACGCCCCAAAGCGCAACGTGGACACATCCAAATTTTTGGAAGAAAACAGAGGTGTTTTTTGAGAAGTGCCTACCTGTAGATTTTGGCCTCTAGCTCAGCCGGCACCTAGGGAAACCTACCAAACCTGTGCATTTCTGAAAACTAGAGACCTAGGGGAATCCAAGGAGGGGTGACTCGCGGGGCTCGGACCAGGTTCTGTTACCCAGAATCCTTTGCAAACCTCAAAAAGTGGCTAAAAAAACAAGTTTTCCTCACATTTCGGTGACAGAAAGTTCTGGAATCTGAGAGGAGCCACAAATTTTCTTCCACCCGGCGTTCCCCCAAGTCTCTCGATAAAAATGATACCTCACTTGTGTGGGTAGGCCTAGCGCCCGCGACAGGAAACGCCCCAAAGCGCAACGTGGACACATCCAAATTTTTGGAAGAAAACACGGCTGTTTTTTCCAAAGTGCCTACCTGTAGATTTTGGCCTCTAGCTCAGCCGGCACATAGGGAAACCTACCAAACCTGTGCATTTCTGAAAACTAGAGACCTAGGGGAATCCAAGGAGGGGTGACTTGCAGGGCTCGGACAAGGTTCTGTTACCCAGAATCCTTTGCAAACCTCAAAAAGTGGCTAAAAAAACAAGTTTTCCTCACATTTCGGTGACAGAAAGTTCTGGAATCTGAGAGGAGCCACAAATTTCCTTCCACCCGGCGTTCCCCCAAGTCTCCCGATAAAAATGATACCTCACTTGTGTGGGTAGGCCTAGCGCCCGCGACAGGAAACGCCCCAAAGCGCAACGTGGACACATCCAAATTTTTGGAAGAAAACAGAGGTGTTTTTTGAGAAGTGCCTACCTGTAGATTTTGGCCTCTAGCTCAGGCGGCACCTAGGGAAACCTACCAAACCTGTGCATTTCTGAAAACTAGAGACCTAGGGGAATCCAAGGAGGGGTGACTCGCGGGGCTCGGACCAGGTTCTGTTACCCAGAATCCTTTGCAAACCTCAAAAAGTGGCTAAAAAAACAAGTTTTCCTCACATTTCGGTGACAGAAAGTTCTGGAATCTGAGAGGAGCCACAAATTTTCTTCCACCCGGCGTTCCCCCAAGTCTCCCGATAAAAATGATACCTCACTTGTGTGGGTAGGCCTAGCGCCCGCGACAGGAAACGCCCCAAAGCGCAACGTGGACACATCCAAATTTTTTGAAGAAAACAGAGGTGTTTTTTGAGAAGTGCCTACCTGTAGATTTCGGCCTCTAGCTCAGCCGGCACCTAGGGAAACCTACCAAACCTGTGCATTTCTGAAAACTAGAGACCTAGGGGAATCCAAGGAGGGGTGACTCGCGGGGCTCGGACCAGGTTCTGTTACCCAGAATCCTTTGCAAACCTCAAAAAGTGGCTAAAAAAACAAGTTTTCCTCACATTTCGGTGACAGAAAGTTCTGGAATCTGAGTAGAGCCACAAATTTCCTTCCACCCGGCGTTCCCCCAAGTCTCCCGATAAAAATGATACCTCACTTGTGTGGGTAGGCCTAGCGCCCGCGACAGGAAACGCCCCAAAGCGCAACGTGGACACATCCAAATTTTTGGAAGAAAACAGAGGTGTTTTTTGAGAAGTGCCTACCTGTAGATTTTGGCCTCTAGCTCAGCCGGCACATAGGGAAACCTACCAAACCTGTGCATTTCTGAAAACTAGAGACCTAGGGGAATCCAAGGAGGGGTGACTTGCGGGGCTCGGACCAGGTTCTGTTACCCAGAATCCTTTGCAAACCTCAAAAAGTGGCTAAAAAAACAAGTTTTCCTCATATTTCGGTGACAGAAAGTTCTGGAATCTGAGAGGAGCCACAAATGTCCTTCCACCCGGCGTTCCTCTAAGTCTCCCGATAAAAATGATACCTCACTTGTGTGGGTAGGCCTAGCGCCCGCGACAGGAAATGCCCCAAAACAGAACGTGGACACATCACATTTTTTCACAGAAAACAGTGCCTGCCTGTAGATTTTGGCCTCTAGCTCAGCCGGCACCTGGGGAAACCTAGCAAACCAGCACATTTTTGAAAACTAGAAACCCAGGGGAATCCAAGATGAGGTGACTTGTGGGGCTCGGACCAGGTTCTGTTACCCAGAATCCTTTGCAAACCTCAAAATGTGGCTAAAATACCACGTTTTCCTCACATTTCGGTGACAGAAAGTTCTGGAATCTGAGAGGAGCCACAAATTTCCTTCCACCCAGCGTTCCCCCAAGTCTCCCGATAAATATGATACCTCACTTGTGTGGTTAGGCCTGGTGCCTGCGACAGGAATAGATCACACAACGGTCAATGTTGGTCCTTACGTGAGGCAGCTGTTGACCCTGGGGTGATCCATTCCTGACACAGGCACTAGGTGTAGGCACTCAAGTGGGGTAGTGTTTTTATCAAGACAGGTGAGGAGTCACTGGGTGGTAGGAATGTTGTGGATCCCAGCATATTCCTGTAGTTTGTGTGACAGAAATGCGAGAAAAATAGAGTTTTTTTTCAACATTTCAGCTTTGCAGGGTATTCTGGGTAAGAAAACTTTGGGGAATCCACACAAGTCACACCTCTGTGGACTCCCCCGAATGTCTAGTTTCCAGAAATGTTTGGGTTTAGTGTGTTTCTCTATATGGCCGCCGAATCCAGGACCAGAAACACAGGTGCCTGCCTTACAAAACCAGTTTGTTTTGCCATAGACCATTTTGATGTCTCCACAATATGATTTGGGTGGTGGAATTTGGGGCTGAACTAAATTGGTGAGCTCCCAAGAGAGCACTCTCTCTCTGCTTGCCGCCGCATTCACCTGCTCTCTGGGTTGGCCTAACCCACTATTACCCAGTTGCACGAACAGCTTGCGAAGGGACAGCAGGACTGTCCTCATCACCTCCCTCATAATGTACTGGAAGAGGAGTTTTCGAATGGGACTCCTCTGACTGAAAAATCACTCCCAGAGTCTGCGCCATTGTCCTATCCCTCAGATGCTGTCTCAGTATCTGATGTCTCAGTCTCTGATCCTATGTCAGAGCGGTCCTCTATAACCCGAGTGCAGGCAGCAGTCATCCATCAAGATGCCATCTCTGCTATTGGCTAAACTGTTGCTCTAAAACACTAGCCTACGTAGACAGTCACAAAATCGATGGTGTGTGTGAGATACTTGCAACAGTAGAGGCCACCTTACCTGCGCTTCTTCCCTCAATCAGCACGTACTTTCAAGACACTCAAAAAACACCTTGTCACATACCATTCGTCACAGTCTTTAGCACCTCCTGCGCCCAGTCCAACAATCATTATTGGTGCTCCCACTCCCTCCTCCTCGGATTCCCTCATTACCACCCAGCAAAAGTGCCCTTCATCTCTCCATAGACTTTACTAATGTACTCAGCTATTTACATAAAATACAGATGTGCTCTTTGCAGTAGGCATATAAACCTTCTGCGCTTCTTTATGGCACTAAAACTGCCACTAGACAAGTCAGACCCTTTTCCCCCCAGGGAAACCACACACATATTGACAAAAGTGATGTATATATGACAGCCAACCACCTGAAACTCAACTCAAGCAAAACCGAAATAATCCTCTTTGGCCCACACAAAAACACCTGGGACCCCCCATGGTGGCCCACCCCGCTAGGCCCTGCACCCACCCCCGCCAACTACGCACGCAACCTCAGCATCATCCTAGACTCCTCCCTCTCTATGACCCAACAAATCAACGCTCTTACCTCCTCATGCTTCAACAAACTCCGTATACTGAAAAACATTCAAATGGATCCCCACAGAGACCAGAAAAACTGTCACTCACGCACTCATCAGCAGCAGGCTTGATTACAGAAACGCCCTCTACGCCGGCACCACTCTAAAACTCAAGTGCAAACTACACGCATCCAGAACTCAGCAGCACGTGCTGCGATCGGGGGCCAGGAAACACTTTCAGGAAGGCCTCGTAAGAAAGGGGAGACTCTCCCCTTTCTTACGAGGCCTTCCCGAACGTGTAAAAGGCCGTTTTCCCCATGAAAGCAGGAAGCGGCCGCAAGGCTGCTTCCTGCTTTCATGGGGAAAACACCTTTGCAACGTCAGCGCGCCTCGCGGCGCGCTGACGTCACAAAGGGGCGGGTGGGGGATGGGGGCGGGGGGAGACACGGTAGCTTCCGTGTCTCCCGGGGGGAGTAAAAAAAATAAATAAAAATCCTCGGGTGCGACGCACCCGAGGATTTATTAATGCCCTTCCTGGTGTCGGCCACTGGTCGTGACCCGCACCAGGGAGGGTGTGTGGGCGTCGGCCAGTGGCCGGCGCCCGCACCTAAGAGGTTAAATAACAATGAATTCCTCTTTTTTATGGCACATTTTAGGAAGGAGCCAACATTAACACAATCTGAGGGCGATTCCACAATTTGGAGGTATTCCAGGTCAGCCAAAGAGGTCTGGATACCTTGACTTTTAACTAAAGGAAGCAGATGCAGCCTGCTAAATTCCTGATAGAATTTACAAAAAAATACAAAGTGTTGCAGGCTTTAGGAGTGACACTTCATCAATGCTGACCACCTCAAACTGCCCTAGTGCAAAGCTCAAGTGCCATCTTATCAAGTGAAATCGCGTAAGCAGCATTCTCTCCCAGGAGGAGTCAATTCAGGTCAAATATGGAGCCATCCCTGGTGACACATGCAAGGAAACATTCTCTGACTGTGGTTTTAGAGAATTCTATTTTCTCTATGGTGTATTTTTACTTAAATAAGGACCTTACTAGAAGCAGATCTTGCTTAACCATCCCCTCAGGATAATCAAAGAGTCAAGGCTCTCCCAGGTCTTACAGCCCCGACTTAACATATTGGAGCCAAGGGATGGTCTCACACTTATCATATTTCAAGCAATCCTGAACTATTTCTATGTTAAAACCAGCATTTGGTTGGACCATATAAAGCACCACAACAGTAGGGGGTTACATTAATAACATCCTCCACATACTCCATGCCTAACATCCTGGTGAACAATATAGGTGGAGCAGGTTGGTGGCACTCTTAGAAGCCCCCAAAGCACTCTATTTTGCACACCGTAAAAAGGGGTTTAGAGTTTACATAGCCCCACAATCTGGCACCATACAGTAAAATGGGAGGCATTTCCCCGTGTAAATCTCCATCAAGGGGTTTAAGGGCTTTTTCCTAGTAGGGTGAGCCAGGCTATAGATATATTCAATGGAGCTAGTGAATTTTCACCTTACGGTAGAGATACAAGGTCCTCAATTCTACTTTAAGTCAAAAACCACACCCACATAAGAGAATTCACATCTTACTTTTCCCTAGATTGCATGACATGATACTTTGGAAAGATTTGTGACCAGGCCCAGGGATTCCATGAAAGACACAAATTGATCAACAAGGGTCTTCACACCATTGGAGGTTCTAGACAGCAATACAGTGTTGTCTGTGTAGAGCAATACGGGGACTATTTTGCCTGCAATGGTGGCAATATCAGTAATATACAGCAGGAAAAGCAGTGGGGCATACCTCCTGTCCAATCATATCCACCTCAGTCCTTTCATCTGATGGGTCATAACGGGCAGCAGAGGGATCATAATAGAGGGCCATCAGAAATAAACCCGAATCACCATCCACCCCCACGTCAGCCAGTATCTCCCAAAGCTTTGATCTCACCACATTGTCGAAAGTGCAGGATAGATTCTTAAAGACCAAGCACATGGAGCTGTGCTTAGCAACAATATACTTGTTTAACAGCAAGTGCAGGATTAAACATTACTCCACTGTGCCTAGCCCCTTCTGAAAACTGTACTGTGCCTCCAACACGATCTAGGTGTCCCCTACCCAGTCCATAGGATGGCCCAAAACCACTCTGCCAACTGATTCAATAACTGAGTCCAATAAAGAGATTGGACATTAGCTTTCCGGCAGTTGGGGATTTCCCTTTTTGAATACAGGGACAATAACAACTGTTCACCAGGATTGTGGCAGGCCGATCTTACAAAAGGCACTACAGCAATTACACAGTAAAGGGGACCAAAGATCAGAGGTGTTTTTTTACAAATCCATATGCACCCCATCTGCCCCTGGAACCTTCAAACTCAAACTACTACTAAAGGCTATCCTTGCTTCTTTGACAGAAACTTAGGCCCATATTTATACTCAGTTTGCACTGAATTAGCATCTTTTTTTAATGCTAATTCAGAGCAAACCTAACTCCATATTTATACTTTGGCACTTGTCACGTCTAGTGCCAAAGGTATGGAGTTAACGTCATTTTCTGGACGTGAAAACCGACCTTGCATCAATGAGTTGCAAGGCAGGCATTCCTGTCCAGAAAATGACGGCATGGCCCTTGTGCCATATTTATCCCCCAGTGCTAAAATCTAGCACGGGGGATAGGGGCCTTAAATAATGGCGCTAAGCTTGCTTGCTCAGAGACCATGGAAAGAGCCCACAGGTGCCCTTCCCTGGCCCCAAGGACACCCTCACCCACTCACACCCACACCAGGAAGACAACTAAGGATGGGGGGACCCCATCCCAGGTAGGTAGAGGTGAGTATTTGTTTTTTTTAAGTGCCATAGGGGGGCCTAACTTGGGACCCCCTACATGGCACTGTGCCCAATGGCCATGCCCAGGGGACATAAGTCCCCTGGGCATGACCATAGTGCTGGGGTGCATGACTCCTGTCTTAACTGAGACAGGAGTCATGTCCATGGGGTTCTAACATCAGAAAATGACACTAGTATGGGCAGAGGCATTTTCTTTGCCTCTGCCCGTACTAGATTCATCCTCTGACGCTAAACCCCCTGTGTCCCCTACGCCTTCCCCACCCGGCTAGCGTCCTTTTCTATGATGCTAGCCGGATCTTACCGCTGGCTAGCGTCATACCATAAATATGGCATCTTGGTATGGCTCTAGCCGGCGGTAAACTTTTTGACGCTGAACTGCGTTAGTGCAGTTCAGCGTCAAAAAGTATAACTATGCCCCTTACATTTTCAAGGGGAATTCTATATCTTCCTCCTCCTCCCCGACTGCCCCAGCAACCCTCAGTGAACCATAGACTGTTTTAAAATGCTCAATCCAGGCATGCTGGCTGATGATAGTGATTATAGTGTTAGGAAGTGTCCCCGGGGACATGATCTTTCTGGATACAGTCCAAAAAGCTCTAGGGTCCTTGAGCCTACATGCTCGCATTAGTTCACCCCAGGACTCTTCCTGCAATTGCTTCCACCTAGACCTCTGCACAGCCCTGTAAGCCTGCCTATATTGGCACACTTTCTGTGCATCTCTTAGGGTGGCCGATAGAGCCTCATGCAAGGATTTGGAAGCCTTTCTGCGTACATGATCAAACCAGATAAGACCACCAGGGGTAAGTCTATTAGGTTTCAATAGTAAACCCTTGATCACTATCCCTAATTCTATAAAATGAGAAGGTACAGCAGCTTCCTGATGGTGTAAGACAAGCCATCACTAGAGAAAATTAATTGGTACATATTTTACCTTAAAGGGCTGACATGGATATGTTTCCCCAAACCAGCAGTCATCCTTGAGCCCTGGTATCCATAGGTTGTATAGGGATGTTTTCTATTTTGTCCTTCCTCCTCAGTAGGCCTAGTTCAAGGCACAGGAGATTATGGTCACTTAATGGGCTAGGCACAATGTTTGCCCCTATGACCCAAGTACAACGTTCCTGGTCAATTAGAATGTAACCAATGACCTCCCCCTCTCAAAATTCCTTTGGATAAGTACAATAAGTCTAAAACCTCATAATAAATTGAAAGACTTCTTCGTCCCCCCTTGTCTCTTGCCTGCCCAGCAACTCCAGAAAAAGAGTTACAAAACATCTGTTGGGAACTTTCCAATTGAGTAGTCCCCAACTTGACGTTAGAATCACCCCCTATAATGATGTTATAACCTTGTTGCAAGAGGGCAAGATGCTCGTCTAGGCCAGATATTTTGTAGTTTGTTACATGACCCACACCAAAATACCCACTACAAAATGTAATTAAAACATTACAGGTGCCATTTGGCCACTCAGTTGAAAAAGCCTGGATTAGGGGGTTATCTCCAGGGATCATTGAAATAACACAATCCAGCGTAACTTTGAAACATGTGGTTAGTTCTGCTTTCACCTAACCTGCACCTGAACAAACTTCATGGATTGAGTAAGACTGAAAGGCATCTGGCACTAATTCCTCAGTAACCCAGGACTCCTACAACAATGCAATATCATATTCAGATATATAACTTCCCCATTCTTCACATGCCAACTTGCTTGCTAGACCTGCTATATTCCAGGAAAGGATGCACACATCACATCCGTGGCTCCCTTCATACCTGGTGATGAGCTTCATCGCCATTGTGGATTCCCCCTCAGCCATTTCAGAAGCACCACAAGTGGCCGTTACCTGCTGAGTGGAGCAGTTATGGAAGGGGCTTCAGTTTCTTTGTCTGGGGGTAATGTTGATGAGTCTGAAACAGGCATGCCAGAGCTGATCATTATTGGTGGGGCCTATAGAAGAATCAGAAGGGTAAAACTGTGATCTTAGTATGATGAAAGGGTAACTGCCCTGCACACCAAAACCAACATTGGATTCCTAAGAGTTATGATGACTCAATCATCCACAAACTCCTTTCAGGATTCATCCACCAACTGGGCAGCTTGAAAAACTCTATGAGTAGGGGAGTTGGGACAGTTTAAACATCTGTGCCCCCTTCGCTGATGTTGTTACTGTCGTGACCCCGTGCACCCCACTCATCCTCTTCCTCCCCATTTTCCCTTCTAATGTCCCACCCATGCTCCTTAGCCAAAAGGTCTGCTTCAATCCACCCAAAATGCTCCAACACCCCAAGCAATTGAAAATGATAGCTTCCACAATTTATTTGCTCAGCTGAGTGTGCAAAGTCTTCATAACATATTTGCAGGAGTGCAGGCAAAGCAATGAAGGGTCCAAATTGGCTGGCATGGAATTTGTTTGAACCCAGGATGTGTTAGGATTCTTTTTCATGGTGGGGCATCTCTTCTACCTCTCCTTGGGAGGGGGGGCGGGGTGGTTGGGAAGCGACTGATGGAGCCAAAGCAGTACAGCAAAAAGTATCCTCACAAGCTGTCCCCTTAGAATTGTCGGGCACATCTAGGTACAATTGTGGCAAAACTGATGATATGCTCTTCTTCACAAGAAATATTTCCTTGTCCAGTGCACCCTCCGCCTTTTTAATGTAACCATCTAGGGTGCCTGACTTCTTTGCAACTGACCCTTCCAGACCTGGTGCTGTCTTGCGCTTCCCTATTGTTGGTTCTTAACTCACATTTGAGGCAAAGAGTGATAGCAGAGCCCCTGATAGCGGGACTCAGCCCAAACAAATGGGCAAGCAGCTAGTGGCTTACAGAAATTTTAGTTGCAATTATTCATACAGGCGCTGTTGGAGGGTGAGGGTGCCCCTTAGCAAAGTGAACATGATTATGCATATAAGGTCAGTCTGAGGAGAGGCTACCATGCAGAGGCTCATATTTATACTTTTTTTGTGGCGCATTTGCATCATTTTTTTATGCAAAAGCGGCGCAAACTTACAAAATACAATTATATTTTGTAAGTTTGCACCACTTTGCATCAAAAAATTACGTAGATGCGGCACAAAAAAGTATAAATATGGGCCTTAGAGTTTCTCATCAGTATCAAGGGGAGATGATCGTCAGGGTGAGCATGAGAAAAAAATACCAAAGGGGTAGCCCTAGCTCGGCTCTTCCTGGTGCTGACAGGTGCAGATGGCCCGGTTTTCACTCAGGGATGTGCCCGGGCACATTCCACGTGTGTCCCATGCTGCGTGGTTGTAAGGAGTGCTTTCTAGCATGTCAGGTGCAGGGAGTAAGTGGCCCCTTCTCCTTGTTGCAGGGCACATTGGTCATCTGAGTTCCCCTGCACTCGTGGCAACCAAAGAATATGTCCCGCACCACAGGGCTGAAAGAGTGCTTTATAGTATGTCAGGTGCAGGGAGTTAGTAGACCTTCCACTTTTTTGCAGGGCACACTGGTCATCTGAGTCCCCCTGTACTTGCGGCACCCAAACAATGCATCCAATGCTGTGGGGTTGAAATGAGCGCTTTATAGCACGTCAGGTGCAGGAAGTGAGTGTCCTCGTCTCCTTGTTGCAGTGCATACTGGTCATCTAAGTTCCCCTGTACTCACATAAGATAGCTAGACCTACCACATGAAAAATAACCTTTGGGCTTTGTCACTGTAAGGACATAGTAATATTACTTTTTATATGTCCCACTTTTGAATATCATTCAAACTGCTTTGTGGGATGCAAGACCTACATAGGTGTGACTTAGTAATATTTAAAAGCAATGTCTTTGACTGTTGAAAAGTGATATTTTGACAGCTCACACTGAAGGTTTTACACTGCTACAGTCTAGTTACATAGGGTAGGCCTGAGACCATGGCCCTCATTACAACCCTGGCGGTTAATGCCGCCTACCGCCATGCTGACGGCCGCCAACATTCCGTGACCGCGGCGGTAATCTGCCACGGGTATCATGACCCACACATAGAATACAGCCACTATACAGACACCCACACAAGTCCGCCAGACCAAAGGACAATGATAAACTGGTGATAGCAAAACCCACACCGTTACGCCAACAGGAATACACCCACAGTATCACGACCCACGAATCAATGCGGCGTCTTTCAACCGCAGTAAACCATTGGTGGTACACACCGCTGCACTCAAAATACACACACACTTACAAAACACCACCACATTGGACAAATAAAAATACACACACATACACACACCACACCCACACACCCAATCCAATATAAAACACACACCCACATTACCCACAACCCTTCACAATGAAAAAAAAAGATAGCACAGAGAGAGAGAGACATACACCATTCGCAACAACACATCACCCAACACATCACCCCACACATCCTCACACATATCACTCACACCACATCCATGGCACCACAAAGACACCCCAGGTTTTAAGAGGAGGAGCTAAGGGTCCTGGTGGAGGAAATCATCCGGGTAGAGCCACAGCTATTCGGATCACAGGTGCAGCAGACCTCCATTGCAAGGAAGATGGAGCTATGGCGGAAAATGGTGGACAGGGTCAACGCCGTGGGACAGCACCTAAGAACCAGGGATGATATCAGGAAGAGGTGGAACGACCTACGGGGGAAGGTGCTTTCCGTGGTATCAAGACACCAGATTGCTGTACAGAGGACTGGCGGTGGACCCGCACCTCCTCCCCCACAACTAAGAACATGGGAAGAGCAAGTCTTTGCGATCATGCATCCTGAGGGCCTCGCAGGAGTAGCAGGAGGACTGGATTCTGATAAGGCAAATCTTAACTACTTTATCGCCCCCACCCTACCTGATGCCATCACAAACTCCTACCCCTACTCTTACCCCATTACTCCACCAACTCACATATACCCCACTAGCAAAACCCACCTAACCCAATACCAAGCCCTGCATGCAACACCAATGCATGGACACCTATCACAGACGTGCATGGACACCTATCACCCCAGCATGCCCAATAGAGAGACTTACCCAGCCCACAAAATCACCACTCACACAAGGCCTAGCCGACAGCGAAATCACAATCATAGAGGGAAACACACCCATGTACAAGATGGCACACGCAGATACATTAACAATGCATTTGCATCCCAACAGGACCCCTACCCAATGTCACCGGAGAGAAGGTGCCAGCTACATCCAGCCCCCCCCAGAAAAGGGCCACAGTAATGACAGCAGCTCTGCACGCCTGGATCACGATGACCAACCTGGCCCATCAGGGACCTCTGGACAGTCGGTTACCTTGCCTCAGTCCCAAACCACCACAGAGCCTCCCCCCTCACGAAACACCACCACAGCATCCACCCAGCGGGCCCATGCCACTGTCCCCAGGACACTTCAATCAACAGTATGTCCACCACTACAGGGACCCCGGGTAACCGCACAAACACAGGATGATCATGGACCTGGGGTCAGTGGCAGTGGGCACAGGGTTCAGGGGACATAGGCACAGGACAACAGGGAAGCTGGGAGGACTGCTGTGTGACAGGGGGAGGTCTGGCCCACGGAACCGACTCTCCACGAGGCACTCACCAACATCCTGGGAGCATACCACCATTCCCAGGAGACGATGGGTCAGATACTGGACAAGTTGCAGGAGACCCAGCAACTGCAGGTGGGACAGTACCAGGGGATCAGGGAGGACCTGAAGGACATCCACACCACCCTGGTCACCATTGCTGGGGTGCTGGCAGACCTCGCCAACACCATGAGGGAGGCAGTGGCACATCACCGGGCCCCTGGCAGTAGCCACACCGATGAACAGCCCTCCACCTCTGCTGCCGCTAGAGGACAGGAGGCCCCACCACAGGAACAACAGGCCACCAGCATCCCTCCCCCTGCAGAAGGAGAACCACCCCGCAAAGGGTCCCTGTGATCCAGGCAGAAGCCAGAGAACATTGCCACGATCCCCGCCAGGAAATAAGACTCTACTGATTGTCACCCTTGTGTCCCACTCTGTCACCCTCTCCACCTTGAACTGCCATTGCTCCCCTTCCTATGCCCCCTTGGACAATGCACCTGCGATAGAAATAGACTGGACTCTATGCTGGACTTTCCTCCACCATCACCCCAGCCCATTGAACATCCCCATCTGCTTCTTTGTACCTAAATAAACACCCTTTGAAAAAGTATGGAGTATGTCAAATGATTTAACTATGTATATGTTTAACAAGGTTTAAACACTGCAATACAACTGTACAGTACTGTATACATAGGCATGACCTGTAGTTGGCTGCTATTAACACACCAGGTGCCAGAGTGGGGCACAGATATCTGAAAATAGAGATGCCAAAGGGTACAGTAAGTGGCCATAGAATTGGGAGAATCTGCCTGCCATGTACAATGTCACATACAAAACTGTCAATGCAAAGTGAAGTTACAGTGCCTTACCTGTATGTCACTGGAAGTACTGTTGTATAACAGCTGTTCTGTTGTCCTCATCATCTGCCTCCTCATCTTCACTGTCCACATCGTCCACTACTGCCACATGCCTATCTCCAGCGTCATCCTCCTATAGAAAAGGCTCCTGGCGTCTCAAGGCAAGGTTATGCAACATACAGCATACCACGATTATCTGGCACACCTTCTTGGGTGAGTAGTACAGGGATCCACCTGTTAGATGGAGGCAACAAAACATGGCCTTCAGGAGGCCAAATGTCCTCTCTATTATTCTCCTTGTTCGTCCATGTGCCTCATTGTAACATTCCTCTGCCCTTGTCCTGGGATTCCTTACAGGGGTCAGTAGCCATGAGAGGTTGGGGTAACCAGAGTCACCTACAAATATCAAGGGAGAACTGTTAGCCACACACTAACCGTTATGGCCAACACCATACCCATACACCAACATCCACTGGGTGGGAACCAGGGCTCACCTATTAGCCACACCATGTGCCTCTGGAGTTGGACCATCACATATGGGATGCTGCTATTCCTCAGGATATAGGCATCATGCACAGAGCCAGGATACTTTGCATTGACATGGGAGATGTACTGGTCCGCCAGGCACACTATCTGCACATTCATCGAGTGAAAGCTCTTTCAATTTCTGAAGACGTGTTTGTTTTTATAGAACCAGTGGAGAAGCCATCCACTCACCCCATCCATGCCAGGATGAAGCAAACTGGGCACAAGGCCCCCTCCAGAACCAGTGGAGAAGCCATCCATTTACCCCCTCCTTGCCAGGATGAAGCACACTGGGTGCAAGGCCCCCACCAGAACCAGTGAAGAAGCCATCCACTCACCCTATCCTTACCAGGATGAAGCACACTAGGCACAAGGCCCCCTCCAGAACCAGTGGAGAACCCATCCACTAGAGAGACTGTGCCTTTGCACTCCCCAGGACTAAGCAGTGGGCAAACAACCCACTAGAGAGACTGTGGGGCATGTTTATACTCTGTTTGCGCCGGAATTGCGTCGGTTTTTTTGACGCAATTCTGACGCAAAACTAACTCCATAGTTATACTTTGGCGTTAGACGCGTCTAGCGCCAAAGTCCATGGAGTTTGCGTCATTTTTTTGCGTGGACACCTACTTTGCGTTAATGATATGCAAGGTAGGCATTCCCGTCTAAAAAAGTGACTCCGAGGCATGTGCGCCGTATTTACACTCCCGGACAAAATTCACGCCCGGGAGTGGGCGGGTCAAAAAAATGACGTCCAGCCGCTTTTGCGCCGTTTTTTAGCGCCTGGACAAGGCAGGCGTTAAGGGACCTGTGGGCTCGGAAGGAGCCCAGAGGTGCCCTCCCATGCCCCCAGGGACCCCCCTGTCACCCTTGCCCACCCCAGGAGGACACCCAAGGATGGAGGGACCCATCCCAGGGACATTAAGGTAAGTTCAGGTAAGTATTTTTTTTAAAAAAAAATTGTGGCATAGGGGGGCCTGATTTGTGCCCCCCTACATGCCACTATGCCCAATGACCATGCCCAGGGGACAGAAGTCCCCTTGGCATGGCCATTGGGCAAGGGGGCATGACTCCTGTCTTTGCTAAGACAGGAGTCATTTTAATGGGGGTTGGGAGTCGAAATAAATGGCGCAAATCGGGTTAAGGTGATAATTTTGCCTCAGTCTGACTGGCCCCATTTTTTGGCGCAAAAGCTCCATATTCCCCTACGCCGGCGCTGCCTGGTGTACGTCATTTTTTTCCACGCACACCAGGCAGCGCCGGCGGCTAACGCCGGCTAACGTCATTGAATAAATACGGCGCCCGCATGGCGCTTCAGAATGGCGATAGCCGGCTCTAATCGTTTTGACGCAAAACTGCGTTAGCGCAGTTTTGCATCAAAAAATATAAATATGGCCCTGTGCCTTTGAACTCCCCAATACCAAGCATTGAGCAAACCACCCACTTGAGAGACTGTGGCCTTGCACTCCCCAGGACCAAGCAGTGGGCATGTTGTGTAGCCATTTTAGTTATAGCTCCATGCACGTTAGTTTAACCCATTAGGCCGCTGTGCACTTTGAACTTTGACCTAGATATATTTTATTCGGCTTTATTTTTACACTAACCAGTTTTACGGTCTTGTTTTAATTTCATCTATCTAACTGTTTTGCTTAGCCCAGCACTGTGTTCTCAAACAAGACATTCTTGATCACTTCATGCTTCAGTCAAGGCTACAGTTTGGAACATTACCAGTGAACGTGGTAGAAGTTTAGTCTCCAACATTCGTAGAAAATACACATCCTTACGTAGGGACATTTTCTTAGAACATTAGCTGTGTTATTATAAAAACACTTCCTAGTCCCATTATATGTTCGAGGGAGATTCCAGCCAGGGAACCATGACTGTATGCTGATTGCTGAATGCTTTACTGCAGATGCTAATGCAGACTACAGGCCTTTGCTCAGGTATGAGAGTTGATGTTCTCCCGGGGGAACCTGAAAGGCAGAATTAGAACTTAACATGCTGTGTTCGGATTATGACTTAGATAGAAAATAGTCCATTGATTCTCGTGGCAATATGATAGCGTTATTCTTATGCTTCACTCTCATCGTCACCATTTTACTATTGTCATGTTGTGTCATCCTGGTTATTGCAGCTTACACTTTGCTATCTAAAATGCAGTCGTTTTATTAAACCAGTCTTTAAAACTCATACTGCTTCTTATTGTCATTTATATATGAGACTGAATTGCGAATGAGAGAACCGGATGTGACCCGCGTGACCACGACTTCCCTGAGAAGTATGATATGTCATGCGCTCGGCTGCCCAATCATCTCTACCTTTTGGGAGAGATGAGGCACTGCTAGTTAGCCGGAGCAAAACCCAGATTTGGAGCAACAGGTGTCACCCACTGTGGGTCAGACTCAGTCTCCCACACCGTGGACGATCTTGCTGCTCAAAATCCATTAGTCTCATTAGAATAATGAGAGCCTACGTGACATGGCCCACCAACATTTGGTCAGGCTCTAATTTTCGGGTCCTCCGGAGTATATCTGTCTCATTATATATAATGACACCTCAATGCCGTATGCGGAGACGTCCGCGGTACTGAGGATTTCCACCACAGCTGTGTAGGTAATCTTACTACAACTGGCGGTTGTTCAAGCTTGAACTTTAAAAGGAAACCCCATTTTGGTGTGCCTTCTCTGAACTAATAGTGTGACTATCATGGCAAAGCCCCAACATGTACAAATAGCTGTTAACATGAGACAACCTCTCACAGCACACTTACTAGCACATGGCCTAATGGCCCAGGGAGGTCCAGTCAGATTTGTGGTAGACGCCCATGCAGCTTATAGAACAGAACTTTTTTACTCTTGGGTCACATTATCAGCAGTTGATGGGAACACTAATACATTTCATCAATATACACCTGCGAACATGCCTGGACAATACAGAGCATATGCATATCTAGAGATACCTCTATCTTATCAAGAAAATAATAATTGACTTGATGGCGCCCTACCCATACAATATTACCAGTACGGTTAGGTCCACTAAGTAATGACGGTCCTACCTGGCCTTTATTGGCCACCTATACACCACATCCTGCGGTTGGAAATTTAGCAGTAGCTGAGGTTCGTCGCTTATACATTGAATTAACAGCAATATATAAACGATTAGTACAATTCATGATGCAAACATTAAATACAAACCCAGCACGTGCTGCTCCAGCAAATACACATGCAGTAATGGCAGGTATAAATCCTGCGACTGTACAGTTGATTACGGATACCCGCCAAACGAGAGGAAACTCTGTTTTGGTTAGCACAGAAAATTAATACGCTGGAGGCAGTATTTCCCCATGTGGGACCTCAGGATAAACATAGAATATTAACGATGTGCTTGCCTTTCGGGATGGTCCCTACAGTAGAAAACTGTAATATCTGGGGCACGGTATTTGCCGCTCTCTACACAACCGCACACGGTACACTGACACTTGCCAATTTACCAGAAGTGCTGAAACAAATTCAAGATGAATATGGGCCTGCTCTGGCCCTAGATTTAGGGATGCAATTGATGGGCAATTTTGTCACAGTGTCCTCAATCATTTTAAGTAATCTTAAAGGGGAAGCAGTCGCACTTGCAATGCGCATACGGCTTTGTGGCGTTCAGCAACAAGATCAAGAACGAGAGCTGCCTAAAATATTAGCAGAGACCTATTCAAGTATCGGTCGAGATAGCCTAGGGGCCAGACCACAAAAACCTCAATTTCAGGGTAAGTCAAATAAAGATACCCCCAAACAAACACCTGAGGGTAACAAGAAATGCTGGGATAAAAAGCAACAAACGCCTAAAAAAGAAAGGGGAGAATCTCCGCGTACGGAGACCCCACATAATAAGTATAATCTCAGAAATAGAGATAATATCAAAACACCTGATAGATATCAATATACTGATACACGCCAATTTCGTTCCTTTCAGGACTCATCGGAAAAAGAAATGAGAGAGGTGGGCGATCAGAGCGAAAAAGTATGTGAAACCGAGACAGGAATCACAACGCTCTTCAGAGGTTTCTGTTAAAAAGGAAGAGAAACACGCCCAACAAAAACAACAATTTAAAAAGAAAAAAGTGGCAGAAGTCGCAGTCCGACATGCCACACAGGAAGAGGGCCCTGTTGAAGAACAGAAATTGGGCTCTAGCCTTGCTAGACAGTGTGGCAGAGGTCACAATAGTTTGCCAAAATCTTCTAGAGCATCTAGAGGTGAAAGCAACTCATGACTTTATACAAGTAGAAACAGCGGACATGCTTGTCTCCAAGCCTGATAGGGTGTACAAAGTAACGTTACAGTTAGAAGGGGACATTGAACGCACAATAGATGCAATCTTTTGGGATCGCATAGTAAAAGTGTATGATGTCTTGTTGGCCGAACAAGATTGGCCACCTGACTTTGTCCATACCTGTCCATATGGAGAAGATGTCATTAAGCCTTCCTTATCGCCCCTTGTTCCAGAGGAACTAGCTGAATCCTATTCTATTGAATGGGTTCTAGCACAAGCACCTGCATTGCACAGAAATCACGTAGGATGGGATAAGGAATCCCCCTACCATGTAATTCCAATTAAAGGTGAACCTCAGCCACAACTGCAGCATCCTATAAAACATGAAGCAAAAGCACCAGTGAGAGAAATACTCACGCAATTAGAGTACCAGGGTGTGATTGAACCCTGTGTCTCACCAATGAATAACCCTTTATTCCCCGTAGCTAAACCAGACCATTCATACAGAATAGTCTTAGACTACAGCCATTCAAATAGTCATACACGTACCTATGCTATTCAAAACTCACATAGCACTGCACTAATGAGCAACATAGTGCGTACAAAATGCAAAACAACACTAGACATTTCCAATGGGTTTTTCTGCCAGAATATAGCGCCTGAAAGTAGAGACTTAACAAGTTTTAGCGCACTAGGCTCTCAGAAAAAACTCTGTCATTTACCCAGGGGTATAAGAACAGCCCAAGACTGTTCGCGGCTCGTGTCACTGCTTTTTTGCACAAGATCGATCCTGAAGCATTGTCCTATGTAGATGATATATATCTCATGGATGATGAACTACTACAACATTTAAGACGGGTAGCCCGCATTGTTGTAGGGTTTGCCGAATTTGGCTACAAATTTCACACAAATAGCCTTCCTCAGCATCCTGTTTCTTGGATATGAGCTGTCAAGTGAAGGGAAGAGCCTAGCGCCACAATTCTTAGAAAAGTGCGCACAGTTACAACCAACGAATACGATTAAAAAACTTCAATCATTATTGGGTTTCTAAAATTTTGGCAGAACCTACATTCCAGATTATGCTACGCGCATAATACCTTTATATGACTTAATACGTCCCGATTTTTCAAGTAAATTCTGGACAATTGAACATGCACGTATTCTTCGAGAATTGCAGACAGACATGCTTGCAGCACAACATTTACACACAAGGGACAACAAAACACATTTGGTCATCAGAGTAATAGCTGGGGCCATCGGTTTCACCTATGCGACATTTAATGAAGGTGAGACAGTCCCGATTGCATACAAATCGCATTTGTACTCAGCAGCTGAACAACGCTTTGCTCACACAGAGACAATTCTCACTGCTGTAGAGATGGCTGTCCTCTTGCCCAAGGAAAACACTTTATTGTTGTTTCTCCAATCCCAGCCCTAGAGGCTGTTACAAAAGCTAGGGTTCAAAACGCAAAAGCACTACATCCACGTTGGATACAATGGGCTACGTCTCTGACTGCCACTGATGTAGACTACATTTTCGACCTGAAGCTACAAACTCAGGAATTCCTACAATATGAAGTAGAATATCCAGTTCCAGCAATACTTTGCCTATTGATCAGTATCATAGAGTCATGTACACCGATGGATCTACACAACCTGCAAATGGAACTAAACATCAATTTTCTGCTGCTTGCGCAGTCGTAAGTGGCTATATGGAAGGGGACACATTTTGTCCTCTACATACCTTTACACAGACTCTAGGGGATTGTACAGCAGAATTGGCTGAGCTAAAAGCTCTGCTGATGGCACTGGCACACACGGATCCGGCACAGTCTATGCAGATTGTTTGTGATTCATAGTACTGTGTCCAGTCCTTTAATGAATACCTGCCTTATTGGCACCAGAATGGGTTCAGAGATTCCAAAGGCAACACCATTAAACACAGACTACTGTGGGGGAAAGTAGCTGACCTGAAAGAGACGCTGCCGAATGTCCATGTTGTACATACACTTGGACACCAGCGCATTGGAATACATGTTGCTGGAAACACATTGGCTGATGAAGCCGCAAAGTCAGCAGTGGCAGTAGCCACTGTAGCTGCAGTGACTCACTCGAGTTCGAAACCGGACGCCAACATTTGGGCTGCCGTGAAAGCTACGGCTGATGGTACGCCCCATCCTAAAGGATTTCCTAACAAATATCATTATCATATGGGAGGCATGCTGAACGCTGAAGTTAAGATACCAGGCGTAGGCATACAAGACATCCCTAACAAAGATATAAGACCACAATTGATTAAAGCAGCGCATGAGGGTGTAGCATCTGCAAATGCTGGTGTGGCGGCTACAATTTCGATCTTACAGGCCCGTTATTGGTGGCCAGGTCTCTACAAAGACACTAAGCAGTATGTCCTTTGTTGTGACATCTGTCAACAAATCAAAGTTTCCTCTGCCAAACGCCCGCCACAGACACCCCTCTTAATTTTGAATAAACCGTTACAATGTGTGTACTTGGACCACTGTGGTCCCCTAACACCTGATAGTGCATACAAATATATATTAGTCTCTGTTGATTCAGGCTC
This sequence comes from Pleurodeles waltl, assembly GCF_031143425.1. Taxonomy (NCBI): domain Eukaryota; kingdom Metazoa; phylum Chordata; class Amphibia; order Caudata; family Salamandridae; genus Pleurodeles; species Pleurodeles waltl. The sequence goes on from NC_090436.1 coordinate 280,062,499, forward strand.
CAGATTTGTATGGGTGTGGCCACAACACTCGGCTGACGCTCGGAATGTTATTAAAGATTTGCGAGTCTTTATCAGTACATATGCAGTTGCGGCCTTCCATACGGACCAGGGCCCTGGTTTTGCCTCAAGGGCATTCCAGGACATCATGGCTTCGTTGGGGGTCCAACTCCAGTACTCGTCTCCATTTCATGCCGAGGGAAATAGTGTTGTGGAGCGATTAAACCCCGATTTAAAGCAATCATTAACAGTCAGAGTCTTAGGTACGGGTCGTAGTTGGCTTGATCACCTGTATGGAGTCCAGAGAGCACTAAATAAGCTGCCTAGAAGGTCCCTGGGGGTCGTACTTCATATGAGTGCCTGTTCGGAACTCAAATGTATGTTCCGGATCTTGATGGTCCTGGCGTGGAGGAGCAGAAACACCTTTTGACATAAATGAACGTGTCACAGGAATTGCAACAGTTCTCTGATGATAATTCTTCCAAAAGTGCCGCCTCCACGGGAATTAAGGATGTGCCAGTAACATCTACCGGATGGATTCCCAGAGTTGGGGATCTTGTATGTAAAAAAGTCGCAGTGAAAAAGGAATTTGGCCCTTCTTACCGAGGGATACACAGTACCAGAACTGGGATACACTTGTACTAGGGATACACGGTACCAGAACTGTTATTCTACCACCCTTGGCAGGTGCCAAAGAAAATTGTTTTGTCTCTATTGACAATGTCAAATTACACATGTGGCCGATCCTGCACAGCCGACCAAGAGGAAAATCCAGTAGTTCCTGAATCCCTCTCACTACTGGCAAAGAACTTCCACTACAAGTTGTTTACACAACACCGACACCTCTCCGAGCTTGGGGAGGGTGGAAGATGATCTTGCATTAGTTCCACTGACGTCAACTAATTTAGAAACTTTTGACCAAGTCAATTCGACTTCAAGCCAAACGGATGTTGCCGTCTATAGTGTGCCACCACAAGAAACACCAACACCACCGCTGACAACGGCTCCGCCATTTGCACAAACTGCCTCTGGTTATTTTGCCTACTTCAACGATGATTTCTCAGACTCATTCGCCTCTTCAACAGCTGATTTGTCAAGTGCACGTGAGCTAACAAACTGGCTTAAAGAAAAGTATTTAATTTTTCCATGGAACTATCTATGGCTTTTTCTGACAGTCCTAGCCTTTCTACTTTGGATTAGTTTTGTTATTACCCTTTTCTTATTAATACATGGTCATTTTCTTCCTGAAAGATCAACAGTTGCACTGGTGGTGGAGGTTTTGAAACCACATTTTTCGTCACACAAAGTGCGAAGAGATTTATCCTTTGTGAACATTTCTGCAGTGCCAATTCCTGATGGGATTGTTTGGGACAAAGTAATGTTTGAAATATATGGTCCCATGGAAATTATTCAATTACCGTATGTGTTCAAATTATCAATGAATGATATAGTGATACCAGGCATTGTATCTGATGATTGGGATGTGAAAACATTTGATACTATGATGACAGAATTGCAATATTATACTGTCTTTGAAAATGAAGATGTTTACCAATTCAAAGAAAATTATGGTGATATGTTTTGCTATAATAATTAATATGGGCACCATTTCATACATAGAGCGAGCAGTCCCAAAACTGTATTCAACTACACGCAATGGGAACATTGCCCAACTCCACCGCAAGGGAGTTCAAAAACATATTCTGAAAAGTTTGCATATTTTTCTGAGCACAATCAAAAAAATGCTGAGTCATATTATTTTAAGGTACCACCTACTAAGGATATACACATGTTATTGACCAATACGAAATTTATGTATACGGAATCCTTTGTTTCCCGGCTATTGATAGAAGGCCATGAATATTGGTCCAAATCAATTGATCTGAAAAGTGTCTGGGGAACAAAAAATTGGCAAATTAAGGGAAAAGAAACATTGTTTAGAGCATGTCTTATTCCTGTTCAAATGATCTTCTTAAATGAAACAGAGCAACAAACAAGTTGTTTAGGCTTAGCAACAATCAGGGAATTAAACATGCCCAGTATACCTGCCCCGGCAAAATTTTACAAATGGCACAAATATACGAATGCAACTAAAGATTAACTCGATGCGTGGGTCCAGAATGGTACGTTTAATGCTTCACTGACACGTCCAGGCGGGTGGTTATTGTGACCAACAATGGATGTCATCAATGTTTTATTAACTCCTCTGGGGTTTTAGGAAGAATAGGCCAGACCCTCGCTATATATCTCCAGAGCATGCAGATATCATTATCACATATAGGGGGTCATTACGACCCTGGCAGTCGGTGGTAAAGCGGCAGTAAGACCGCAAACAGGCCGGCGGAAAAGAAAATAATGGAATTAAAACTGCCGCGGTCATCCGCCACTTCACCATTCCGACCGCCATGGCGGTGTAGACCGCTGGGCTGGAGATTGCGGTTTCCAGCCCGGCGGTCGTCACTAGACCGCCGACGGTATCAGGACCCTGCATACCGCCATGGATCTCGGGTGGTTTGGAACCGCCATGAGATCCATGGCGGTAGGCACTATCAGTACCAGGGAATTCCTTCCCTGGCACTGATAGGGGTCTCCCCCAACCCCGCTACCCCCAATAAAATCCTCCCCCCACACCCTCCACCCCCCTGCCACCCCCAAAGGTGGCACAACCCCCTCCCCACCCTGATCCCGAACATGCACATATACACACCCCTACACGCATACACCCCCAACATGCACATATACACACCCCTACACGCACACATACACCCCGACAACACATACCCGCAAACAGACAAACAGACATGCACACCATCCGACCCGCACACATTTTCCATAAACACAACATCCCCCTGCACGCATACACTCACTCACTCACCCCCTCTACACTCTCACACGCACACCCCCATGCACGCACACAACACACAACATCCCCCAACCCCTTCCCTAATGGACGATCAACTTACCTTGTCCGTTGATCCTCCGGGAGGGGACGGGATCCATGGGGGCAGCTCCGCCACAGAACACCGTCACCAGAACACCGCCACACCGAATCATAGGATGTGATTCAGTGGGCGGTGTTCTGTTGACATGGCGGTGGAGGTTGAGCAACCTCCACTTTCCTGCCGTCCGTCAGTATGGCTGCTGGCGGCTTTCCGTACGAAAAAGGATGGCGGGCTGCCAGCGGTCATTAAATGCGGCGCGGAAGACCGCCACCACTGGCGGTCTTCAGCACGGCGGTACCTCGGCAGTCTTGCGAAAAGACCGCCGAGGTCGTAATGACCCCCATAGTGTAGGAAAATAATGCCAACAGTGGCTAAAATCATCCTCACTGAAGAACACCTCAATCTCCTGTCTAGAGAACACTTCAATCTCTTGTCTAATTCCACTGACTTACAAGATTTCTTGTAAGGCCCTAGAACACCGCGTAAGAAGTGTTTTTTATATGCAGTATATAATGAAATTTTGAAACTTTCCCAACAAGATGCTGCTGCCCGGTTAAGGCAAATGGATCAGGAAAAGTAAAAAAAAAGCAATAGCTGTTGTGGATAATGGGATTAACACCTTGTCCAACCGGGTATATACAATTAACAATATTGTCTCTTCTGCTATAGACATTATACAATCTGATATGTCTTCCTTACATCATGGACAGAGTCAGATTAGGTCCATTATGCAGTTGGGTTAGCCACTTCAAACATTGAAGGCGGGTCGGGGTCCATGGCAGCACGTCAGTGCAATGGAGATATTTTATTCCTTTAATCTAACGCGACAACAACAACTAATGGCTAAGAAAGAAGCGACTTATGTCATGCTTAATATTGAGAAATTAGAAAAGTTGCCTTTTACCGTGGCCGAAATACCATTGGCTGAGTGGTTAATACATGGGGTTAATAATCTGCCTATTTCAACACTACAATTCACCTCCTGTTTAAAACACATTCCGGTTGGCAGATATTAAAAGCTGGGAGATAGTTACATCCATGAGGTGTGGGAGCTTCCCTTCTCTTACAAATGCTTGAATGGCATGAAAGAAGTCTTTCTTAGCGGTAGTGAATGTGAGACTTCAGTCAGCCATTCGATGATTTGTAAACAGATGTCCTTGCATGGGGCGTGTAACGCCTCGGCTGCAAACTTAGCTTGTTATCTTAAGGGAGTTCCAGTCCCCTTGATTAGACCTATGTTCCAGGTGCTTTCAAATGGCAGCTACGTCCTTCTTAATAGTGAAGACTGTTGTGGCATGCGGGCCGGAATAGTTTACGTTGTTTCGGTCTCTAAGGTCGTTACATGCTGCGGGAACGTACTGTTTCCCCCCACTAAATTTAAGGAGGTAGCTGATATTTGGCCTTACATTGCTACTTCAACCGTGAATTTTGACAAGTTAAGTAGACTCAAGGCTTTATTGTCTCAAAAGCATGTGGCCCTTACATCTGCACGCGAGACCTACGCACTTCAAGTGGCAAGGTCATCAGCAGAAATACAGTCCCTGTTAAATACAAACTTTCCAAGACACTTTGGTGAACTCGTGGGATGAATATTTAGTGCTTCCAATTGCACATTTTTTCAAAGCTGTTGGTTCTGGTTTTGTTCACACCTTTTCTTCCATATTCGGTTTGATACATTCAGCTAGCCACTCAATTTTCTGTAGTATTTTTGGGGGATTTCCGATAACTTTAGCTTTATTAGCTGACATCCTGCTGTTGCTGTTGTTTATGTGCAATGGCTGTCCCGCCACAATGAGGAGAAATGACGGCGCTCCCATCAGCGCAGCTGTGTCGTGAACGTATGATGCAGCATTTTGGAGCAACACTCCTGGAGCATTTGGAGTGTGACTGGTCTTTGTCATTCAGACCGGTTCAGTATTGTGTGCAGCCCGTGTTTCTGTGTCTCTGGTGCTCTTTCGAACATGCACTGGAAGTTTGTCTTTCACAGCAGCGCCCCCAGCAATAGATGCTGATCTGTTGATGTTCTTGTTGAGGGTTCATTACCAGACATGTGCACTGAGGCTGCGTTTGCTACGTGAAGCTAATTATGAGTTACCCTTCCTGGAGGAAGTTGCCAACAACTCACCAATGGGCACTCCACAGGATGGTGCCTTGGGGCTATGGAACACACTTGCTCCTTGATCATTTTTGGCGCGGACTTTCCGGTTCTGTCACCTGCCGAAGTGGAAGATCTCCTGTTCTCCATGGCTCGTACTTAATTTGGAACTTTTCTAAATTTACATTTCCGTTGAATTCGGTTATAAACCACATGCTCATGTTTTAAATTGCCACGTAGTATGCTTGTGTGTCCTTTTAACTTGTCAAAATTGTTCTGGTTTTGAAATATATCTTAGGTTAAGCTTTTAGCAATGAAATGTTAGTTTTGGCTTTGAACCACTTTAACCAACAAGGGGAGGGTGTTGTGTAGCCATTTTAGTTATAGCTCCATGCACGTTAGTTTAACACACTAGGCCACTGTGCACTTTGACCTAGATATATTTTATTTAGCTTCGCATTGTTATTTTTACAATACTAGGTTTACAGTCTTGTTTTAATTTCATCTATCTAACTGTTTTGCTTAGCCCAGCACTGTGTTCTCAAACAAGAGATTCTTGATCACTTCGTGCTTCAGTCAAGGCTACAGTTTGGTACATTGCCGGTGAACGTGGTAGAAGTTTAGTCTCCAACATTCATAGAAAATACACATCCTTACGTAGGGACATTTTCTTAGAACATTAGCTGTGTTATTATAAAAACACTTCCTAGTCCCATTACACGTTAAGAGGGAGATTCCAGCCAGGGAACCACAACTGGATGCTGATTGCTGAATGCTTCGCTGCAGACGCTAACGCAGACTACAGGCCTTTGCTCAGGTATGAGGGTCGATGTCCTCCCGGGGGAAACTGAAAGGCAGAATTAGAGCTTAACAAGCTGTGCTTGGATTATGACTTAGATAGAAAATAGACCATCGATTCTAGTGGCAATATGATAGCATTATTCTTATGCTTCACTGTCATCGTCACCATTTTAATATTGTCATGTTGTGTCGTCCTGGTTATTGCAGCTCACGCTTTGCTATCTAAAATGTAGTTGTTTTATTAAACCAGTCTTTAAAACTCATACTGCTTCTTATTGTCATTTATATATGAGACTGAACTGCGAATGAGAGAACTGGATGCAACCTGAGTGACAACGACTTCTCTGAGAAGTATGATATGTCATGCGGTCTGCTGCCCAATCATCTCTACCTTTTGGGAGAGATGAGGCACCGCTAGTTAGCCGGAGCAAAACCCGGATTTGGAGCGACAGGTGTCCCCCACTGTGGGTGAGACTCAGTCTCCCACACCGTGGACGATCTTGCTGCTCAAAATCCAGTAGTCTCATTAGAGTAATGAGAGCCTACGTGACAGGCTAACCAGCCACTAGAGAGATTGTGGCCTTGCACTCCCCAGGACCAAGCAGTGGGCAAACCACCCACTTGAGAGCCTGTGGCCTTGCACTCCCCAGGACCAAGCAGTGAGCAAACCACCAACTTGACAGGCTGTGGCTTTGCGCTCCCCAGGACCAAGCAGTGGGCAAACCACCATTTGAGAGACTGTGGCTTTGCACTCCTTAGGACCAAGAAGTAGGCAAACCACCCACTTGTTGCGTGTGTGTGTCACTCTCTTTTTCCTCCCCCCTCCATTGTGTGCTAGGCGGCATTACTTCGCCAGTGTTGCTGTTCATAGTGCATGAGGAGGTATACAAGTATGGGGAAGATGTGCAACTCGGGCTCCATGGCGTCGTGGTTCTTCCTTGAGTCTCCAGAGGTGAGTCTTTTGCCTTCTGTGTACTGTTTCCACCGTGCTTTTGATGTCATTGTTACCACCCCGGAAAAGGTGGCGGATAGGCCTGTTGTAATACTGTGTGCGAAACATTGTCTTCCGCCTGGCTGTTGGCGGTTACCGCTGCAGTGCTTGTTGCTACCGCCATCGCGGTCCATGTGTTAAAGTGGCTGTCTGTGTGGGCAGTTTCCGCCGTGTTCATAATTCCATATTTGTTACCGCCGGCCTGTTGGCGGTATTACAGCCACTTTATCACCGACTGCCAGGGTTGTAATGAGGGCCAATGTCTAGAAAAATGCAAAATATTTTGGGTGACTACAGAGAAAAAGGAGTGTTTCCTACAGACACTTTCCACCATAAAGGAGATGTGAGCTGAAACTTGAATAACTTCAACCTACAGGTTTTCTTAAGGCGAAAAGAGGAACAAGTAGTAGAAGAGAAATACACATTATTTTAGATGTACATTTCCTGTACCACATGTTTCTCTCCCTCTCTCTCTCGCTCTCTCTCTCTCTTTCTCTCAATCTCTCTCTCTCTCTCTCTCTCTCTCTCAATCTTTGTCAGTATCTCTCTCTGTCTCTCTCTCCTGCTCTCTTTAGGAGTGTAGAACAGCTGTAGTAAAGCCCACGCTGCATGAGTAGCGGATCTGAATATAAAGATAAACCCACACTGTTTGAATGTGAAAAAAGTGCTGATAAATAACATTACTGAAAAAGCAGATTCACTTAGGGCCTACCTGATGCTCTGATGGGTAGTGATGATATAAACCCAGGTAGTACCCCGAGAACTCCCCTTCCTCCATGTTTGGGGACACCGGGAGATGTTGTTGGTGAGAGTAACTTTTGATTAAGAAACTGTGAACCCGGCAACTAAGGGCCTGATTATGAGGCTAGCTGTCCGGAGACTGCCAGATTTGCAGTGGCTGTCAGACCGCCGCTGCTATGTCAGTCTGACCTCCATACTATGAGGTTGATGGGTAGGCCCGCCAAGCTCACGTTGTCCCCAACAAAATCTCAGATCCTGGTGGGCTGACGGTAGTGCAGGTTGTAATCGGCCAGGGCGGCGCCCTGCTGATTACAACCTTGTTTTCTCCGCCAGACTTTTCCTGGTGGTTAAACTGTCGTGAAAAGGCTGGCAGAGAACAAGTGCAGGGGATCACAGGGGGGTGCCTGATCTGCCCATGCCCGTTGCAGGGGCCCTCTTGCCCAGTATCTTTGAAATGCACACTGTTTGCTGTGCACACAGTGCACATTTTTTGGGTGCTGGTGCCCCCTTGCATGCGGCAGCATTGCTGCCACCTCTATTACGAGCCAGCAACAATGCTGCCGCACATTTTCCACTGGGCTGACGGTCGGGAACCTTGGTTTCCACCCATCAGCCCAGTGGGAAATTTGTAATTGGGCCAGCAGGGAGGTCACCACCATGGCACCAGCCACCCCATCGGGAGTTTGACGGGCGAGTGTTCCCATCCACCAAGCTCCTAATCGGCCCCTAAGTGGTTGTAAGGTAACCTAGTCCAGCTATAACTCTACCTAGATTGTACTAGATGCAGTCCTTTTATTGTCCTGATTGGCCTTCCTTCTTGTTCTCTAACTTAATATCAATGATTACAATATTGAAACACACAAATATGAAAAAATAAATGTTGTTGACAAAAATATTGCCTCCCGATACGTAACGAATAAATCCACTAATTTGGAGAACACAAATATCATTGTTAAAATGTTTTACTTATATTGAAAACACACATATCAGAAACAAAAATGTTGCCACTTTAAATAAACATTTGATGTCAAATATTTTGCCCCACAATATCGACTACAATAATATTGCCAATATAAATTATCACTAATAAACATATAAAAAACTACTGTTAACGTTAAACAAATAATTACAGTAAATATTGAACAATATATACCCATGAGTGAATTAAAAACAATCAGTTTATATCACCAAAATATTTATAATTCACCTCAATAAAATATATAACTAAATACATAACAATATAGGCAAAAATAATTATTTACACCGACTACAACCATTTGTACAACAATCTAAATGCTCATAAATAAATATGTAAATAAAAAAATGTGAAAAGCTATCAAACGACATATTAAACATTATAAATGAAACCTAACTTAACATTCACTATAGAAGAGCAAACTAACCAATAAAAGCAAACTATAAACAAACTTAACCAATAAAATCACGCAAAAAATTAAATCAATAATACAAAAGGCACACAAATTTCATTAGCTGAAAACCTCAAAAATGACAAATGAGGAAACTGGATTCTCTGACCAGACCCTTAAAAAAATAGGTGCATCTCCACAACTACCTTGCAATGCAAGTAAAACTTCTATTTAAACTAAAACAGACGTGTAACTGAAATTATAAATGTAAAATAGCAAATAAATAAAAATAACTCACCAAATTCAAATGTATTTTTTAATGTAATGATTAAAAGAAAATACAACTTCGAAAACTTCTTAGTCTGCAAAAAACAACACCAATCACAAACCTGAAAAAAAACATAAAAATAGGTATATATAAATTATTAAAAAAATTGAAACTCACCTTAAAGAGAAGAAACAACAACCTCAACTTCTACAAACAAATAAACATTTCAAATAAAACAGAATGAAAGCACCTGCTGCACATTACCACACCCCCAACGGAAAAGCTGCAAGAACGTGTGAAACATCTAAGAATAACATACATGTAACTATAAATTATTTAAGTAGTTGCATTGTTTCATATGTAAATAACAAACATAAACATTTTACAATTGTAATTTATTTATACTATTGCACTTCTTCAAAACACATCACCAGAAAGAGCAATATACATAACACCCCAGAAATGAAAGCAATTATTGAGTCACATGAGCTACACCCACAACCAAGAAATAACATTGATGGAAAATGTGAACTGGAAATGTACCACTACAAAAGATGGTGGTATAATTAATGTAGTGGAATACAACCACCCCCACATGTGTGACAGAAATAGAAGCAAGGGAAGGCTTGTAGGTTATATGAGGGGCAAGCATCAGCTACCAAGAGCCCACAACTAAAATCTTCAAAATATACTCCCTAAAGAGCATCACTGGCCAGCTACCACCTATACTCATCCTAAAACATTTAATTACATAAACTAAAAAAGCCACCAGTGGTATTCCTTTTGCCCCTTGAAGATACCAAGATATTTAAATCCTGAAATGGCACATAATGAGAAACCCTTCCTGTTAAATAGCAACCTAAATAATGATAGACAAATCGTAAAATTTTCTACAGCAGATAACGTACTAAAACTAAGTGATTGTGGATGATGAATGGCACCTTCAAAATGTTTCCCAAACCATTTGCTTTGATACACACTATGGGGGTCATTCTGACCCCCACCAGCGGCGGATGCCGCCGGCCTGGCGGGAACCACCAGAAGACCGTACCGCGGTCAAAACACCGCGGCGGTCATTCTGAGTTTCCCGCTGGGCTGGCGGGCGACCGCCAGAAGGCCGCCCGCCCGCCCAGCGGGAAACCCCCTTCCACAAGGATGCCGGCTCTGAATGGAGCCGGCGGAGTGGAAGGGGTGCAACGGGTGCAGTTGCACCCGTTGCGATTTTCAGTGACTGCCACGCAGACACTGAAAATCTATGTGGGGCCCTGTTCCATGACACCCGTTCCCGCCAGCCAGGTTCCGGCGGTGAAAACCGCCAGAACCAGGCTGGCGGGAAGGGGGTCGGAATCCCCATGGCGGCGCTGCTTGCAGCGCCGCCGTGGAGGATTCCCTGGGGCAGCGGGAAACCGCTGGCTTCCCTTTTCTGACCGCGGCTTTACCGCCGCGGTCAGAATGCCTGTTGGCGGTGCTTCCGCGGTCGTTGGCCCTGGCGGTCCATGACCGCCAGGGTCAGAATAACCCCCTATGTATGGTTTGCTACATGGTTTGTTTGCAGACAGTGTCCATTCCGATAGTGCTGGTGTGCTATGGTATTGGCAGTGGCACCCCTACGGGAACCAAGACCAATAGCGTACTACTGTTCCAACTTAGCAAACAATCCAGAAGAATGTACGACATGTTTAAAGTCAAACTCGTCATAAACAATATCAATAATAAGTGTTTCAAAAAATATATACTAACCTACAAAACTCCCAAACAACTATAACATAATCTTAACCAACATGACAAATAATTTTTATATAAAGAATAAACATAGTATTTTATTACATCTGTCAAAACATTAATTAAAGCCCAAATAATAAATGACTAATATAATAAAATAGCATATGGAGTATGTAGAGTAAAAATCTAAACTTCAGAGACGAAGAAGCTCAAAGACCAAACTCAATACATTACAAAACAGTTGGAACACATAAAATACACATTTCCAAAAAACAATCACATAGAAATTACAGAAATGTAGCTTTTCCCACCCAAAATGAATGAACTAAGTTACTTAATTCTCACTAGCTGTAAATCATCCTCTTTATTCACATAGTGGAAAAGTACAATCCCCCAAAAATGGGAAAAATATTATCCAAAAAGCAAACAAAAAATGTAAATATGAAACCAATTCAGTAGAGATCCATTAAAACAATCCAAAGTATCCAGGAACCATAAGGACCCAAAAATGTGTTTAAAAATGAAACATTCCTGACCCCAAAAACAGGAAATCAAAACTTAAAATATGTGTTTATTATATTTATGTATTTTTATTTATTATAAACCATGAGATTTCCCTTGAGAAAAAGTTAAATCCCAATTGCCACAGGAAATGTTCACAGACTAAAACCTGCAAATGAAACCAGAAACACCCACCCACAAAAAACATTACTTTTCCAAAAGTACCTATACATTAGAGTTAGTCGACATAAAGCTAATAACAGAACACAACCGATCATAACATATTGATACATTAGTAAATCAGAGCATGAAATCCCAAACTTACAAACTAGTGACAAAACATTACAAATAAGTGTACAAAAAACACACAAACAACATCATAAGTAAACTCTAGACATCTCCATAGATCTACCTATCCTCAAAACTCAAAAAAAAAAAAAAAATAATTAAAAAGACCAACTTGTTTGGATAAGCAGCAGCACCTTACCGCAAACTAAAGCCCGAAACAATTGACTAAGAATTACAGAATAGACTACAAAATAGAAGGTAGCAAAAAAAAAAGATTTTTTTTTAAATTAATGTATTAAAACATATAACAATGTATTAAACATGTAAAACATATCAAACAATGTAAAAAAAATAAAAAAATTGTGAAGTGTAAATTATATACGACATGAATAAAAATGTGTAAATGTAAACTAAGGCATAAGCTGCAAAACTAAGCTAAGACAGGGGTGTCCAATCCGGGTGCTAAAAAGGCCCTCATGACAGTTTAAAATATACAACTTTTTAATGTATACTGAAGAAACGTATGTTAAAATGATGTTGAAAATATGTATATGTGTTAAACATGGAATCCCTGTCTTTTTTGTCTCTGCTTCCTATGTTTTGACTGTGTGCTGGAATTTGTTTTTGCTGGTTTTGGTACTGTGGGCACTTTATTACTGCTCGCTCATGCTAATGTGCAAGTGTCCCCTATGTAAATTGCATGTATATTTGGCTTTTCCATGATTAGCATATTTGATTTACTAGTAAGTTCCTAGTAAAGTCGACTAGATGTGCCCAGGGCCTGTAAATCAAAATGCTACTTGTGGGCCTGCAGCACTGGATGTGCTACCTACATTAGTAGCCCTGTAAACATGGCTTAGACCTGCCAACTGCAGTGTCTGTGTGTGCAGTTTTAAACTGCTAATTTGACCTGGCAATCAAACAGTCCATTTTTGTACATGTAAGGCACCCCTAAGGTAGGCTCTAGGTATCCTCATGGGCAAGGTGCAGTGTATGTTAAAGGAGGGACATCTACTGATGTGTTTTACATGCCCCAACAGTTAAATACTGCCAAAATCTGTTTTTACTGTTGCAAAGCCTCTCTCTCTCATATGTTCTCATGGGGGCTGCCTTTAAATATAATTTAAGTGCTGTTTCCCTTTGGGAACAGATAGAGATGTGGAGTTTGGGGTGTCTGAGCTAACAATCTAAAAATACATTTTTGGGTAAAGTTGGTTTTTAGATTGTCAGTTTGAAAATGACACTTTTAAAAAGTGGGCATATTCTTGTTTAAACCATTCTGTGACTCTGCTGGCTTGTGTATTCCCTGTCTGAGTCAGACTGACAGTTGCGATGTTTTTGAATCTCCTCTAGACAGTGACACAAAGGGTGCTGGGGTGTAACCTGCATACCTGATGGTCCATCTGGGATAGAGCGGAGGGAGGAGTGGTCACTTACACATGAAAATGCTGTGCCTGCCCTCAAACAATGTAATCTCCAACCCCCTGGTGAGAGTCTGGAGCTAGGCCTAGGCAAGGTGGGATCTTGTGAACAACAGAGACTTTCCTTTGAAGTTTGCCTACTTCAAAGGCAGAAAGGGGTATAAGTAGTGAACCCAAAACCCCAGATTTTCAGATTTATTCTGGATTGAAAAGGAACCTCTGCCACAGAGAAGAGCTAAAGAGCTGGAGAAGGAGTACTTCCCCTTTGCCTGTGACTGCGGTTTGCTGGGTTGGCCTGCAGTTGCTGCTTCTGCCTGAAAGAGGACAAAGACTGGACTTTGTAGTATATTCCTGCTTGTGAAGTGTCTTGGAGGGCTTGGACTGAACTTGCCCCCTATTTAGAAGTCTCAGGGCCATCCAATACTTCCTCTGTCAGCACCTGGACTCTCTACCAAGACTCCTGCCCTGCCAAGTGGTGCCCTATCCAGTCCTTGAGCGCGAAAGGGAAAGGGGGTAGAACAAGGACGGAAATCCACTCACAGGAAACCATGCAGGGAAAATTTTGATACACCACCTGCAACGCAGCTGTAAAAACAACATGCCACCCACCTCGCGGCTGAAATCAACGCAGCCACTGCATCGCTGCTGGGAAATCGACGCATAACCTGCATTGCGTCTGGACAAATGAAACAACACCAGCTTGCGGCTCCTGAAAACGACACAAATCTCATGCAGCATGGTTTTCCATCACCGTGTGGCTGAATTTTGCATGCGTCACAGCTAGGCGTCAAAGTCAACAAGAACCTGCATAGATCCGAGATGCCCGCCCGGAAATCAATGCAACACTCCCTTGCGGGAGGGAAAACTGACGCATTGCTGACTTTTTCGACTCACGCTCGCTCGTGTTTCTTTATTTTTCATGCAAGCGAGGTACTTTGTATAACAACAACATTTCCATTGTTTTTTATGGAGTAAGAATCTATTATTTTAAGAAATCATAACTTTACTTGTGTATGTTGGATTTGTGTCATTTTGGTCTTTTTTGATTTAGATCAATATTAGCTATTTGTTCTAAACTGGTGTGGGATCTATTTTGTAGTGTTTTCACTGTATTCCTCTGTGTTTGTGTACAAATACTTTACACATTGCCTTTGAGATAAGCCTGACTGCTTGTGCCAAGCTACCAAGGGGGTGAGCAGGGGTTATCTTAAGTGAGTATCTCTCTTGCCATGACTATAGTGAGAGTCTCTGTTTGGACTGAGTGCAAACTGACTGCCAACCAGAGACCCCATTTCTAACAATATGAAACTATTTAAGAGATGTTAAAAAAACAATTGCACAGCAGAAAAAAATGTTGGAAAATGTGCAACATAAAATGCTTCTTATTTATGATTTACATTGTCTATTTAATAATATACACATTTTTTTAAAGATAGTTTTATTCATCTATATGTGTTTATTGGTAATTAGAAATACATGTTCTATCATGTCCAAATATAAATGTGTATATTCTTTGAAAATATGAACAACTAACTACTTTTTAAACTATCTTTCTAAACACCTACATTACTAATTAAATACTAAATAGAAATACGGTCTAAAAAAATATTCCACACTAAAATAATGAAATTAATTTATCACACACTGGTGTAAACCATTTTAAAGAAACTGTTGGAGCAGGGGCTCCTATGGGCCCAAGTGCATGGGCAGTGCAGGGCCCTCAAGGGGGCCCCCAGCACCCCCTTTCAACCAGCCTCAAAGGCTGACAGAAAAATGGGTCATAATCCTGATGACAGTGCTGCTTGCAGTGCTACCCTGGTGGATTGAGACCGCCAGCACCGCCAGGCCATCGGCTGGCAGCAACATGGCGTTGCCGGCGATCGGACCATTGCGGCTCTGCTACGGTCTTAATATGGCGGTCGGACCTCCCCTGTCAGCGGCGGTCCGAGCGCCAACACAAGTCTGGCGGTACATGGACCTCCAGACTCGTAATGAGGCCCTCAATTTAGGAACTTTACTATTCCCACTCCAATTAATACCCATTTGGGGAAGGTGTTGGACAGTAAATGGGTGTCATTTACTATTCCCACTCCAATATATACAATTTGGGAAAGGTGTTGGATATTAAAGGGGTGACCTTTACTGTTACCACTCCAATCAAAACCAAATTGAGGATGATGTTGGACACTAAAGTGGTGACATTTGCTATTCCCATGCCAATGCAAACCACTAATGGGGTGAAATTTACTTTTCCCACTACAACCTAAAACATGTTATGCACAGTGATGCACACAAAAAAGTTTATATACATAATCAATAGTCCATACTCACACAGAATTTTTTATCTATACATAAAATAAATTTAAAAACACAACACAACCTAAAAATCTATATATTTATAATTCAACATTAACATGGAAAATAATATGTTTTGCTATTAGTAATTAATATATTTTATTTAACTTATATTTACTAATATTCCTAAACCTTGAAACATATTTCAAAAAAATTAATTCTCCAAAACTAAACATCTCAAAATAAAATATATATAAAACTAATTTTCAAAATAGAAAATATTTTTTCTAACAACTAAAGTTAACTAATGTTAGAAAATGTAGTCCCAACTATAGGACTTTTTCCAATATGAAATAAATTATGATTATTGTTCCACAAATACATTTACAACATATACATATACCACAAAATATAAATGAATACATCATAAATTACACATATACATTATACACATTTATAATTTTTTCATTTTTTAGTCATGCAACTTTTAAACACTTTAAAAATAAATGCAACTATCAAAAATAGTCAACATTCCAAACAATTTAATTACAATTATATTATAATGTCCAACTTTATATCCTTAAAAATAAAAAAAAATGGATTCACAAAACATATTAAATATGAAAGGTTCATTAAAACAAATTTGAAATATTTTACATTATTAAGGGCCCAATTATGAGTTTGGCAGATGGGAATACCTGTCCTCCAAACTCCCGACAGGGTGTTTGCCACTGGGCTGGCTACCTCCCTTCCAGCCCCATTAAGGGGGTCATTATGAGTTTGGAGACCTTTTGGGAAGACTGTCACAATGGTGGATGCCAAAAGCCCACCATGTTTGTGGTAATCTGACCACCAAATTAAGAGTCACACTGTGAAGAACGCAAAAAAAAGACTAAATTACGAAACTGCCAGGACACTGAAGGACGTAAAAGAGGTTGTCCCACCACCAGCACTGCCAGCCCGACAAAAATCCTCCCATCAGATTACCATCCACAAATCACAACAGCGGTTCTCCCATGGTGGAAAAAACATTGTCAGTGTGAACTGCAGTGGTCTGAACTCACATTACACAGAACACCACACCACATTAGAAAGTTTGAATATCCCACACCTGACACACATCTCCCACCTGACACACCTACACCGTACTATATAGCACACCCCTACACAACCCACAATCCTTTGCAACCAAAACACCACACACAGCTACAGACAAGCAACATTTTACAGGGAAACTAAAAGCAAGATTAGGCACCCATACACACAAACATCCCATACCCGCACAACATACACAACACAAAATGTACTATCACACATAATACACAACAGCCACTCACATCACATCACCTACACCTCATCACTAACAATTCATTCCACCTTTTTTTACCATCACTTCCATGTCCCCACAATAACACCCATGTTTCTCTGATGACGAGTTGAGGGTCATGGTGGAAGAAATTGTCATGCTAGAGAGACACCTTTTCAGAGCACAGGTCCAGCAAACATCAGTAGCCAAGAAAATAGAGTTGTATGAAAGAATAGTAAATAGGATGAATTCTGTAGGCAGCCATGCATGCACAAGGGAGGACATCAGGAAGAGGTGGAACGACCTTAGGGTGCATAATCAAAATATCTTGTTGATAAGTTGATGAAATATCTGTCCATTCCAGTGCCCCTGGATCTAGCTCTATGTGCAACACAGGGTCTGACAGGGGAGATACAGTCTAAATATCCGTGAGTTGTAAAATAAATGTCAAGTTCATGTGAGGGTGTAATCTCTAGCTGAGACTTCACATGGCATACTTGCTACACCTATTTGGAAGTGTGAGGAGGTATCCCCATTGCTAATTGTGGACTGTACATTGGCACCTGTGATGTTTAGTCAGGATGGACATCCCACATGCTGCAAAGCCTGGTGGTATTACTAGTGCAAGAAATATCATTGACATGGAGTTCAGACTATTTGTAACATGAAGGTGGATGTCTCATTTTATGCAGTTTGTTTCCACCAAGGTTTCTGTGTTGGTGCGACCGTGGTGGAAACCTTTGCGGTGTGCAACCTCGTAATCTATCAGGCAGAAACATGGTCTCTGCCTGCCTGCAGATGGCTACGTCATCCGTGGCGGCCAGACTACAGAGTTGATGCTGGCAGTGCTTTGGCTGTATTCTATTGTGAATAACAGCATGGTCATAATTTGGTGGCCTTCTCCACCAGCCTGTTGTCGGTATGACCACCCCACCAACATGCAATCAGAAGATTGCCAAAGTCATAACGAGGCACTAAAATTTCCCCGCTGGGCTAACCATCAGAAACCAAGGTTTCCGCTGGTGAGGCCAGTGGGAAAGTGTTGGCAGCACCCTCGTAATATGTACTTTCTGCACATTAAGAAGGTGCTGGACAGGGGGACCTCTGCACTGCCCATGCCCCCCTATGGCCCCCTGAACCTGTTTTCCACAAGTTTTCCACAAGTCTTTTGAAAGGCTGGCAGAGAAGCAGGTTGTAATCAGCAGGGCAGCGTTGAGATCAGCACTACCCTGGCTGATTCCAACTTGCTATGCCATCAGTCCATCAGGATCTCTTGTCCCGGTGGAGACAGAGGTAGGTTGGCTGGGCTGCCCGCCTACCTCATAATGTGGAGGTCAGACCGCCACAACCACAGTGGTCCGACATTAGGCCTTAAATGTCTTTTATATATATTTTCATTTGTACTAAATTTGTATAATTAAAAAACAATATTTAATATTAACAATAAAATCTGAAAATGATGCATATATATATTAATTAATATAACAAAAAATGAAAATGAAAAAACATCAAGTGGACAGAGCAGTATTGTGGCCTGAGTGTGGAAGTGAAAAATAATAAACTAACATACTAAACACACAAAATAAAAAATATCAAACATATAAAATCAAACCCTACAATAAAGTAGCACAAAATAACAGTTAAACACAGTATTATATACAATATTTTCTATTTCAATACAATAGAAAAAACAACACTTAAAACGATATTCTTACCTTCGCTATTCCTGTTGAAGATATTTTTTACATCCTAATATACATGACATGATTGGCCTGATTATGAGTTTGGCAGTCAGCTTTGCCAAGGTTCCCTCCCGTTAGCCCAGTGGGAAAGTTGCAGGAGCATTGCAGCCGGCTCCTAATAGAGCCAGCGGCAATGCTGCTGCATGCAGGGGACACCAGCACCCTCGAAATGCAGTTAGCATTCTGAAGGTGTTGGGCAGGGGCCCCTGCACTGCCCAGTCCATGGGCAGTGCAGGGTCCTCTCTGTGGCCCTCTGCACTTGTTCTCCACCAGCCTTTTCATGGCGTTTGAACTGCCAGGGAAAGGCTGGTGGAGAACAAGGTTGTAATCAGCAGGGTGACGCTGAGTTCAACACGGCCCTGGCTGAATACAACCTGCACCACTGCCATCCCATTGGAGATCCTGGCAGGGATGGCGGTAGGTTGCTGGGTCTGCCCGCCACCTCCTAATGTGGCAGTCCAACCGCCACATCCATGGGGGTCCAACCACCACTGCATTTCTGGCAGTCTGTTGATCGCCAGACTCATAATAAGGCCCGATGTTTTTTTATCAAAATATTTTTTATTCAATATTTTGTCAAAAAAACATGCCTTCTATGACTAACCTTCAAGGTCCAGCCTGTATATTTCAGCCCCAGCCACCACTGTCTAGTCTTCCAATTTCCAGGTCTAAATCTTTCCTTATGTATTCATGTTGTTCGACTTTTTGAGTAATGGCATATGCCCAGACTCTTGGGCCCACTTCACATATGGCAGGAAAATGAAAGGTGAATATTAGTAAACTATGTATGGTCCCAAAATATGAGGACTCCAGCAGGGAGACTTTCACAAATGAGAGAAAAAAGTCCCCAAACACACATGGATGAAAGCAGTAACTTTTCAAAAGAAATACTGTAAATTACCTAATAATGTGTGTGATATTCACAAAGGTTCCAACACAACAAGGACATTTGTAATGAGCACCTACTGCACACATATCAGCTCTGTGAATTGTGAAGTAAAAATACTATCAAGTATACCAAATTAAATTGAATCCTGATCTAGCCTGGAGAAGTGCCTTTCCCAGTTTTTTTTTTATCAACTGAAATGTCCTCTACCAGGTTCTCTGATTCAAGCCACCCAATGACAAATCAAGAGAAGTCACCATGTGTATCTGGAGACCACTCATCCTGGTCTCATGATATACTTTACCCTACATGGAATTCTTTCTCTATTCAAGAGTACCTGACCAGGGTTTCCAGCAACCAATTGTGGGAAAGCCACCCCAGCTGTCATTCTCCCTCAGCACCCACTTTCTGGAGAAAAGCATAAACAACATGCCTGATTAAAAAGATAAAGGTTTCCATTGTGTCTTTCTTGTGACTAACCTAGTGCACAAGCTGTCTTACTTGCCTTATTATCACATTTAGAAGACTTATAAAGATACTTAGGGCCTCATTTACAATAATGTAGCACAACGCTGAAATTGGCAGGGTCTCCTTGCGTCACTTTAGAAATGCAGGTATGAGCCTTATTAAGAAGAATACAGCACACTCCTGTGTTTCACCCTGCACCAGCGCTAAACCTGCTACTGAGTAGCAACGCAGAAATACAAACATCCTTGCACCATGGTGCAAGGATGGCTGCATTAAGGGGAAGATTGTTTTAATGCAGAAAGGGACACCTTCATGCACAAAAACAATCTTCAATGGTGATTTGCTCTTTCTGTGTGTCTTTCTGTGTGTTCTGCATAATGCAGCACACATAGAAAGAGAAATAAAACAAGGAGAAATGAAAGCTAACGCCAACTCTGGGGTGGCATTAGATTTTGGCACTGCCTCAGGCTTAAGAAACCTCTAGAATCTGGGGCTGCATCAAATTGCAATGTGTGTTCCTGTGGCACATCCTCAGCAACACCCATTCCACGCAAAGTGCTGCATGTGAAGGGGCCTTATTTTCAAGGTGGCGTTAAGCCACAAAAGTGGCTTAATGCTGCCTTGTAAATACGGTGCAGTGCACAGTGCCACCAGAGTGTCACATAAAGTGATGCTCCAGTGGTGCTAGGGGCTTGTAAATGAGCCCCTAGGAATTCTTCCTGGGAATTTCGATTTTGCTGTAAGGGTGTGTTCTCATAGACATCCACTACAAAGAGCAGCCACAACAATATTATTAATAAACAGCTAAATCTGCATTCTGTTCCTTTTATCCAGGTTCTACTTCTTTCCATCTTTCTAGCTTATAGTTTTATGACATGTATATACAAACCTGTCTTGGACAATAAAGGAACTAATTAGAATTTGATTGTTTGGGGCTTTCGTTCCACCTAACACGCAATTCACTTGTTCTATTTAGAGGTGGGGCAGAACATCAGATTACACTGGTCAAGTATCAGATTGTTCCATTAGTGTAGCTGTTACTTGGTGGTTTGTCCCTTTACTGGTCTGCCAGGTTATAATGATGATTGTATCGCCCACTTCAGGGCTTAGCAACCATCACTAGATACTTCTCTCAAGATGGCTGACTTATGTATATTGGACCAGGTCTGGGATAAAGAGTATCACCTGCATTATTGCATTGATAAAAAATTCTGCTAAAATCTTATGAAAGGTGCAATATTGATTGCAATTTACAGAAGTCTTTTCAATAGCTACTGACTTTAACAGCTGAAAAGGAATCAAAGCTTGGACTTGAGGAAACTACTAACCACTTTTGAGGCAGAGAACACACAGTTTCAAGAGATACCGCTTTATGTGTATAATAGGCTCAACTATAAGTAACCTCCTTCACAGTCATGTAAATTTGAAGATGTTGGCACAAGATCTGGCAGATGGTTTAAACCCCACTTTGAAATAATATTTTTGTGTTACTGAATTGAATTAAATAAAGGTCCTCCATCCTGCCTGTTGCACCTGCCTCTCTGTACATTCTCTGAAGCAACTGAAAAGCTACATAAGCCCTCACTAAAAGTGAAAATAAGTAAACTAAGGCACGCATCTTTGGGGATTTGGTGCATGACAGTGCAGCAAGTCACCTTGCTGCACTGCTCTGCATCTCACTGAAAGGGTAGGAATGCACAGTATCTATAGCATGTGGCACATTCCAATCCATTAACCCCGTGCATATTGCTGACCCAGGCAGCCTTGCACCATCAAAAATATCAGGGGTGGGTGATTGTGTGATCCCCAATCAAGGCCAGAGATTGGATCTCATTAAAGCAGCACATGAGGGGGTTGCTTCTGCCCATGTTGGAGTGGCAGCTATTGGTGGCCAGGTCTATAGAAACAGATCAAACAATGTGTCCTTTGCTGTGACATCTGCCAACAACGTAAAAGGTCCATCATCAAATGCCCACTGCAGACACCTCTCTTAGTTTCCAACAAACCACTCCAATGTCTTTACCAGGACCACTGTGATCCCTTACAATGGTGCAAATATGTTTTAGTCACTGTTAACTCATGCTCTAGATTTCTATGGGTACAACAACAATGGTCAACTGACACTTGAACTGTTATTACATATTTGAAAGTCTTCATCAAGACAGATAGTGTTGCAGCATTCCACTCGGACCAGGGCCCTGCATTTGCCTTCAGGGACCCCATGGAAATGATTGGTGTTCAACTACATTTCTCATCTCTCTACAGTCCGGAAGGAAATTCAGTTGTGGAGCAGAAAAACTGAGACTTAAAGCCATCCTTAACAGCTAGAGTATCAGGTACAGGTTGTAGTTGGTTACACAACCTGAATGGAGTCCAGAGAGAATCTGCCCAGAAGGTCTTTGGGAGTTCGCACTCCACACAAAGTCCTGTTTGGGATACCTTTGTATGTCCCAGATCTGGCTCTGGCCGTGGCAGAATCACCTTTTAACATGATTGTATGTGGCACTGTCTTACAGGAATTACATTAGTTCTGTGATGAAAATTCATCTGCACATGCTGCCCCTTGGGAATGAGGGATTTATCAACAATATCCACCAACTGGATACCTAAAGTTGGTGATCTAGTGCATAAATAAATTGCTGTAAAGACAGAATTTGACCCATCATATAGAGCACCGGTTTCAGTCCTGGGAATACACTGTACCAGAATGGTCATTCTACCACCACTGCATGGGTCTAAAGAAAACCACTTCATTTCAATTGGCAATGTCAAATTACACCATGTGGCTAGTCCTGCACAGCACACCACAAAGACTCCTGGGTAGCTCCCTAATCCGTCTCACTGCCATTCAGGATATACCTCTACAAACACTCAGCAATAATTAAGATACTTCCTCGATCTTGGGAAGCATGTAAATGCACTTTCATTGAGTCCTGTCACTGCATTAACAACAAGAAATGTCCAGAATTCTGAATTATACCATTCAAATTCAGCACAAATGGATGTTATTGTTTACTACGAACAACCAAGAGATACATCTGCCAGTTCTCTTTCACCTGCACTGGCTCCAGTTTTTGCACAAACTGCTTCGGGTTATTTTGCCGACATCGATGATTTGTTTTCAAACTCTTAAGCATCATCTGCAGCAACTGTATCAAAAGCGTAAGCTCTACATGTGGCTTAAAGATAACTATATTATCCGTCCATGGTGCTACCTGTGGATACTTTTTACTTTTCTTGCCTTTCTGCTTTGGATTAGTTTTGTGATTGTCTTCTTTTTGCTGATACATTGTCATTATCTCCCTAAACGCTCTGCTGTTGAACTGGTGGATGATATTTTAAAGCCTTACCTATTCTCACATAAAGTAAAAAAGAATTGTCCCTTTTGAACATTTCAGCTGTTCCAATTCCTGATGGGATTGTTTGGATAAAGTAGTGTGCGATATATTTGGCTCTACATAAAATATTCAAATTTCATATGTATTCATAGTATTTATGAACTATATTATAACACCAGGGGTTGTTTTGGATGACTGGGATATAAAAACATCTGATTCTATGCTTTCTGATTTTGAAAATTATGCTGTATTTGAAAATGAAGATATTTATATGACAACTGAGGATTATGGGGAATTGTTTGTCACCATCATTATGAACATTATTTTCTTCCCAAAGCTAGTATCCCAGGATTAGTTTATAATTACATGCAATGGGAACAATGTCCAGCTCCGCAAGTGGTGAGTTCAAAAACATACGTAGAAAAGTTTGCATATTTTATTGGATATGATGTTAAAAATGCTGAGTCTTATTATTTTAAATTGCCACCTTTGAAATTATGGAACATTTTGTTAACTTACATGAAGTTGATTTATTCTGATTGCTTTGTTTCCCTGTTGGCTATAGAAGGATATGAATACTGGTTGGAGTGAACTGACATAAAGAGTGTGTGGGGAACTAGAGATTGGCAAATACAGGGTAGGGAAGCTTTATTTAGAGCATCCCTTATTCCATTGTACAACAAACAAGTTGTTTAGGCTTTGCAAAAATTACAGAATTGAATGTGCCCAGTATTTCCTCACCCGCTAACTTTGATAAATGTCAAAAGAATTTAAATATCACTGAAGAACAGCTCAACGCGGTGTCCAGAACAGCATCTTTAATTCAACACTTTCAG